>NC_092774.1:14080763-14390120 GCF_047496795.1 Chiloscyllium punctatum
AATTTGTAAAATATTACATGCATTGACTGCCTGCAGATTGTGTGCTTTTTGAACAAACTTGAATGTATCTGCAAATATAATTCTGCCAATACAATTTCACCCCATAGAGTAGTGTGTGTGTATCTGTGTGCATGTGAGTTTGTGTATGAGTGTGTGTGTGTGTGTGTGTGGGGGGGGGGGGGGGGGGGGGGGGTGGGGTGGGGGTGGTGTTCGGGTACATAGTTCTTTGATAGTTTCATTACTGCTAGACAGGGTGGTTAAGGTGGCATTTCGCAACATTGCCTTCATTGTTCACCCCATTGAGTATCGGGGTTGGGACATCATGTTGTGGTTGTACAGGATGTTGGTGAGGGCACTTTCAGAGTACGGAGTACAGTTCTGGTGGCCCTGTAATAGGAAGAACACTATTAGAGAGGGTTTAATAAAGATTTACCAGGATGTTGGAAGGACTGGAGGGTTTGAGTTATAAGGAGAGGCTGGGACTTTATTCACAGGAGCACAGGAAGTTGGGGGGGACCTCATTGAGATTGATAAAATCATGAAGAGTGGAGGGAAGGTGAATAGCAAATGGCTCTTCCTTAGCGTAGGGGAAATCAAAACTAGGGGGCTTTTTTTAATGTGAGGAGAGAGATTTAAAAGGAACCGGAGGGGCAACATTTTGAAAGAGGGTGATTTGCATGTGGAATGAACTTGCTGAGGATGTGGTAGATGCAGGTACGGTTACAACATTGAAACAGCATTCGGATGGATACATGAGTAGAAAGGTTTAGAGGGATATGGGCCAAATGCAGGCAAGTGGGACTGGTTTAGATTGGGAATCCTGGTCAACATGGACAAATTGGACCAAAGTGTCTGTTTCTGTGCTGTATAACTTTATTGAAACCAGTAGATTTCTGAAAGGGGCTTGACAGGATAGATGCAGATAAAATGCTCCTTTGTGGGGAGGGTCATCGAATTCCGACAAGGTGGAAGCAGGCCATTCAGCCCATCTATTTCACTCTGGCCCTCTGAACAGTATCCCACCCATAACCCAACCCCTTACTCTGTATTTCCCATGGCCAAGCCACCTTAACCTGTATATCCCTGGTCACTTTGGGTAATTTAGCACGGCCAATTCTCCCTAACCTCTACACCCTAATCTATAAATTACCTTCTCAAGAATGTAATTTAAATGCAGAGCTTTTCTAAGACTCAACATTGGGACACAGATTGTCTCTACTTATAAATAGGGCAACGTCCCTTTGAAATGTAGATTCATTTAGATATAACTGCGTCACTTTACATATGAAGATATCCCTTTGAATGTGCTCACATCCCTTTGAAATATAATCTTGTCCATTTAAACCTCTTTATTTGCAGAAATACCCGCTAAAATGTCCACGTCCCTTTAAAATGCAGATTTCCCCCTTTAGATATGACGCCGTTCCGTTAGATGTCGGAATATCTGTTTAAATTGAGCCGTGAGCTTTCCCAATGTAGACAGGGCTCCTCGAAACGTGGCAGTGTCTCCCCCCCCCCCCATCCCTCTAATCCCTTCCTGTTCATATACCCATCCAGATGTGTTTTAAATGCTGTAATTATACCGGCCTCCACTACTTCCTCTGGCAGTTCATTCCATACATGCACCACCCTCTACATGGAAAAGTTGCCCCTTAGGTACCTTTTAATATCTTTCTGCTCTCACCCTAAACCTGTGCTCTCTAGTTGTGAACCTCACCCCTACACTGACAAAAAGACATTTTAAAAAAAAGTTGAGCAGCCAGACAAAATGCAAAAGCTATAAAACGTTGAGCCACTTGGGGAAAAAAGAACTGTGGCTCTACCCTTTGTTTCTCCTCTTGGCATTTGAACACTTAACATCTGTCAATAACACCAGCATCGCCACAGAGCATATTGTGTCTGCTCCTCGGTGTGAACAACAACGCACCTGCTCGCTGGTGTCACCAACACATTGTCCATGCTCCTCGCTGTCGGCAGAAAAGGCGACATCGCTTATCTCTGTTCCTAAAGGTCTTCCTTTTATTCTTAAAGCTGTGCCCTCTGGTACTAGTCTCTCCTACCAATGGAAACAGCTTCCAAATGTCATTGCACTGTGGGGATGAAGCCCTACCCTGTCCGGTAATTTCTGCTGGTGGGTGAGACTAGGCCTCAAGGTTAGAGGGAGTAGCTTTCAGACAGAGATGAGGAACTGCTTTTCCCAGAGGGTTGTGAATCTTTGGAATAGTCTAGATTAGTGTGGTGCTGGAAAAGCACAGCAGGTCAGGCAGCGGCCGAGGAGCAGGAAAATCGATGTTTCGGGTAAAAGCTCTTCCTCAGGTGCTGCCTGACCTGCTGTGCTCATTTCTGACAGTCTCCTGTACTATGTTTCCAATGTTGTGTATCGGTTGCAGCAGTGAATGAGTAGCCAGTAGTGTTAGAAATTGTAAAGTTTTCAGGAGCGCAATGTCATCAGCATTGTCGTTTCCTGGCAGCACTGAGAAGGGTGGGCTTGGTTCATTGGAAACGATGTGGAGGTGCCCGTGTTGGACTGGGGTGGATAAAGTTCAAACTCAACACCAGGTTATCGTCCAACTGGCTTATTTGGAAGCACGAGCTTCTTCATGGGGTGTTTGTGGTACAGGATCATAAGACACAGCCACCTGATGAAGGAGCAGTACTCCAAAAGCTAGTGCTTACAAATGAGCCTGTTGGAGTATCACCTGGTATTGTGTGAAATTTAACTTCATACACCACAGTCCAACACCAGCATCTCCAAATCAGGTAGATAGTTCTTTGAAAGTTGCATCATTGGGAGATAGGGTGGTGAAAGAGGCCAGTCAGGAGCCCTGGAGGACTGGAAGGTGACTGGTCCTCCTGCCAATCAGAGCCTTCCTATTGTCTGAATGCAGATGTTGGAACATGAGCTTCGGAAGCTGCTGCTGCTCTGTCTCTGAGTGAAGATCGAGTTTGCTCCAGACTGCAACCTCTTTACTCTGTCAACCATCTGTGAGTAGGGTACTCTCTTCCCAACTCCTTTTCCATTTTTTTCATTCTGGGCTTCAATTTACGACTTGCAGCAACCGCAAGGAAAGGGAATGAATTCAAGGAGTGGACAGAATCAGGAAAAGTTTGTTTATAAACAGAGCGGTTCATGTGTGGAGTGAATGTAAAGAGGAAGTGGTGGATGCACATTCAGATGCAACGTTTAAAAGACATTTGGATAAGTATATGAAGAGGCACGGTGCACAGGGATATGGGCCAAGCACTGGCACGTGGCCCTAGTTTAGTTTGAGAACGTAGTCAACGTGGACTAGTTGGATTGAAGGGTCCGTTTCTGTGCTGTCTAACAGTAACTGTTCTGTCGTGGTCTTAAAACTATTTTCTTGCCTTCCACTTTCAACGTGGATACTGGACCTGCATCCAACACATAAGCCATTCAAAAGAAAAACCCACCTCCCGCGCACAAAAAAATCCACACTTTATTGTTCAAAAATCAGATGAACTCCGCCTTGAGTAAATTCAATGACCCCCTAACTGCAGGAAGACATCCCCACTTCTAATCTCAGTTCAACCTGCTAATATACCACTTACCTTGCTGAACCTGTCTGACAACTGGCATTGACTGATGTAAAAGGATGCTGCTAATCAAAGCACTGATCACAGGGTGGAATGGTGTCAGCTCGGGTTTCAGGCCCTGATTTCTCTGTCCTCTGTTGATCCTCCTATTCCCACAGACTAAAATGTCGGTCTGTTCTCAGCACGGCTGGATTTCTGCTAAAGCGTTGACCTCCCTCCCCCTCCCCCTCCCCCCTCTCCTTTATAACTTCGGGAACGATAAAATATTCAATCCAGACCCAACCCACAATCTCCCAGCCTGTCAACCATCCTGATAAAAGGTGCAGTCACAGCAGGGAATCAAATAAGAAAAATGAAACAATCATAAATAGGCGCACGTGCTTAATGTTTGTTCATGAGGAAGTAAACCAGGAATCTCTTAGGAATCTTACAGTGCCCTACTTGAGGAATTCTGTCACCCTTGCATCTATTAGTACCCAGCTATGAATTACAACAACATTTACACCATCAGAAATAAAGCATCAGTTATCAAATAGACATAGAGATATACAGCACGGACGTAGACTTTTTTTCTGTCTCATACACACACAAGATAGATCATCCGTGGGGGTGAGTTTGTATTTGCAGCATGATGTTTAGGGTGGAGGTTTGCTCGCTGAGCTGTAGGTTTGATATCCAGACGTTTCATTACCTGGCTAGGTAACATCATCAGTGGTGACCCCCAAGTGAAGCGAAGCTGTTGTCTCCTGCTTTCTATTTATATGTTTGTCCTGGATAGGGTTCCTGGGGTTTGTGGTGATGTCATTTCCTGTTCATTTTCTGAGGGGTTGATAGATGGCATCTAGATCTATGTGTTTGTTTCTGGCGTTGTGGTTGGAGTGCCAGGCCTCGAGGAATTCTCTGGCATGTCTTTGCTTAGCTTGCCCCAGTCGAAATTGTGGGGTTATTTTCATCCGTACGAGGGCTACGAGGGATAGAGGGTCGGGTCTTTTTGTGGCTAGCTGGTGTTAGTGTATCCTGGTGGCTAACTTTCTTCCTGTTTGTCTGACGTAGTGTTTGTGGCAGTCCTTGCAAACCCCCCCCGGAACCCCACCCAGGAGAAAGATATAAATAGAAAGTAGGAGACAACAGCTTCACTTCACTTGGAGGTCACCACTGATGATGTTACCTAGCCAGGTAATGAAATGTCTGGATATCAAACCTACAGCTCAGCGAGCAAACCTGCACCCTAAACATTCTACTTTGCTGAAAGACTGCACAATCTGCAGGCAGTCAATACATGTAATATATTGTAAATTCCACTTTGAAAATAGATAATGGGCCCACTACGTTTTGGATGTGAGCATAAGTGGTATAGTAAGTAAGTTTGCAGATGACACCAAAATCGGAGGTGTAGTGGACAACGAAGGAGGTTACCTCAGATTACAATGGGATCTTGATCAGATGGGCCAATGGGCTGAGAAGTGGGAAATGGAGTTTAATTTAGGTAAATGAGAGGTGCTGCACTTTGGGAAAGCAAATCCTAGCAGGACTTATACATTTAATGGTAAAGTCTTAGGGAGTGTTGCTGAACAAAGAGACCTTGGAGTGCAAGTTCATAGCTCCTTGAAAGTGGAATCGCAGGTTGACAGGATAGTGAAGATGGTGTTTTGTATGCTTTTCTTTATTGGTCAGAATATTGAGTACAGGAGTTGGGAGGTCATGTTACTGCTGTACAGTTGGAATATTGCGTGCAATTCTGGTTCCCTTCCTATCAGAAAGATGTTGTGAAACTTAAGGGTTCAGAAAAGATTTACAAGAATGTTACCAAGGCTGGAGGATTCGAGCTATAGGGAGAGACAGAACAGGCTGGGGCTGTTTTCCCTGGAGCGTCAGAGGCTGGGGGCTGACCTTCTGTAGGATTATAAAACCATGAGGGGCATATATAGGATAGAGAGACAAAGTCTTTTCCCTGGGGTGGGGGAGTCCAGAACTAGAGGGCATAGGTTTACAGTGAGAGGGGAAAGATATGAAAGAGACATAAGAGGCAACCTTTTCATTTAGAAGGTGGTACGTGTATGGAATGAGCTGCCAGAGGAAGTGGTGGAGGCTGGTACAATTGCAACATTTAAAAGGCAACTGGAGGGATATGGGCCCCCTGCTGGAAGGTGGGACAAGATTGGGTTGGGATATCGTGCACAGGGATGTGCAGGTTTGGTGCATTAGTCAGGGGTAAATGTTGAGCAATAGGGTTAGGGGAATTGTGTGGGTGGGTTACCCTTCGGAGGATCGGTGTGTAGTCTTTGGGCCGAGTGGCCTGCTCCCACACTGTGGGGAGTCTCTGAAGGGGAAGGGATTTTTGTAAACTGTGCAAGGTAATGCAGGCGTTGTGCGGGGACCTGCTGTTGGCCTTGCCCCGCCCCTTGCTCCTCCCCCTGTTGTTGAGCTGTCTAAAAAACAACTACTCTTTCTCTGCCTTTTTGCTGGGGGGATCTGAAGCTGTAACAATGTTGGGATGCAATAAAGATTACCTGAACGTTCTGCTAGAATGCAGGAAAGGTGTGTCAGTATCCCAACCTTAAATCGGACTGGTTCTATTTCCAAACTAGGAATTTATAAGATATTACATGGATTGACTACCTGTGTGTTGTGTGCTTTTTGTGCAAAATTGAATATATCTGCAAATATACTTCTGCAAATGCACCCCATCGTTATGTGTGTGTGTGAGAGAGAGAATGTGTGCACATGCTTTGTAAAGGGAGTGTGACGGAGGAGAAGCCTGTGAGAGGGTGTTGGGGGTGTGTGTGTACATCTGAGAAAGAACGTGTGTATGAGAGAGGTATAGATAAGTGAGGGGTTGCATTTTCCTAAAATAAGGAAGGGCAGGGCTTGTACGTGGGGGTGGGGGTGGGCGTGGGCGTGGGGGTGGGGGAGGTGGGGTGGGGGAGGTGGGGTGGGGGTGGGGGAGGGGTGGGGGAGGTGGGGTGGGGGTGGGGGAGGTGGGGTGGGGGTGGGGGTGGGATCAGGTACATACTTCATTGAAAGTTGCATCACTGGTTGGAAGAGTGGTTCAGAAGGCATTCAGCACACTTACCTTATTTGTTCACACCATTGAATAAAGGAGTTGGGACATCATTTAGAAGTTGTACAGGATGTTGGTGAAGCCACTTGTAGAGTACTGAGAACGCTTCTGGTGGCCCTGTAACAGGAAGAATACTATTATAGAGGGTTCAGTAAAGACTTACCAGGATGTTGCCAGGACTGGAGGGTTTAAGTTATAAGGAGAGGCTGAGACTCTCTTCACTGGAGCACAGGAGGTTGAGGGGTGACCTCATTGAGATTAATATAATCATGAGGGTTCGAGGTAACATGAACATCAAAAATAGCGAGGAGCCTGCACGGTTATGTCAAGTGTGCCTTAGTGAAGTCCATATAGATCACATTACTGCTCTACCTTCCTCAAAAAACTCAATCAAGTTTGTGAGACATGATTTCCCACACACACAACCATGTTGACTATCCCTAATTAGTCTTTGCCTTTTCAAATACATGTACGTCCTCTCCCTCAGGATTCCCTCCAACAATGTGCCCACCACTGATGTCAGGCTCATTGGTCTATAGTTCCCTGGCTTGTCCTTACCACCCTTCTTAAACAGTGGCACCACGTTCGCCACCTCCTGATACTGCCTGGCTTGCTCTTCCAGTCTCCTGTCTGTCTATTTTGCCAATTGAGACACAGGCCTGGTTGGCATGGACAGGTTGGACCGAATGGGTCTGTTTCCATCTCTATGACTCTAAATAATAAAGTCTACTTTTCCAAATAATAAACTATATCCATATTAACAAGGCTTAGTGCACCACATTTACTAACCATTCTCAACAGGTCCTGCCCCTTCAATAACTGAGGAACATATACATGCTGGTGTATAATCTCCTTCACTAGGATTTACACACTACCCTCAGCAATTGCACAAGGAACAGTGAGGGGGGTAAACAGCCCGAGGATTAAACAGACAGTGAGGGGGGTAAACAGCCCAAGGATTAAACAGACAGTGAGGGGGGTAAACAGCCCGAGGATTAAACAGACAGTGAGGGGGGTAAACAGCCCGAGGATTAAACAGACAGTGAGGGGGGTAAACAGCCCGAGGATTAAACAGACAGTGAGGGGGGTAAACAGCCCGAGGATTAAACAGACAGTGAGGGGGGTAAACAGCCCGAGGATTAAACAGACAGTGAGGGGGGTAAACAGCCCGAGGATTAAACAGACAGTGAGGGGGGTAAACAGCCCAAGGATTAAACAGACAGTGAGGGGGGTAAACAGCCCAAGGATTAAACAGTGAGGGGGGTAAACAGCCCGAGGATTAAACAGACAGTGAGGGGGGTAAACAGACAGTGAGGGGGGTAAACAGACAGTGAGGGGGGTAAACAGACAGTGAGGGGGGTAAACAGACAGTGAGGGGGGTAAACAGACAGTGAGGGGGGTAAACAGACAGTGAGGGGGGTAAACAGACAGTGAGGGGGGTAAACAGACAGTGAGGGGGGTAAACAGACAGTGAGGGGGGTAAACAGCCCGAGGATTAAACAGACAGTGAGGGGGGTAAACAGCCCAAGGATTAAACAGACAGTGAGGGGGGTAAACAGCCCAAGGATTAAACAGACAGTGAGGGGGGTAAACAGCCCAAGGATTAAACAGACAGTGAGGGGGGTAAACAGACAGTGAGGGGGGTAAACAGCCCAAGGATTAAACAGACAGTGAGGGGGGTAAACAGACAGTGAGGGGGGTAAACAGCCCGAGGATTAAACAGACAGTGAGGGGGGTAAACAGCCCGAGGATTAAACAGGGATTTTCCTAACGGCCGCCCTCCCGCCGCTTCCTCGCTCGAGCGACTTCTCCTCCCAACCGCCTTCACCCCCGCGTGACGTCTGCACGTGGGGGATGGGCGGGGCCGGGGGAGATGGGCGGGGCCCGGGGGAGATGGGCGGGGCCCGGGGAGCCTCCCCGTCACCAAGTCACAGCCACCTCGCGCTACAACTGTTCATTCACAAAAACAAACTCTCCTGTCTCACTCTGCAGCTGCGGGGGGCGGGGACACTGCCACGTTTCGAGGAGCCCTGTCTACATTGGGAAAGCTCACGGCTCAATTTCAACAGATATTCCGACATCGAACGGAACGGCGTCATATCTAAAGGGGGAAATCTGCATTTTAAAGGGACGTGGACATTTTAACGGGTATTTCTGCAAATAAAGAGGTTTAAATGGACAAGATTACATTTATAAGGGATGTGAGCACATTCAAAGGGATATCTTCATATGTAAAGTGACTCAGTTATATCTAAATGAATCTACATTTCAAAGGGACGTTGCCCTATTTATAAGTACAGACAATAGGTGTGAATTCTGTCTGTGTCCCAATGTTGAGTCTTAGAAAAGCTCTGCATTTAAATTACATTCTTGAGAAGGTAATTTATAGATTAGGGTGTAGAGGTTAGGGAGAATTGGCCGTGCTAAGTTACCCATAGTGACCAGGGATGTACAGGTTAGGGTGGCTTGGCCATGGGAAATACGGAGTCAGGGGTTGGGTTATGGGTAGGATACTGTTCAGAGGGCCAGAGTGAAATAGATGGGCTGAATGGCCCGCTTCCACCTTGTCGGAATTCGATGTCCCTCCCCACAAAAGGAGCATTTTATCTGCATCTATCCTGTCAAGCCCCTTTCAGAAATCTACTGGTTTCAATAAAGGATGACAGCACAGAAACAGACACTTCGGTCCAATTCGTCCATGTTGACCAGGATTCCAAACTAAACCAGTCCCACTTGCCTGCATTTGGCCCATATCCCTCTAAACCTTTCTACTCATGTATCCATCTGAATGCTGTTTCAATGTTGTAACCGTACCTGCATCTACCACATCCTCAGCAAGTTCATTCCACATGCAAATCACCCTCTTTCAAAATGTTGCCCCTCCGGTTCCTTTTAAATCTCTCTCCTCACATTAAAAAAAGCCCCCTAGTTTTGATTTCCCCTACGCTAAGCAAGAGCCATTTGCTATTCACCTTACCTCCACTCTTCATGATTTTATCAATCTCAATGAGGTCACCCCCAACTTCCTGTGCTCCAGTGAATAAAGTCCCAGCCTCTCCTCATAACTCAAACCCTCCAGTCCTTCCAACATCCTGGTAAATCTTTACCGAACCCTCTCTGATTGTAATTGGAAGAATACTGGGCCATCAGAACTGTACTCCGTACTCTGAAAGTGCCCTCACCAACATCCTGTACAACCTCAACATGATGTCCCATCCCCGATACTCAATGGGGTGAACAATGAATGCTATGCTGCTAAATGCCTTCTTAACTGCCCTGGCTACCTGTGATGCAACTTCCAAAGAACTATGTACCTGAACACCACCCTCCCCATGTCTGTCTGTTCTATAACATGACCCAGGGCCCTATCATTATCTGGACAAGTGCTGCCCTTCCTTGTTTTAGCAAAATGCAACCCCTTGCTTGTCTTAATACCTCTCACACATATGCTCCCCCTCAGACTCAGACACACACACACACACTCCTCCTCCCCCCAATACTCTCACAGGCTTATACACCATCACACTCACACTTTACCAAGCATGCACACACTCTCATGCACAAACTCACATGCACGCACACACAATTCTTTGGGGTGAATTTGTATTGGCAGAATTATATTTGCAGATACATTCAATTTTGGTCAAAAAGCACACAATGTCCAGGCAGTCAATCCATGTAATATTTTATGAATTCCTCCTTTGGAAATAGAACCAGTCTGATTCAAGATTGGAATACTGACAGACTCTGACCTCACACCTTTAATGCATGGTCTGAGCTGAGATGTTATCTTTTTTATAAAACCTTAAGTCATCTCAAGAATGTGACTTAAAAGATGTTCTGGCAGTTACACATTAATGAACCAAAACCTGCACCCATTCTAAGAGATGAAAGGCTTAACAGCAATCTAGGCTTGTTCAATATATTCTATCAGTTGCATGATCTTTTGATATACGTTCTGTGTCTTACGATGCTGCTCCACAGCTACCCGATAAAGGAGCAGCACTCAGAAAGCTAGTGCTTCCAAATAAACCTGTTGAACAATAACCTGGTATTGTGATTTTTTAAACTTTATCACCCCAGTCTAATACCAACCCCTCCATATCATTTCGACTGAACACAGCCCCCACCTCCTGGTGCTGCCAGGAAACTTGACAATGCTGATGAAACAACGCAGTACCTGAAAGATGTACAATTTCTAATGATACAAGCTACTCATTCACTGCTCCATCTGATACACGACATTGGAAACTCTGCAGAGGCTGAAAGACAGGAGCAGCTTTAAAACAAAAAACCTCTCGGAGCTCAAAGCTTTCAATGAGAGTCTGAGCCCGGCGGTAAGTTCAGGTAACCTTGATTGTGACCCGACTTTGTTACAGCTTCAGATTCCCCCAGCAAAAAGGCATAGACAAAGTAGCAGCTTTTTAAACAGTTCAAGATCAAAGCCCACACACACCCCACTGTCTTTACTATTGGTCAGCAGCAAGTTGTCCCTTTGTAATTGGATCCTTGGTACAGCCGTAATCCGGAGGAAGTATTGCCTCACTCAGCAATTTTAACCCATACCCTGTCTCCAAGTAAGTGTCTCCCTGCTCATTTGCCAGGAAGGGGCAGTGTAGAGTCAACCAGAGTGCTGTGGGTCTGGAGTCAGGTGTAGGCCAGACCGGGTAAAGGATGCAGCTGGAACGACTGAGTGAATCCTTTCCCACAATGGTGGTTCCCTTCCCTAACAAGGGAGAGAGGGAATCAGATGGGGGCTTTCTCCCCCGCACCACCCCCTCCCTGAAACGGTCTCATGGTTAGATTCCGAACTCCACATTTCTGACCAAATACCAATTCCACCATCTGCCACAGTGGGATTCAAACCCAGGAGTCCCCGGAACCGGGTTGATAGTCCAATCGATAATGGCACTTGGCCGTCACTCCTTCAATCCCCCTGCGATGGCACGTGAACTCGCTGGTGCTTCCGCAGGTGGGAGGAGTAGGTGAAGGCCTTCCCGCACTGAGAGCAGGTGAATGGCCTCTCCCCGGTGTGGATCCGTTGGTGCCTCAGCAGGGAGGAGGATGTGCTGAAGGCCTTCCCACACTCGGGGCAGCTGAAGGGCCTCTCCCCCGTGTGGACACGCTGGTGGCTCCGCAGGTTGGAGGAGCACGTGAAGCCCTTCCCGCACTGAGAGCAGGTGAATGGCCTCTCCCCCGTGTGGACCCGCTGGTGGGTCAGCAGGGTGGAGGAACTGCTGAAGGCCTTCCCGCACTTGGGGCAGCTGAAGGGCCTCTCCCCCGTGTGGACCCGCTGGTGGGTCAGCAGGGTGGTGGCCTGGGTAAAGGCCTTCCCACACTCGGGGCAGCTGAAGGGCCTCTCCCCCGTGTGGATCTGCTGGTGCCTCATCAGGGAGGAGACGTGGGTAAAGGCCTTCCCGCACTCGGGGCAGCTGAAGGGCCTCTGCCCCGTGTGGACACGACGGTGACTCCGCAGGGTGGAGGAATCGCTGAAGGCCTTCCCACACTCGGGGCAGCTGAAGGGCCTTTCCCCCGTGTGGACCCGCCGGTGGCTCAACAGGGTGGAGGAATACCTGAAGGCCTTCCCGCACTCGGGGCAGCTGAAGGGCCTCTCTCCTGTGTGGACCCGCTGGTGGGCCAACAGGGCAGAGAAAAACACGAAGGCCTTCCCACAATCTGGACAGCTGAAGGGCCTCTCCCCCGTGTGGTCCTGCTGGTGGGCCAGCAGGTGGGAGGAATGTCTGAAGGCCTTCCCGCAGTCGGTGCAGGGGAATGGCCTCTCCCCGGTGTGACTGCGCCGATGAGTCTCCAGGGCAGACGGGAAACGGAAGCCTTTCCCACAGTCACCACACTTCCACGGTTTCTCCACAGGGCGGGATTCCTCTGATTTCTCCATGGCCACAGCTTCGGCTGCACACAACCACGTGTAGATCCTCTCCCTGCCGTGAAGTCCCCTTCCCAGGCCGTATAACTGTTTCAGTCTCCACGCACAGTTCGCTGTAACAGTGGGGTCTCTCGTCCAGTCCCACTGATGTTGAAAACATACTCAGACAGGAACCAAAAAGCTTTGATCCCTCTCCCAGAAATCACGGTCGAAAATGTTTGCTGGCCCCAGTGGATTGAGTGACTGTCAGACATTAACATCAAAGTGAGGGTCGGAGATGCTGGAGAGTCAGTGGAAAAATGTGGCACTGGAAAAGCACAGGGGAGTCAGGCAGCATCCGAGGAGCAGGAGGGTCAATGTTTCGGGCATAAGCCCTTCATCCGTTGATTTTGAAACTTCCCTCTTCAAATCTTCAAAAACTCTGTCAGAATAGATTACAAAGCTCATCACTGCCAGTGCAGGGTAGAAATTTTGAACAAGCATTTCTACTGTCTGTGGAATATTCTTTTCTTTTGGTATTCCACAAAATTGAAAGCACCATCCCACTCTCCCTTCCCTTCTGTTCTCACTCCGCTCTAACTAATTCCCCTGAAGATGCTGATTCAGGATCTTACAGGGGCAGAAAAGCAAAAATGTCAAGACATGATATGATATCTCTCTGAATTTTGGATACCTCCACCTGAAAAGCTAATATCTTTCACAACACTGGGATCCTGCTGAGAGTGAGCAGGTCTGATTTTGGGAAGCAAAAAGAAAGTGTCAATTCAGGGTTAACCTGCAATGCAGCTTCTTGAGGAACAACCAGACACAAAATGGTTAACGTCCCCAGGAAGGTGGGAGCAAAATGAGACATCAAGACATTAACACCGACATTAGAGAGAAAGTGGACATATTGATGTGGCAAAAGTTAGTAGAAAGCCAGAGTCATGGAGATATATAGCACAGCAACAGACCCTTCTGTCCAACACGACTGTACTGACCAGATATCCTAAATCAATCTAGTCCCATTTGCTGGTATGTGGCCCATAGCTGGGGTCATCCCCATCCCCTGTCCTGAGACCTTGATGCCTCCAAGCTGACCCTCAAAGGTTCGGTTTGTCCCTCCATTCTTTCCCGGTTGTCTTTTGTAGGTTTTGAAAACATTCCCGACCTCCTCCCTGCCACCAACCAGATTCATTCCTCCCACTGACCAAGCAGGTCGTACCCTCTAACTGTCTCGACCTATCCCCACTTCTCCACCACCCCCTTTTATCTGCAGTTTCTGCACCCAGCCCCAGCCCTGAAGAAGGGTTACACCTGATATATCGACTTCTCCACCATCTGATGACTCCTGCCTAACTATTTTGCCAATTGAGACACAGACCTGGATCAACGTTTCCGGAGTCTGTCCCCGCCGAATTCACTCTCTTTCCTTTCAGTTGCTGAAAGTCAACAATTGAATCACAGAATGGTTAAAAAAAAGTGGAAAAGGGGGCGAGATAAGAGAGTGCCGTCCTCACAGACCTGAGACAGAGGAAGGAATTTGCAGTCTGGGTAAAGCTCAATCTTTATTCAGAGAGAGAGAGAGGATCAGGACTCGCAGCTTGAGAAGTTCATGGTCCAACTTCCGCATTCAGACAATGGGCTGGCTCTGATTGGCAGGAGGACCAGTCTCCTTCCAGTCCTCCAATGCTGCCTATTGGTCAATCAAAAGAAGGCCTCGCGCCGTTTTTTTCGCGTACAGCGATGAGCATGCCCAGTGTTTTGCCCAGTCTGCTCTCCGGGGATGTTGGTGTTACTGACAGATTGTAAGGGTCCAAATACCAATGAGGGAAAACAGATAGAGACACAATATTTTTCCCTTATGGCTCGATATTTTATTCCTTTTGCATTTTGTCTGGCTGCTCAATTTTTGTATGTTTTTTTTCCCTTATTGTGGGGGCAAGACCCCCAAGACCAGAACTGGAGGGCATAGGTTTAGGGTGAGAGGGGAAAGATTTCTGGGGGTCCTTAGGGGCGATCTTTTCGCACAGAGGATGAGGTATGTACATGGAATGAGCTGCCAGAGGAAGTGGTGGAGGCTGGAACAATTACATTATTTAAAATGCATCTGGATGCGGATATGAATAGGAAAGATTCAGAGGGGTAGGGGGCAAATGCTGGCAAATGGGTCACTAGATTAATTTAGGACATCTGGTCGGTGTGGACCGAAGGGTTTGTTTCTGTGCTGTACAACCCTGAGTCTATTTTTAGATAGTATGGAAAATAAAGAGCATGGAGGCATGGGAAGGGTTAGAGCATGGAGACCACTGCCAGTTTGTTGCAAAGGATAGTGGAAAGCTCTTACACCAATTAGCAGAGTAAGGTTGAGGCTGAAAGGTCACTATGGCAAGATGAGATAACAGTCAGTAAAGTTAGCCTCACCTGCTAAATATGATTGACAGGATTGGGACAATAAATATTTGGGACATGACATTAAATATCTAATTAATGATTGGTAGAGTCAGTCTGCTTGAGACTATTGATAATAAATATCTAATCATGACATTAGGAAAATATTAAGTAGGGTCTGGAATGCTGACACTAAATCTCTAACCGTGACATTAGAATAATATTAAGTAGAATGTAGGAAAAACTGTAAGGGTGCAACTAAAGAGATAATGGGAACTAACATCACTGGTTTATTGTGTAGGTAGCGTGAGGTACTTTTGATTAATATAGTTGGACATGCTGATAAGCTAACAAACACACTGCTCAGCTGGAGACAATGCTGTCCCCTCTGTCCAGGAGTAAATGCTGGAAAGGTGGGATTGTTCATAGGGAGGAGGATGGTCTCCGGCTACACTCTGATATCTATCAGCTCGTAAATGGGGCAGAACTGTGGAATTTAATCTCCAGGCAATTTGGGAAATTTAATAAGGGAAGGAAGTAAGCAATAAATAGTAGATCCCTACAGAGTGCAGAGGAACAAAGGGTCCTTGCTGTCCAAGTTCAGAGATCCCCGAAGGTATCAGTACAGGTAAAACGGGGGATGAGGAAGGCATCGATTTATACTTTTTCACACAGAGGGTGGTGCATGTGTGCAACGAGCTGCTAGAGGAAGTGGTGGAGGCTGGCACAAACACAATTTTTAAAAGGCAGCTGGATGGGTATGTGAATAGGGAGGGTTTAGAGGAATATGGGCCAAGTGCTGGTAAATAGGATAGATTAATTTCGGATATCTAGTCAGCATGGACGAGATGGACTGTTTCTGTGCTGTACAGCTCTATGGCCATCCCCTTCATTTTGAAATATTTTGGAACACCCTGTCAGGGTTCAGAGTGTGCCAGGTCCTGACACCTCCCTCCTCACATCTCCTGTGTATTTTAAATCAATAATACCGTTTGTATGTTACTGGGTTAGTACTTTAAACACACAGACACATACAATATAATCAGAATTTCTATTCGGTACAGACAGTGATGACTTGTTTCAACTTGCTAGCAGGGTATCAGAAGGGGAGGATCTGCAGACAGAAATCTTGGAAGAAATTCCATAACAAGATCTGACAGGGTCACTGAATATCGTTGGGGGGGTTGAGTCTGGAAAGAGAAATCCATTTGACCTGCTTCAAAAGGTACTGGACATCAGTGTGAGCAGAGGAGCACTCGGAGAGGAACATACCAGTGAACTGACCTTTAACTGGTTACACAGAATGAGTGTATGTGTCCCAGTGAACTGACTTTGGAACAGACTGAGAGAGGGGCTGGGGCATTTATTTTACCCTGGAGCATCAGAGCCTGAGGGGTGACCTTAGAGAGGTTTATAAAATTGTGAGGGGCATAGATAGGGCAAATAGCCTAGGTCTTTTCCCCCCAGGGTGGGGCAGTCAAAAACTGGAAGGCATAGGTTTAAGGTGAGAAGGGAAAGATTGAAAAGGAGCCTAAGGGACAACTTTTCATGCAGAGGGTTATGCATGTATGGAATGAACTGCCAGAGGAAGTGGTGGAGGTGGGTACAATTCCAACGTTTAAGAGGCATTTGGATGGGTATATAATAGGAAGGGTTTGGAGGGATATGGGCTGGGTGCTGGCAGGTGGGATTAGATTGGGTTGGGATATCTGGTCAGCATGGGCGGGTTGGACCGAAGGGTTTGTTTCCATGCTGTACATCTCTATGACTAGCACTCGGAGCATGGCTCCTTCATCAGGTAATTGTGGAGAATAAAATCATAAGGCACAGAATGGATGGAAAAACATTACTGTGCACTGATATCATATGTTGAAAAATCCTGCATTGTTAAGTCTTTCATCTTTTAGTATGGGCTGCTCGTATCATTCATTTGTAAATCCCAGAATTTCCTGAGAGACATTTTCTTGAGTTAACTCAAAGTTTTATAAGAAAAGGTGACATCTCAGCTCTGACAATGCATTAAAGGTGTGAAATCAGGGTCTGTCTGTATCACAATCTTGAGTCAGACTGGTTATATTTCCAAAGGGGAATTTACAAAATATTACATGGATCAGCCTGCAGATTGTGCATTTTTTGAGAAAAATCGAATGTATCTGCAAAAATAATTCTGCAAATACAAATTCACCCCCATGGATGTATATGTGTATATGTGTGTGAATGAGACAGAGAAAAGTCTATTCTGTGCTGTATATCCCGATGTCTACTTGATAACAGATGCTTTAATTCTGCTGGTGTAAATATTGTTGTAAATCATAGCTGGGTATGAATAGTTAGATGTTAGGGTGAGAGAGTGCCTTAAGAGGGGCAGTATAAGAATCCTGGGAGAGCCCTATTTCTGGTTTACTTCCTCATGAACAAACATTAAGCACGAGCATTTATTTATTTCTAATTTTGTTCTGTTTTTCTTGTTTGATTCCTGGCTAGGACTACACTCTGTGTCTGGATGGTTGACAGGCTGGGAGACTGTGGCTTGGGTCTTGGTTGACTGAATGCTTTATTGCTCCAGAAGGTGTGGGGATGGGGGAGGGGGGGGGGGGTCAAGGCTTCAGCAGAAATCCAGCAGAGCAGAGAACAGACCAATATCTTACTCTGTGGGAACAGGGACATCAGAGGAGAGAGAAATCAGGACCTGAATCCAAGCTGACACCAGACTTCCCTGTGATTAGTGCTTTGATGAGCAGCGTCAACCCTCTACCTTCACCTCGCTTCCCATTTGACTACCACCTCGATATTCAGGATCCAATCCTTGTCATCCTGAAGCCATGCCTCTGTAAGGAGTCTCAGATCATAATTATTCTCTTCAATGTGTGCAGTCAATTTTGTTACAATGCACCACACATTCAGAAACATCGTTTTTAGTTTCAAGTTTTTGTGATCTTCAGAATCCAGTTTTGATTGCTGGTACATTTTCTCCCCTTGTGCCTTTCTATCATTCTCGGATGTTCATTTTCCACATCACTACATTGCTGATTGGCCATGCTAAATTGCCCATAATATCCAGAGATGTGTAGATTAGGTGGGTTAGCCATGGGAAATGCAGGGTTATAGTTTCATAGTAAAAGAAGTAAGAGTTGGCCATTTGGCCCATCGAACCTGCTCCACCATTCATTATGATCATGGCTGATATAACCGTCGTCTGAGATCCTCCTCACTGCATTGTCCCAACTACCCTTCATTCCCATACCATGCAAGTAACCATCGAACTGTGTTTTGAATATACTTAATGAAGATGCTGCTACTGCTTCATTGGGCAGAGAATTCCATCGATTGACTGCTCTTTGGGAAAAGCAGTTCCTCCTCATTTCTGTCCTAAATCTACTCCCCTCAACTTGAGGCCTGGTCTCATCCACCAGCAGAAATGACTGGATAGGGTAGGGCTTCATCCCCACAGTGCAATGAATTTCCACTTTCCACCAAACTCTCAGATGTACTCACTCACTCGGTTGCTGTCTCACAAACGAAAGACTTCATTGTAAATTCTTTTGCTCCCAGTAGGGGCACAACATCTTGGAAAGCTGCTCTGAAAATCCAACCACACTTCTGCATTCACCGAAGACAATTCCAGTATTACGGCACAGAAACAGACCTTCCGGCCCAACTCGTCCGTGCTGGGGGGGAATATGTTAAGCTAGATATGCTTGCAAGCAGTTACAAGTAGCTGCATCTTGCTTCTGCAAAAATCGCAAGGCAGAATCATGAGGGTATATTCCAAGAAATAACTCACTGAAAAGGGGGGTGGTCGACTGGTAGAAGCAGATGTATTGACATGACAGTAGCAATGGTCACGCATATCGAGATTCTGGATGAAGGGCTTTTGCCCGAAACGTCGATTTCGAAGCTACTTGGATGCTGCCTGAACTGCTGTGCTCTTCCAGCACCACTAATCCAGAATCTGGTTTCCAGCATCTGCAGTCATTGTTTTTACCACGCACATAGGGAGTTAGTATGAACAAGATAACCAAATAAGAATCTGTCTTGCATCAGCAAAAGTAATAAGACCCAGCTATCGATGGGTGGGGGGTTGCACGCCACAGACAGATGTGGTAAAACGATTAGATTAGCAGAAGTAAGAAGGGAGTCTGGAGCAAACTCAATCTCCATTCAGAGACACAGAGCAGCAGCTTCTGCATTCAGACCATAGGAAGGCTCTGATTGGCAGGAGGACCAGTCACCTTCCGGTCCTCCAGCGCTCCTGATTGGCCCACCAAAAGAAAGTCGCGAGGCGTGTGCCTTGTGTGCAGTGAGGAGCACGCGCAGTCTGCTCTCTGGCGATGAGGCTGTTAGTGACAGGATTGAAGTGTCTGAATGTCAAGAGAAGGAAAAAAGGGGAGATGCATCATTTTTTTCCCTCTGTGATATTTACCTTTCCTCCACGCCCCATGATTTTATAAATCGAAATAAGGTCACCCGGCAACTTGTGGTTGTCGATAGGGCGACCAGAAGTGTACTCAGTACTCTACACATGGTCTCACCAATATCCTGTACAACCTCAACGTGATGTCCCAACTCCTGCACTGAACGGTGTGAACAATGAAGGAGAGTGTGCTAAACGCCTCTTTCACCACCCTGTCTACCAATGATGCAACTTCCAAAGAACTATGTCCCCGACTTGGAGATGCCGGTGTTGGACTGGGGTGTATGAAGTTAAAATTCACACCACACCAGCGGATACTCCAACAGGCTCATTTGGAAGCATTAGCTTTTGGAGTACTGCTCCTTCATCAGGTGGTTGTGTCTTATGATCCTGTTCCACAAACACCCCATGAAGGAGCAGTGCTCCAAAAGCTAATGCTTGCAAATGAGCTTCCAAATAAACCAGTTGGACAATAACCTGGTGTTGAGAGATTTTTAACTTTATGTACCTGAACCCCTCCACGCACCCCCCCCCCCATTAATCTGTTCTACAACATGATGCAGGACCCTACTGTACAAGTCCTGCCCTTCCTTGTTTTAGCAAAATGCAACCCCTTGCCTTTATCTCTCGTTCTCTCAGACACACACACACCCTAACACTCACACCATCTCACAGGCTTATACTCCACCTCACACACACTTCATTAGCACGCACACACACACACTCGTGCAGATACAATCACACATAAGTCAATGGGGTGAATTTCCATTTGCAGAATTATATTTGCAGATATATTCAATTTTGCTCAAAAAGCACACAAACTGCAGGCCGTCAATCCATGTAATATTTTATAAATTCCTACTTTGATTAATAGAACCAGTCTGATTCAAGATTGGGACACAGACACCTTTGTGCAGGATCTGAGCTGAGATGTCACCCATTTTTATAAAACCTTACATCATCTCAAGAAGGTGAATTAAAAGTAGTTCTGGGGTTTACTGAACTGAAACCTGCAATCCATGGTAAAAGATGAAAGACTAATCCGCAATCTAGATTTGTTCAATATGTCCTGTCTGTTGCATGACAGTGTGATCTTTTGCTATAAATTCTGTGTCTTATGACCCTGCTTCACAGCTACCTGATGAAGGGGCACCGCTCCGAAAGCTAATGCTTACAAATAAACCTGTTGGACTATAACCTGGTGTTGTGTGATTTGTAACTTTCTCCACCCCAGTCCAACACCGACACCTCCACATCGTTTCCAATGGACACAGCCCACACCTCCCAGTGCTGCCAGGAAACTGGACAATGACAATGGGATGATGGAGTACCTGCACTCCTGAAAAATTTACAATTTCTAACAATACTGGCTACTCATTCACGGCTGCAACCGATACACAATATTGGAAACATAGTACAGGAGACTGTCAGAAATCAGCACAGCAGGTCAGGCAGCATCCGAGGAGCAGGAAAATCAACGTTGCCTGACCTGCTGTACTTTGCCAGCACCACACTAATCTTGACTCTGATCTCCAGCATCAGCAGTTTTCACTTTCGCCTGCAAGAAATGAGCAGTTTTAAAACAAAAACTGTTGAGTTCAAAGCTCTCATTGAGAGTCTGAGCTTGATGTGAAGTACAGGTAATCTTTATTGTGACCCAACTTTGTTACAGCTTCAGAATCTCGCAACAGAAAGGCACAGAAAAAGTAGCAATTTTTAAAAAAACAACACTCCCTCCAACCCCTCACTTTCTTCATTATTGGTCACCACCAAGTTGTCCCTTTGTAATTGGATCCTTACTACAGCCTTCACCCGGAAAAAGTATTGTCTCACTCAGGAACTTCAACCTGTATCCTGTATCCAAGTAAGTTGGATGGGCAGTGTAGAGTCAGCTGCACTGCTGTGGGTCTGGAGTCACAGGTCGACCAGACTAGGTAAAGGAGACAGCTGGGATGTCTGAGTGAATCCTCTCCCACAACGACAGTTTCCTTCCCTAAAAAGGAGCTGAGTGGATCAGATGGGGATTTCTTCCACCCCCAACCCCACCAACAACGGTTTCACTCCAGATTTCTGACCATATTCCAATTCCACTAGCTGCCGCGGCGGGATTCAAACCCGGGAATCCCCAGAATTGGTTTGATAGTCCAGTCAATAATGGCACTCGGCTGTCATTCCTTCAATCCCCCTGCGATGGTACGTGAACTTGCTGGTGGCTCCGCAGGTAGGAGGAGCGGGTGAAGGCCTTCCCGCATTCAGGGCAGCTGAAGGGCCTCTCCCATCTGTGGGCCCATCGGTGCCTCAGCAGATTGGGGGCCTGGGTAAAGGCCTTCCCACACTCAGGGCAAGGAAATGGCCTCTCCCCTGTGTGTACCCGCTGGTGGGTCAGCAAGCTGGAGGACTTGCTGAAGGCCTTCCCGCACACAGTGCAGCTGAAGGACCTGTCCCCAGTGTGGATCCGCTGGTAGGTCAGCAGGTGGGAGGAACGTCTGAAGGCCTTCCCGCAGTCGGTGCAGGGGAACGGCCTCTGCTCGGTGTGACTGCGCCGATGAGTCTCCAGGACAGACGGGACACGGAAGCCTTTCCCACAGTCGCCACACTTCCACGGTTTCCCCACGGCCAACGCTTCAGCCGCACACAAACGCGTGAGGAGCCTCTCCCCACCTTGAATTCCTCTTCCCAGGCCGTATAGCTGTTTCAGGCTCCACACTCAGTGCACCATCCCACTCTCTCTCTCCCCCTGTGTTCTCACCCCGCTCTAATTCCCCTGAAGGTGCTGATTCAGGATCTTACTGGGGCAGAAAAGCAAAAACATCAAGACTGACATCTCCCTGCATTTTGGATACCTCCCCGTGAAAGTTAATATCTGTCATCACCTTTTGTTACGATGCGGCGCACATTCAGACACACCATGTATCGTTTCAGGTTTGGGGACATGAGGATCCAGTTTCGATTGTTGGTCCATTGGTGACGCTGTTGCTCGGTGACGGTGAGGCTCCCCCGACCCCGCCCATCCCTCCCCCCGGCCCCGCCCATCCCCCCCCCGGCCCCGCCCATCCCCACGTGCAGACGCCACGCGGGGGCGAAGGCGGTTGGGAGGAGAAGTCGCTCGAGCGAGGAAGCGGCGGGAGGGCGGCCGTTAGGAAAATGGCGCCGTGCGGGCCCCCCGGGGGCAGACACCCGTCACTGGGCTTGTGATTTTTACCGTCACTGTTTGTTTTTAATTCCTTGTACTTTTCACCTTTGTGGACTAATCTAATTTATAAATTAAGGTAGATTCGCTATGCTAAATTACCCATAGTGCCCTGGGAGTGGTACGTTAGGGTGGATTGGCTATGCTAAATTACCCATAGTGCACTGGGATGGGTAGGTTAGGGCGGATTGGCTATGCTAAATTACCCATAGTGCACTGGGAGTGGTACGTTAGGGTGGATTGGCTATGCTAAATTACCCATAGTGCACTGGGATGGGCAGGTTAGAGTGGATTGGCTATGCTAAATCACCCATAGTGCCCTGGGATGGGTAGGTTAGGGCGGATTGGCTATGCTAAATTACCCATAGTGCCCTGGATGTGCAGGTTAGGGTGGATGAGCCATGGGAAATACAGAGTAAGGGGGTGGGTATGGGTGAGATGCTTTTCAGAATGCCAGTGTGGAATAGATGGGCCGAATGGCCTGCTTCCACATTGTCAGGATTCTATGACTCTCCCCCCAAAAAAAGGAGCATTTTATCGGCAACGATCTTGTCAAGCCGCTTTCAGAATTCTACTGGTTTCAATAAGATTGCTTCCGGTTCGTAGAGGCATACAGCACAGAAACAGACCCTTCGGTCCAACTCGTCCATGCTGACCAGGTTTCCCAAACTAAACTAGTCCCATTTCCTGCATTTCGTCCATATCCCTCTAAACCTTTCTATTCATGCACCCATCTGAATGTCATTTAAATGGTGTAATTGTACCTGAATCTACCACTTCCTCAGCAAGTTCATTCCACACACAAACCACCCTCTGTCAAAACGTTGCCCCTCGCGTTCCTTTTAAATCTCTCTCCTCTCACCTTGAAAGAATATGCCCCCTAGTTTTGAGCTCCCTGAAGTGAAGGAAGAACTCTTTGGTATTCAGTCCTGGCAATGTCCTGGTAAATCTTTACCAAACCCTCTCTAATAGTCTTCTTCCTATTACAGGGCCACCAGAACTGTTCCCAGTACTCTAAACCACTGTCTACCAGTGATATAACTTTCAAAGAACTATGTACCTAACCGGTTTCTTTTAAATCTCTCTCCTTATGTTTAAATAAAAATCCCCCCCCCCCCTAGTTTTGAGTTCCCCAGCGCTGGATTGTTCTATGTTCTAAACTTAGTGCAGGAGGCTGAAAGAAACGAGCAGCTTTAAAACTAAAACCTCTTGGAGCTCAAAGCCTTCAATGAGAGTCTGAGCCCGGTGTTAAGTTCAGGTAACCTTTATTGCAACCCAACTTTGTTACAGCTTCAGATCCCCCCAGCAAAAAGGCAGAGAAAAAGTAGCTACTTTTCAAACAGCTCAAGACCAAAGTGCACACACCTCCCCCCAACAACCACACTTTCCTTAGTATTGGTCACCACCAAGTTGTCCCTTTGTAATTGGATCCTTGGTACAGCCTTAATCTGTGGGAAGTATTGCCTCACTCAGTAATTTCAACCCGTATCCTGTATTCCAAGTAAGTTGGATGGGCAGTGTCGAGTCAACCACACCGCTGTGGGTCTGGAGTCACGTGTAGGCCAGCCTGGGTAAAGGATGCAGTTGGAACGACTGAGTGAATCCTTTCCCACAACAGCAGTTTCCTCCCCTAAAAAGGATGTGAGTGAATCAGATAGGGGTTTTTGCTCCACCCCCCCCCCACACAAAAAATGGTTTAATCGTTAGATTCTGAACTGCAGTTTCTGAACAAATTCCAATTCCGCCATCTGCCGCGGCCGGATTCGAACCCAGCAGCCCCGAAACTGGGTCGATAGTCCAGTTGATAATGGCACTCGGCTGTGGCTGCTTCAGTGCGTCCACAGTTGGGAGGAGCAGGTGAAGCCCTTCCTGCACTGAGAGAGTAGGTGAACGGCCTCTCCCCGGTGTGGAGCCACTGGTGGGTCAGCAGCTTAATCGAGCAGGTGAACCCCTTCCTGCACCAGGGGCCCCCTGAAGGGCCTCTCCCCCTAGTGGAGCTGCTCGTGCCTCCGCAGGCTGCTCACCTGACAGAACCCCTCCCCACACTCGGGGCAGCTGAAGGGCCTCTCCCCCCGTGTGGACCTGCTGGTGCCTCAGCAGGTTGGAGGCCTGGGTAAAGGTCTTCCTGCACTTGGGGCAGCTGAAGGGCCTCTCCCCCGTGTGGACCCGCTGGTGGGTCAGCAGGTTGGAGGAACTGCTGAAGGCCTTCCTGCAGACAGGACAGGGGAATGGCCTCTCCCCCGTGTGGACCCGCCGGTGGGTCAGCAGGTTGGAGGAATTGCTGAAGGCCTTGCCACACTCGGTGCAGGGGAACGGCCTCTTCCCCATGTGGACCCACTGGTGCCTCAGCAGGGCAGAGGCCTGGGTAAAGGCCTTCCCGCACTTGGAACATCTGAACAGCCTCTCCCCCGTGTGGACCCGCCGGTGGGTCAGCAGGGCAGAGGAATCGCTGAAGGCCTTCCCGCACTCGGGGCAGCTGAAGGGCCTCTCCCTGGTGTGAATCCGCTGGTGCCTCAGCAGGGTGGAGGAATCACTGAAGGCCTTCCCGCAGACATAGCAGGAGAACGGCTTCTCCCCGGTGTGGCTGCGCCGATGCGTCTCCAGGACAGACGGGACATGGAAACCTTTCCCGCAGTCGCCACACTTCCACGGTTTCTCCACGGGGCAGGATTCCTCGGGTCTCTCCATGGCCGAAGCTTCAGTTACACACAACTGCGTGTGGAGCCCCTCCCCATCGTGAATTCCCCTTCCCAGGCCGTATAACTGTTTCAGGCTCCACGGTCAGTGCACTGCAACAGTGGGGTCTCTCATCCAGTCCCACTGACGCTGAAAACATCCTCAAACAGGAACCAAAAAGCTTTGCTCCTTCTCACACAATCACAGTTGGAAAATTGTTGTCATCCCGATGGATTGAGTGACTGTCAGACATTGATGTCAAAGTGAGGACTGCAGACAATGGAGAGCCCTTCAATCTGTTGATTTTGAAACTTCTGTCTTCAGATCGTCCAATACTCTGTTAAAAAGAGATTACAAAAGTGATCATTGTCAGTGCAGGGTAGAAATTCAGAACTAGGAATTCAACTTTCTGCGGAATATTCTTTTCTTTTCTAATTCCACAAAATTGAAAGCACCATCCCCCTCTGTTCTCACTCCGCTCTAACTAACTCCCCTGAAGATGCTGATTCAGGATCTTACAGGGGCAGAAAAGCAAAAACTGTCAAGACTAACATCAAGAAAAATCCACCTGAAAGTGAATATCTTTCACAACACTGGGATACTGCGGAGAGTGAGTAGGTCTGCCCCTCAGGTCCCTTTTAAATCATTCCCCTCTCAGCTCAAACATATGCCCTCTAGTTCTGGACTCCCATACCCAGGGGAAAAGACCTTGGATATTCACCCAATCCATGCCCCTTATGAACATTCATCAGACAATAGACAATAGGTGCATGAGTAGGCCATTCTGCCCTTCGAGCCAGCACCACCATGGCTGATCATCCACAATCAGTATCCTGTTCCTGCCTTATCCCCATAACCCTTGATCCCACTATCCAACTCTTTCTTGAAAGTATCCAGAGTCTTGGCCTCCACTGCCCTCTGGGGAAGAGCATTCCATATACCCACCACTCTCTGGGTGAAGAAGTTTCTCTTCAACTCTGTTCTAAATGGCCTACCCCTTATATCTAAACTGTGCCCTCTGGTTCGGCACTCCCCCATCAGCAGAAACATGCTTCCTGCCTCCCGAGTGTCCAATCCTTTAATAATCTTATACGTCTCAATCAGATCCCCTCTCAGCCTTCCAAACTCAAGGGTACACAAGCCCAGTCGCTCCAATCTTTCAGCGTAAGATAGTCCCGCCATTCTGGGAATTGACTTTGTGAACCTATCTTGCATTCCCTCAATAGCCAGATTGTCTTTCCTCAAAATTTGGAGACCAAAACTGCACACAGTACTCCAGGTCCAGTCTCACCAGGTACAGCTGCAGAAGGACCTCTTTGCTTCTATACTCAATTCCTCTTGTTATGAAGGCCAGCATGCTATTAGCTTTCTTCACTGCCTGCTGTACCTGCATGCTTACTTTCATTGACTGATGTACAAGAACACCTAGATCCCCTTTACCTAACTTGACTCCATTTAGGTAGCAATCTGCCTTCCTGTTCTTGCCACCAAAATGGATAACCACACATTTATCCACATTAAACAGCATCTGCCATGCATCTATCCACTCACCGAGCCTATCCAGGTCACCCTGTATTCTCCTAACATCCTCCTCACATTTCACCCTGCCACCCAGCTTTGTGTCATCAGCAAATTTGCTAATATTACTTTTAATACCTTCATCTATATCGTTAATGTACATTGTAAAAAGCTGCGGTCCCAGCACTGATCCCTGCGGTACCCCACTGGTCACCGCCTGCCATTCCGAAATGGAGCCGTTTATCACTACTCTTTGTTTCCTGTCAGCCAACCAATTTTTAATCCATGTCAGTATTTTGCCCTCAATACCATGTGCCCTAATTTTGCTCACTAACCTCCTAAGTGGGACTTTATCAAAGGCTTTCTGAAAGTCCAGGTATACTACATCCACTGGATCTCCCTTGTCCACATCCTCAAAAAATTCCAGAAGATTAGTCAAGCATGATTTCCCCTTCATAAATCCATGCTGACTCTGACCTATCCTGTTACTGCTATCCAGATATGTCATAATTTCGTCCTTTATAATTGACTTCAGCATTTTTCCCACCACTATAATCCTCTGTTTTCTCTCTCCCTCCTTTCTTAAAAAGTGGGACAACATTAGCCACCCTCCAATCTGCAGGAACTGATCCTGAATTTATAGAACATTGGAAAATGATCACCAATGCATCCACGATTTCTAGAGCCACCTCCTTCAGTACCCTGTGATGCAGACTATCAGGTCCCGGGGTCATATTGGCCTTCAGACCTAACAGTCTCTCCAGCACCATTTCCTGCCTAATTCAAATTCCCTTCAGTTCAGGTCCTTCAGCCACTATTACATCTGGGAGATTAGATCTGTCTTCACTGGGGAAGACACGAGCAAAGTACCAATTCAACTCTTCTGCCATTTCTTTGTTCCTCGCAATAAATTCATTTGTTTCTGTCTTCAAGGGCCCAATTTTAGTCTTAATCATTTTTTTTTCTTTTCACATACCTAAAAAAAGCCTTTACTATCCTCCTTTACAATTTTGGCCAGTTTACCTTCGTACCTGATTTGTTCTTCGCATATTTCCTTTTTAGTTATCCTCTGTTGTTCTTTACAAGCTTCCCAGTCCTCCGATTTCCCACTCATCTTTGCTATGTTATACTTTTTCCCTTTTGTCTTTATATGGTCCTTAACTTCCCTCATCAGCCACAGCCACCCCTGCCTCTCCTTAGGATCTTTCTTCCTTTCTGGAATGAACTGGTCCTGCATCTTCTGCATTATACCCAGAGATACCTGCCATTGTTCCTCCACTGCCATCCCTGCGAGGGGATTGCACCATTGAACATTGGCCAGCTCCTCCCTCGTACCTCCATAGTTTCCCTTATTCAACTGAAATATTGTCACTTCCGATTCTACCCTCTCCCTTTCAAACTGCAGATTAAAGTTTATTGTATTGTGGTCACTACCTCCTAATGCCTCTTTTACTTCGGGATTCCTGATCAAATCCGGTTCGATGCACAACATCTGGTCGGCTCCAGCACAAGCTGTTCTAAGAATCCATCTCGGAGACACTCCACAAACTCCCTTTCTTGGGGTCCAGTACCATCCTGATTCTCCCAGTCTACCTGCATGTTGAAATCCCCCCATAACAATGTACTAATATCTTTGCGACAGGCCAATTTCAGCTCCTTATTCAACTTACACACTACATCCAGGCTACTGTTTGGGGGCCTGTAGATAACTCCCATTATGGTCTTTCTACCCTTCGAATTTCTCAGTTCGAGCCATACTGACTCTCCAACCCCTGATTCTAGGTCCCCCCGTGCAAGGGACTGAATATCATTCCTTACCAACAGGGCCACCCCACCCCCCTCTGCCAGTTAGTCTGTCCTTACGATAGCACGTATACCTTTGGAATATTCATTTCCCAGGCTCTATCCACTTGAAGCCACATCTCAGTTATCCCCACATCATCATAACTGCCAATTTCCAAATGAGCCTCAAGTTCCTCCACCTTATTGCTAATGCTTGGTGCATTCATATTTTTAATTTGTTACTCCCCTCACCCTTCCCATCAATCCCTATTTCACTTGACCTTACGGCATGATCCTTTTCTTTTGAGTTTTCTGCTCCATTGATTCCGTTGTCTTTCTTGACTTCTCTTGTTCTAACTTTCTTCTTAAACTTCCGGTTTGTCCCCTCCCCTCACTATTTAGTTTAAATGCAGCTGTGTTGCAGTGGACAACCTACCTGCCAGAATGCTGGTCCCCCACCTATTAAGGTGCAACCCGCCCCTCTTGTATAATTTATCCTTCCCGCTAAACGTCAGCCTCTTATGCGCCAGGGAAAATATCCTGGCCTATTCAGCCTCCCCCTGTAGCTCAAACCCTCCAACCCTGGCAACAGCCTTGTAAATCTTTTCCAACTCCTTTCAAAGTTTCACAACATCTTTCCTCTAGCAGGGAGACCAGAACTGAATGCAGTATTCCAAAAGTGGTCTCACCAATGTCCTGTACAGCTGCAACATGACCTCCCAACCCCTTTACTCAATGTTCTGACCAATAAAGGAAAGCATCCCAAACACTTTCTTCACTATCTTCCCGAGACTCCGATCTCGAGGAACAATGAACCTGCACTCCAAGGTCTCTTTGTTCTCCAACTTAACATTTGGAGAAGTACATGAATAGGAAAGGTTCGGAGGGATATGGACCAATCTAGGTGGGACTAGCTTAGTTTCTGAATATAGTCAGCATGGACTCGTTGGACTGAAGGGTCTGTTTCTGTGCTGTCTGACTAACTATTCTGTACTGGTCTTGAAATCATTTCCTTGCCTTCCCCCACAAACATCCACTTCTTTGTTGGTCAAAAATCAGATGAACTCAGCCTTGAATATATTCAATGACCCCCTAACTGCAGGGAGACATCCCCACTTCCGATCTGAATTCCTCTTGCTAATACACCACTTGCCTTGGTGACTGCTTGCTGCACCTGTCTGACAACTGGCAGTGACTGGTGTAGGAGGACGCTGAGGCCCCTTTGCACATCCACACATCATTCCTGATGAAGGGCTGGTGCCCGAAACATCAACTCTCCTGCTCCTCGGATGATGTCAGAGCAGCTGTGCTTTTCCAGCACCACACTTTTCGACTCTGATCTCCAGCATCGGAAATTCACCTCCTTTCTGCGTTTCTTTCCCCCCACAGTAAAGGCTGTAACTTTACATTGTGGCACTCCATTTGCCATGTGTTTGCCAATGGTGGTCTTCTCGACATGGGGGACCCTGAGCATAAACTTGGGGAACGGTTCACCGAGCATCGCAGCTGGGTCCACAGAAGCCGACTGGACCTCCCAGTCACCACCCATTTTAATTCCCCTTCCCAATATGACCATCTTTGGCCTCTTCCATTGTCACAACAAAGCACACTGCAAATTGGAGGAACAACCCACCTTCTGCCCGGGCAGCCTGCAGCCCTGAGGATCAACACGGAGTTCTCCAATTTCAAATCACCTCCCTTCACCACTCTGGAAAAAGGGGGTGAGAAAAGAGAGTACCGTACTCAGAGATGTTGGACAAGGGAAGGGCATTGCGGTCTGGGGTGAAGCTTAATCTTCATTCAGAGAGAGAGAGAGGAGCAGGAGCTTCAGAAGCTCATGGTCCAACTTCTGTATTTAGACAATGGGGGGGCTCTGATAGGCAGGAGGACAATTCCAACTCTGGACTCCTCCCGTGGGTAAAACTTGTATGTCTGATGATCTTGCTCTATGGGTTATTGACTGTGTACATTATGCAACTCACGGTGGTGCCCGTTCGGTCACTGACTTTCTCCTGACGGCTTGGTGGCGTCCCCCGCCTCCAACAACGAGCTCAAAGGGTTAGCGGCCGGTGTCTTATTTGTCAGGAACATAACCCTGGAAAAGGCTTGCCTTGTACTCCGGGTAGAACTCCCTTGGCAGAGGGTCCCTTTGAGACACTTCAACTGGACTTCATTGAGTTGCAGAAATGTCAGTGCTATAAATATGTTTCGCTTATTGTTGATGTCTTTTCTAAGTGGATTGAAGCCTACCCTACTCCTAACACTACTGCTGAGACTGTGGTGAAGATTTTGCTTAAGGAAATGACTCCCCCGCTTCGGTATACCTGCGTGCATTCGCTCGGACAATGGACCGCACTTTGTTGGTAATAGTAATGAAGAACTCTCGATAAAGTACAGATTTGAGAAGGCCTAAGGAATTCCTTATGAACTTGTAAGCCTCTCTTGGCTCATCCCGGAGATCGTACCTTTGGTAGTCTGGAATTTTAAAAAAAGCTCTTGCAGACAGTTTTAGTTTAATTTTAATCATCCCCTTCATGTAACAGTGATGCTATTAGTACAACCTAACACTGATACCTATAAGCCAGGCTAACTGGATTCTAATAACCCAGGAGAGTAGGACATTGTTCTCCCTTCAAGAGCCCTGGCAGGCTACTCTGTTGTACTATCACAAACAGACTATCTTTATCCACAAGTTTGCAAAGGCTATACTGTCACAAACACAAAAAAGTTAACAAAAGCACTGCATGTTCTGAACTAGACAGATAATAGTGAAGGACAATAATTCAAGGGAGAAGTCAATTGATAGCGAGTTTCATTTTGAGGTCAGAATCAAACATTGTTATTAATTTCACAAAGGGACAGCCGTGAATGTTATCACTCGGTGTCCTGTTTATACAGGTTCACTGATGTTCAGGCAAACGTTCTTAATTGTCTTACTCTCCCTGCCTATTTTCTATTGTGCAGCAAATGTGTTATATTATTCAAAATTAAACATTTTAGTCAAATGGTTAAGGATAGGTTTTCCTCCTGCCACCTGTTTGCTGAAGTCTTTTAACTCTACTGCCGGGTCATATGAGAATTGCTTTAATGGTACCAGCTATGGGTGTGCAATTGTTCATGTTCTACATAACATCTCCTGCCTATTTGAGACTTGTCTCACCCACTCGTGTAAGACAAAGGGGCCATATACCTCCTGCCCGTATAGACAAACAGCTTGTGTTCCACTGGCTGGGATACAGCAGGCCTTACGCGGCATAAGTAACTATACCCATCTCCATGTAGGGACCCAGGACAGAATCCTTCCCTTTATGGGGTCCTTTTTCTTTTCAGAATCTCATACTGTCACCAAGACCGCTTGCAATTGAGTTAAGGGAGAGCTTAATGGGAACAGAATTCTGAGGACCACTGTCTACCAGATGTACAGCACAGAAACAGGCCCTTTGGTCCAACTTGTCCATGTTGGCAAGATATCCTAAATCTATCTGGTCCCATTTGCCAACACTTGGCCCATATCCCTGTAAAACCCTTCCTAGTCATATATACATCCAGATGCCTTTTAAATGTTGTAATTGTACCAGCCTCCACCACTTCCTCTGGCAGCTCATTCCTTAGATGCACTGCCCTCAATATAGGAATTGCCCCAAAGGTCCCTTTTAAATCTTCCCCCCACTCTCACCCTAAACCTGTAGTTCTGGACTCACCCATCCCAGGGAAAACACCTTGTCTTTTTACCCTATCCATGCCCCTCATGATTTTATAGAAATCTGTAGGGTTACCCCTCAGCCTCTAGCACTCCAAGGAAAACAGCCCAACCCTGTTCAGCTCAAACCCTGACAACATCCTTGTCAATCTTTTCTGAATCCTTTCAGGTTTCACAACATCCTTCCTCTAGCAGAGAGACCAGAATTGCACACAACATTCCAAAAGTGGCCTAACCAATGTCTGGTGCAGCTACAACATAACTTCCCAACTCATCTACTCAATTAAAAGGATTGAGAAAGTTCTCAAAACCCACAAAAGACACTGGAGGAACTTTTGCGGGTCAGCTTGGAACATCAGGGCGGGAGGATGGGAATGAGGGAAGGAAGCTGAATGTGCTGGAGCCAAGGTGGAGGAAGAACAGAGGATGCAAAACCGGCTTGAAGCTGCAATGAGGAATATTGCATGTGCTGTACTTGTACCTGTTGCAGTTACTGGTGGGAATCGGGTGCATTTTAAACATCAAAACAGAAAAGATATCCAGCCCTCCCCCTTCCCAATCTCTATCCTTCAGTCCCTCCTCACCCGGGTAACTAAGACACATACCTGAGTTTGTGGAGACTGCTCCCTCCCTGGATTCACTCCAGTTGCTCCAAGGGAACAGACTTCCCCGCCTCCCCGGCCCTCCCAGGATGAGGGGATGCGCAGAGGGAGGGAGTGTCACTCAAACTGACGGGGCCACTTCCGCATTCTGACGTCATTAAAGGGGCGGGGTAAGGTGACAGTGAAGGGGGCGGGGCGAGGTGGACAGCGGGGGCCCCTCACTGCACCTGCGCGGCCCTGCAGCAGAAGGGGAGGAGAATCCCTTCCCTTCAGGGAATCCCCACAGTGTGGAAGCAGGCCACACTGCCCCACTGACCCTCCCAAGGGTAACCCATTCCCTCACCCCCACTGCTCTACATTTAACCCTGAATAATACACCGAACCTGCACATCCCTGGATATTATGCGGAATTTGGCATAACCAATCTACCCGAACCTGCACATCCCTGGGCACTATGGGTAATTTAGCATGGCCAATCTACCTTAACCTGCACATCCCTGGGCACTATGGGTAATTTAGCACGGCCAATCCACCCTAATGTGCACATCTCTGGGCACTAGGGGTAATTTAGCATGACCAATCCACCCAAACCTGCACATCCCTGGGCACTATGGGTAATTTAGCACGGCCAATCCACCCTAACCTGCACATCCCTGGGCACAATGGGTAATTTAGCATGACCAATCCACCCGAACCTGCACATCTCTGGGCACTATGGGTAATTTAGCATGACCAATCCACCCTAATGTGCACATCTCTGGGCACTATGGGTAATTTAGCATGACCAATCCACCCGAACCTGCACATCTCTGGGCACTATGGGTAATTTAGCATGACCAATCCACCCGAACCTGCACATCCCTGGGCACTATGGGTAATTTAGCAGGACCGATCCACCCTGATGTGCACATCTCTGGGCACAATGGGTGATTTAACATGGTCAACCCACCCTAATCTGGACAAAGTTAAAAACCACACAACGCCAGGTTTTGTCCAACAGGCTTCTTTGGAACCAGTAGCTTTCGGAGTGCTGCTCCTCCATCAGGTGGTTGTGGAGAATAATATCATAAGACACAGAATTTATAGCAAAACATTCCCGTGTCCTGCCACTGAAATGATATATTGAACAAACCTGGGATTGTTAAGTTTTTATCTTTTCGAATGGGTTGCAGGTATCATGACATCTTGTAGTCTGTCACCTTCTCAAGATAACTCAAGGTTTCATAGCAAAATGTGACATCTCAGCTCAGACAATGCAATAAAGGTGTGAGGTCAGAGTCTTCTGTGTCCCGATCTTGGGTCAGACTGATTCTATTTCCAAAGTGGAATTCAGAAAATATTGCACGTATTGAGTGCCTGCAGATTTTGCATTTTTTGAGCAAAATAGAATGTATCTGCAAATATAATTCTGCAGATACACATTCACTGGCATGGACTTCTATGTGTGTGTATGTGCATGAGGGAGAGAAAAAGTCTAAATCAGTGCTGTCTATCTCTATGCGTATTTGATAACAGATGCTTTATTTCTAGTGATGTAAATCCAAGCTGCATACGAATAGTTAAATGTAAGCGAGAGAGAGAATTCCTCAAGTTGGGCATGAGGAGAAACCTGTGAGATCCCTCCTTCTGGTTTTCTTCCTCATAAACATACAGTAAACACAAACATGTGTTTATTTCTCATTTTGTTTCATTTCTCTTGTTTAATTCCCTGCGATGATGTGGGACAATTATTAGATTTGGGTCAGCCATTTTGTCACATATTAAAGCCTGGAAACCATTTTGAATCTCAGCTTAGTGCCTGCTTGCTAAAGCTTGTGTTTCCCAGGCTCAGCGGAGACGGTTGGCCTTGCAGCTTTACTGCTTCCTGATAAACAAATTCTTTTCTGACATGGGGCTTTATTTCCATCCCCCACAGTTGGCGAGTCAGGCAGGAGATACCCTGGTCCTCTCAGGTCACCGGCCGATATCCTTTGAGAGATGAAATATAGAGGGTGGTTGCTGCTTTTGTTGTGTCCAAAATAAAGAGGAAAGCTGGCCAGGGACAAAAATGCTGTTAGAAATGTTGATACAATTCTCCCTACTCAGCCACAAGATACTAGTGAGAGAACTCAACAGGGTCCTAGCGTCTGGACGTAATGTTGCTGAGAGCACTTGTGCTTTACAAAGTTAGTAATAATGAATTTGCTTGCCCCAGGGCTTTGAGAGGTGAAACCCTATTTGATAAGCCCTGGACCCACACTGAGGTCCGTGCCATGCTTCAAGTTGCCCCCGATCTGTTCGAGTGCCCAATATTAGTTTTAATTGGTGAGTAGAAATCTGCAGTAAGTATAATCGCTCGCTTCAGGATGTCCTGACTTGAATGAATTCGACATACAGGACACATTGGGGCAACTATGAAAGACTCCGTTGTACTTCCCCCGAGTTGTGGACTCATGCAGAGACATGAACAACTTGCTTTGGAAATAGTGTTCAACTTACAAATGGAACAGCTGAGAGGGATTTAGAGTTTGCACACTTGGCTAAGCAGCAATGTGTCAGGATTTATGAGGCTCAACTCCTTAACTTGGGCTGTTCTGGTATGTGAGTGCCTCATTACCCTTGGAAGGAAGGAATAATCAAAGCTGACAAACTGAGACATGTAGAAAGTTGAAGAGTGTTACACAGAGAGAGAGAGGGGTGCAGGCAGAGAGAGTGTGTTTGTTAACCACCTCCTTGCCTGGTCAGCCTTTTTCCCTGTCGACAACTTGCTTTTATAGAATCACCTCACGTACATTGTTATGAATATTGTCTAATAAGAGTAGATGTATTTAGTAGATGAATCTAAACCACCCCAATGGCTGAAACAGCGGACACTCTCGTGTTGGACAAGTGGGAAATAATTGCATCAGTGAACCAAAGCTCTTCAGAGTTTACATTCACGGGAACGCCAAGCCTCAGCATTAGGACCGGGGCATATTGGGGCTGAGATGGAAAGGCCCGTTCCTAGTCCCTGCTGGGGTTCCCCGGTCAACAGTCAAGGTCATGGGGAGGCCGCATGGACACACACACAACACAATGAAAACGAGCGCCACCTCCTGGAGGAACACCAGAAGACCCCCGTCAGAGAGACATCTTCAGTCTTCATCGTGAATGGTTCAGCCTGATCATTCTGCCTTTCACTGCACTCTTCCTTATCTTTCTTTCACTGACTATGTTTGATTTGGCCTGATAACCTCTAATAAACAGGAATTACAGTTTAAAACATTTTTTTTTGCACAGAATGTCAACCACTCTAGCTGCTAGGTATGTGCCCATATCCCCATCCGTCCTGAACTCGTACCAAAAGCGAGCCCTTATGGTGTTTGAGCAACTTGCAGCTTTCTTTCCCCCTGCCTTTGGAACTGCTCGACTGGAAATCAAAGTCACCCCGCAGACAATCCTGTGCTCGGCTCAGTTCACTGTTGCGGCCCTCCTCTCCAGCGATCTCCCAGATGCCGAGATTTCCCATTCCTGATGAAACCCCTGATGATGATTCCCAATCCCTGGCGCCTTCTGCCCCTGTCCTTACTGAACCCGAGGACTATCAGTCCGATCTCCAGGCACCAACCCCTGACAATCCCCCTGGCTCTGGGTATAATCCCCCTTTTGCTGACACCCCCAATCTCCTCATTTTAATAAAAAAGGAGGGATTGTGGGAGAATGTGATCAAAATTGACAAAACTGCATGGAAGCCATATTGTCACAAAGCAATGTTTGCAGTAAAATGTAGCCTGTTAACAGAATGCTGTCTGAGCCCTGGCTAAGGAATTCTGTTTTGATAGCCTGACCTTGCAGCTGCAGGCTGTCTCTGCTCCTCAGGCCATTAGACTGTGCTGCTTCATAAAATGATGGATTGGTTCTCTCTGTCCCTTATCAGTAATTAGAGCCGAGCTGAACCTGCAGTATAAGATAACATTCAGTTTTGTAGACATGAAGAAATGTAGGTATGGACAATGTATGTGAACCTTACGACTGCCCCTCAGTTGCATAATTAATGGAGAGTGGGGCTTGTGTTTTACATAAAACTTGTAACATTCTGTATTTTATTGGATTACGTCAGACTTTATTTTGAACTAAGAGGTATTCCCCAATGGCAACGAATAAAGCTAGTTAATTGCTCAAGGTCTCCTCTCCTGACTACTTTACTTTAAACAATTTGACACACGAGTTACTTTGCTCCAACAGTACTAATAGTTACATCGAAGGGAGAGAGAATTCCTCAAGTAGGGCACTATCAGAATCCTGGGACAGCCCTATTTCTGGTTTACTTCCTAATGAACAAACATTAGGCATTTATTTATTTTTGATTTTGTTTCACTTTTCTTGTTTGATTCCCTGCTATGACTACACTCTGTGTCTGGAAAAGTGACAGGCTGAGATTGTGGGTTGGCTTTCGATTGACTGAATGTTTTCTTGTTCTGGAAGCTGTAAAAGAGGCGTGAAAGCTTCAGCAGAAGTCCAGCAAAGGTGAGGACAGACCAACATCTTACTCTGTGGGAACAGGGAGATCAGAGGACAGAGAGATCAGGCCCTGAAACCCAAGCTGACACCAGACTACCCTGTGATCAGTGCTTTGATTAGCAGTGCCAACCCTCTCTGCCTTTACCTCGCTTCCCATCTGACTCCCCCCTCAATATTCAGGATCCAATTCTTGCCATCCTGAAGCCATGTCTCTGTGAGGAGTCTCAGACCATAATTATTCATTTCAATGAGTGCAGTGAATTCATTCACTTTTGTTACAATGTGGCACACATTCAGATTCACCATGTATCATTTCAATTTTTGTGATCTTTAGAATCCAGTTTTGATTGCTGGTATATTTACTCTCCTTGTCCCTTTCTATTGTTCTCTGATGTTCATTTTCCACATCACTACACTGCTCACCGGCCTTGATTTGGATTGGCCATGCTAAATTACTTACAGTGCCCAGGGATGTGCAGGTTAGGTGGGTTAGGCATGGGAAATGCAGGGTTATAGTTTCATAGTAATAGAAGCAGGAGTAGGCCATTTGGCCCTTCCAGCCTACATTAAGATCATGGCTGATCTATCCATTGTCTGAGCTCCTCCTCCCTGCTTTGTCCCAACTACCCTTAATTCCCAGACTCAACAGAGACACTCGGCCTTGCAGCTGTACTGTTACCTGATAAACAAATTCTTGTCTTGCATGGAAGTATCCTTCTCTTTGCAAGGACCTATTGTATACTTATCAGCTACTAACCAACACTATCCAGACACTGCGTTGTTGGGCAAAGTGACTTAGGTTGCTCAAATTCCTGCAATTAACAGTTTGCTAATTGTTAAATGATTGTAACCTATATAATCATACAACTCTCTGTTTCTCGTCAGAGTGACTTGTGACCATGAGGTCGACTTGGCTCTCCCCGTGAGCTCCGAATAAACAGTCAATAACCCAAGGTTTGTGTGTCATGATTACTTATCTAATACTTATTGGACTACTACGAGCAAGTCACCCACAGCATAATCCACTTCCATCCCCAACATGGATCAAGACACCATCCTTTTTTTGCCAGACAAGTAAATGTCTCAAGCTCAGGAAACAAAGCCTGTCAAACATTAACAGGCACAGATCTAGACCAACCTTTTCCATAGTCTGTCCCTTCACCTCGATTGACTTTCTTTTTCCCCTCAGCTCCTACAAACCAACAGCTGAACCCAAGGATGAGAAAAGAAATGGGAAAGAGGGCGAGAAAAGAGAGTGTGGTCCTCCCAGATGTTAAACAGAGGAAGGAAGTTACAGTCTGGACTGAAGCTCAATCTTCATTCAGAGAGAGAGGAGCAACAGCAACTTCAGAAGCTCATGGTCGACCTTCCGCATTCAGACAGTGGCGGAGGTTCTGATTGGCAGGAGGACCAGGCCCCTTCCGGTCCTAGAGGGTTTCCCAAAGATTGGTCTCCCCGTCCATCAGAACGACGAGGGGTGGGGCCCTATGTCGATCTCACACATGCGCACCATGAACACTGCTCACGGCCAATAGAGCGGTGTCTGGATCGCATGGGATTGTGGGTACTACATCAGCCATTAAAGAGATGAAAGGAAGAGTCCCATATGCCTTCTTAACCGTCCTTTTTCATGTATTGGGGGCGTATATATCAAGAGCTAATCTTGAATCGATTTTCAATTGATACACCTACAGGGGTTTAACTCTCTATTTCCAGTTCAGTGTCAGTATATCGCTCTTTATCTGTCCTCACATAAGGACCGAATTAAAGCACGACGTCTGTTCCACCTGAACGTTGATTTTTGTTTAGTTTGCAGGTTCCAACCCTCCGTTTCAATCATTTATTAAAAGTTACTCGTGGTACATGGGCATCACTGGCTGGCCAGCATTTAGTTCCCCTTGAGAAGGTGGTGGTGACCCGCCTTCTTCAACTGCTGTAGTCCACACGCTGTACGGTGACCCACAATGTCCTGAGGGAGAGAATTCCAGGATTTAGACCCAGCAACACTGAAGGAACAGCAATGTGTTTCCAAATCAAGATGGTGAGTGGATTGGAGGGGTACTTGCAAGAGGTTGTGTTCCCAAGTATCTGTGGCCCTGGTCGTTCTAGAGGAAGTGGTTGTTGGTTTGGAAGGTATTTTCTAAGTATCTTTGGTGAATTTCTGTGTTGTATCTTGTAGATCGTACACATTCCTGCTTCTGAACAGTGGGGTAGAGGGAGTGGATGTATGTGGAGATGGTGCCAATCAAGCAGGCGACTTTGTCCTGGATGGTATCAAGCTTTTTGGATGCTGTTGAAGCTGCACCCATCCAAGCTGTTGGGAGAGTATTCCATTACACTGCTGACTTGTGATTTGTAGAAGATGGACAGGGTTTGGGGAGTCACAGTATGCCTGACCTGTTGCCTGCTCTTGTTGCCATTGTGTTTGTGATTAGTCTAGTTGAGTTTCTGGTCAATGATAAACCCCAAGAACGTTGATAGTGGGGTGTTTAGTGACAGTAACACTGTTGAATATCACGGGGCAGTGGTCAGATTATCTCTTTTGGGGATGAGTCATTGTTTGTCATTGGCATGGCATATATGTCACTTGCACTCCTGAGCCCATTGGATATTGTTAAGATCTTGTTGCATTTCAAACTGAACTGCTTCAGTTTGTGAGGAGTTGTGAATCGTGCCGAACATTGTGCAATTATTGGTGAATATCTCCACCTCTGACCTTATGATGGAGGAAGGTCACTGATGAAGATGGTTGAGCCTAAGAAGTCACGACCCTATGAATTCCTGCAGAGACGTCCTGGAACTGAGATGACTGACCTCCAACAACCAAAGCCATCTCTCTCTGTCCCAGGTATCCCTGAACAATTCAGATACACAACAATATTTCAAAACTAATTGAAGGAATACAGATGAAACACCCCTCTTCTGGGAGTCTCCAGTGCAAGGTTTTCTGTTCGGGAAACCATCTGATAAGTGTTGACTGTCATCAACCTTTTTGATCTTGGCCACACACAGCGCCCCCTGTCCATTAGCCCCCGCCACTCCAGCGCTCCCTGTCCATTTCTACCCCGGCACTCCAGCGCCCCCTATCCATTCTCCCTCACCACTCACAGCACCCCCGTTCTTTCCTCCCACCACCCACAGCTCCCACTGTCCATTCCACCGCCAACCACAGCGCCCCTTGTCCATTCTCTCTCCATCCCCAGGTTCTTGCCCGTTCTCCCTCTATACTCCAAACACCCTGTCCACTCTCTCTCACGCCACCCTCTGTACCCCTGTCGTTTCATTCCTCAGGCCCTGTCCAGTCCGTCTCCCCACCTTCTACACCCATCTATTCTCTCTCATCCCACCCTCTGTCCCATGTCCATTCTTCCAGCCCCCACCATCCATTCTCTCTCTCTCTCCCCTCCCCCCACCATCTGCCACCCGCCCCATTCTCTCTCCCCTGAAATACACCAGGCTCGGAGTCAGAATTGGGGTTCAATGACAGAGTTTATTGCACAAGGAAATACCGGGGCTCCGGGGAGAGAAAGACACCAACAGCACAGTGTCAGCTCCGAGACTTCTCTCGACCCGGAGCACACGTCAAGAAACTTTTATACATTTTGTGATACAATCGGTCAGGGATGAGATTATTGTTTTTGTAACATGATTTGTTTATGGTAATCCTTGCAGAATCGTTGATAGTTGATACAATCATTGTCAGTTCCAGCACAACCTTTGTTAATTTCCACACAGTCGTTGTCAGTTTCAGTGCAGACATTGTCCATTTCAATGTCTCCATGGAAATCCATTGTTGTTGTAATGGGCGCTAATTGCTCTCCCTGAGAAGGAGGATTCCTGCAGCCCTGGCTATTAGCATTTGGTATTGAGTCTGTATCATGCTGTTGGCACTTCTATAAGAGGTGTTGGCTGGACCCAGACACTTCGGCGGGCAGTGTTCATTACTCATGAATATTCTCTCCCCCACCCGCCTTAAACTAATCACCTGGGTTGTGAGTCCATTGTGGTGGCCCCAGACAGTGTCTGTATCTGCTCTGCTGTTTCTCTCCATATTGTGATCCAGAGGCCATCTTGTGTGTCAAGTTGGCCAACTGATGGCTCAGTGACCATCTTGTGTGTCTGTGTGCCCAGTATCACCCTGCCCTGTGCCATCTCCCACTTCTCCACCACGCCCACTCTCTCTCCCCCGCTCAATTTCTCTACCAACCCCACTCATTCTCTTTCTCTCTCTCTGTACCTAGTCTCTCTCTACCCCCACACTCTGCCCCCTCGTCCATTTTCTCTCTCTGTCCCCATCCTTTCTATCTCTTTTCTCCCCAGCCCCCACCACACCGTCCTTTCTAGAGCCTCGAACCATTTTTGACCGCTGTATCAAGCCCTTCAAAGGACAGAGAGAGAGAGAGAGAGATAATGGATGGTGATGACTCTACCTGGGAGTCGGGAGGGGTGAGAAATGGCTGATCTTCAAAATTGAGAATACCTAAAATAATATCTTCAGAAACATCATTAAAGTCAGAAAGCGCGTTCAAGTTTTTTTAAAAGAGCTGCTGAAATCTATCTGATTCTTTCACTGAAATAACCGCAGTCAGGCCACCGCTCAGGACAGGCTGGAAGGGGTGAATGGGCGAAAGTGAGCACTGCAGATACAGGAGATTAGAGTCAAGATTAGAGTGGTGCTGGAAAAGCACAGCCGGTCAGGCAGCATTCGAGACTTTTGTCTGAAACGTCAATGTTCCTGCTCCTTGGATGCTGCCTGACCTGCTGTGATTTCCAACACCACTCTGATCTTGAATGTAAGGGGTGAATGGCCTAGTCCTAGTCTTGTGAAGTTGGTCCCAACTAGCTAGAAATAGCATAACACAGCACAGAAACATACCCTTCGGACTATGCCGACCAGATATCCTAAATTAATCTAGTGACCCATTTGCCAGTATTTGGCTCCTTATCCCTCTGAATCTGTCCTATTCGTATCCCCATCCAGATGCATTTTAAATATTATCATTGTACTAGCCTCCACCACTCCCTCTGGCTGACAAGCACCAGCGTCTGTGCAAAAAGGTTGCCCCTCAGAAACCTTTCCCCCTCACCCTAAACCCATGCCCTCCAGTTCTGGACTCGGGGAAAAGCTGGGGACAAGCCAGACAGAATGCAATGTCGAATCACAGGGAAAAACAAATTGTGGCTCTCCCCCTTTTTTTTTCCTATTGGCATTTGGATACTTAACATCTGACAGAAACACCAGCATTGAAAAGTGTGGTGCTGGAAAAACACAGTAGACCAGGCAGCATCCGAGGAGCAGGAGAATCGACGTTTCGCGCATAAGCCCTTCTTCAGGAATTTTATGCCAGAATTTTCAACTCTGGTCTCCAGCATCTGCAGTCCTCACTTTCTCCAAGAAACACCAGCATCCCCCAATGAGCATACTGCGCATGTTTCCCGGTGTCATCAACGCAGTGCACATGCCCACCGGTGTCAGCAAAACTCTGGGCATGCTCATTGCTTTCCGCAAAAAAAGGCGCGCGACCTTGCTTTGATGGCCCAATAGGGAACCGTGGAGGACCAGAACAAAACTGGTCCTCCTGCCAATCAGAGCCACCCCATTGTCTGAATGCGGAAGTTGGACCATGAGTTTCTGAAGCTGCTCCTCCTGCTCCTCTCTTTCTGAATCAACATTGAGCTTCACTCAGACCGCAAATTCCTTCCTCTGTCTCAGATCTGTGAGTACGGCACTCTCTTTTCTCGCCCCCTTTGCCATTTCTACTTCTTTCCGGAGTTCAATTGTTGACTTGCTGCAACTGAAAGGAAAGGGGGTGAACCCAGGGAGGGAACAGACTCTGGAAACGTGGTCCAGGTCTGTGTCCCAATTGGCAAAATAGACAGACAGGAGGCTGGAAGGACACAGCAAACCAGGCAGCATCACGAGGTGTAGAAGTCGATATTTCGGGTGTAACCCTTCTTCAGGACTGGGGTTGGGGCTGGTGCTGGGGCTGGGGCTGGGGCTGGGGCTAAAGTGGGGATAGGTGAAGATAGGGAGAGGGTCCGGCCTGATTAATCATTGGGTGGAAGAAATCAGGTTGGTGACAGGAAGGAGTGGTAGTGAGGGGCACGGGGCTGAGAAGGGAGTCGGGGGATGGAAAGGGAGGTTATTTGAAATTGGAGAACTCGATGTTGGGTCCTGTAGGCTGTAGGCTGCCCGGGCGGAAGATAGGGTTTGTTCCCTAATTTGCGTTTTGGTTCGTTGTGGTAATAAAGGAAGGCTAAGATGTTCTTGTCAGAAAGGGAGTGGGAAGGGGAATTAAAATCGATGGTGACTGGGAGGTCTGGTCAGTCTCTCGGACCCAGCTGTGATGCTCACCAATCCGTTCCCCAAGTTTACGCTCAGTCTCCCCGAAGTCGAGAAGACCACAATTTACAAACACGTGGCAAATGCAGTATCTCAATGTGAAGTTATAGCCTTTGCTATGGAAAAAAAAAGCAGAAAGACAGTGTATTATTTAAATGGTGATACTTTGGGATGTGGAGAAAGTGAGAACTGCAGATGCTGGAGATCAGAGGCAAAGTGTGGTGCAAGAAAAAGGCAGTAGGTCAGGCAACATCTGAGGGACCTTGAGAGTTGACATTTTAGTCCCGAGCACTTCATCAGGAATGATGTGTGGATGGACAAAGGGTCTGATTCTGTGCTGTATGACTCTAATCATCTTCGGTGAGAGCAGAAGTGTGGTTGTGAAGGTTGGAGTTTAGGAGGAGCTTTCAAAGATGTTTGCCCTTAATGGGAGCAGAAAAAGTTACAACGAAATCTTGCATTTGTGAGACAGCAACTGAGTGAGGTTTTGGTGCAAAGTGGTTAGGGGGGGAAATTGCTATGCTAAATTACCCATAGTGCCCAGGGATGTGCAGGTTAGGTGTGATAGTCAGAGAGTAGAGCAAGAGGTGCAGGGGAATGGATGTGGGTGGGTTACCCTTTAGAGGGTCAGTGTGGACTCGTTGGGCCGAGTGGCCTGCTTCCACACTGTGGGGATTCTGTGAAGGGAAGGAATTCCTGCAAACTGTGCAGGGCAGTGCAGGCTAGCCAGCCGGCCGGCCGCGCCCCACCCCTTCCTCTCGCCCCTTTTCCCATTCCCTACCCCACCCCTGACCCATTGAAGGCGTCACAACGCGGAAGTGGCCCTGTCAGTTTGCATGAAACTCCCTCCCTCTCGGCAATTCTTCGTCCTGGGAGTGTGTGGGGGGAATCTGTTCACTTGTGCCAACTGGAGTGAATCCAAGGAGGCAGCAGACTCTGCAAACTCAGGTATGTGTCTTAAATACCCGGGTGAGGAGGGATAGAAGGATGGGGTGGAGCTGTTTTCCCCATCGCGCCAGAGTCTGAGACTTTGATAAAATCATGAGGGGTATGGATAGGGTAAATAGACAAGGTCTTTCCATTGGGATGGGGGCGTCCCGAACTGGAGGGTCATAGGTTCAGGGTGAGGGCAGTGGGGAAATGTCAAAGAGACCTCAGGGGCAACTTTATCATGAAGAGGGTGGTGCTTTTATGGAATGAGCTGCCAGAGGAAGTGGTGGGGGCTGGTAGAATTCCAACAGTTAAAAGGCATCTGGATAGGTGTATGAATACAAAGGGTTCAGATGGGTCAGGGCCAAGTGATGGTAAATGCGACTGGCGTCATAGAGATGTACAGCACAGAAACAGACCCTTCGATCCAACTCCGTCCTTGTTGACAAGAGAGCCAACCCAATTTAGTCCCAGCTGTCAGCACCCTGCCCATATAGGGGCCAAGTGATGGCAAACGTGACTAGATTAATTTAGGATATCTGGGCAGGTTGGGCCAAAGAGTCTGTTTCTGCGCTGTGTGACTCAAATTGTCTTCAGTGAAAGCAGAAGTGTGGTTGTGAAGGCTGGACTTTCAGAGCATGTTCTGCACTGACTGGAAGCAGAAGAGTTTGACTGAAGTGTGTCGGTGTTAATGCCTTGATGTCTCATTTTGCTCCCACCTTCCCGGGGTCATTAACCATTTTGTGTCTGGTTCTTCCTCAAGAAGCTGCATTGCAGGTTCACCCTGAATTGACACACTATCTTTTTGCTTCCCAAAATCAGACCTGCTCATTCTCAGCAGGATCCCAGTGTTGTGAAAGATATTAACTTTCAGGTGGAGGTATCCAAAATTCAGAGAGATGTCAGTCTTGATGTTTTTGCTTTTTCTGCCCCTGTAAGATCCTGAATCAGCAACTTCAGGGGAATTAGTTAGAGCGGAATGAGAACAGAGGGGAAGGGAGAGTGGGATGGTGCTTTCAATTTTGTGGAACAACAAAAGAATATTCTGCAGAAAGTAGAATTGCCTGTTTTGAATTTCTATCCTGCACTGATAGTGATGACTTTTGTAATCTCTTTTTGCAGAGTATTTGAAAATCTGAAGTCAGAAGATTCAAAATCAACAAATGAAGGCCTTATGCCCGAAACGTTGACTCTCCCGTTCCTCGGATGCTGCCTGACCTGCTGTGATTTCTCCAATGCCACACATTTCGACACTGACTCTCCAGTGTCTGCAGTCCTCACTTTGAGTCAATGTCTGACAGTCACTCAGTGCAGTCGGACCGCAACAATTTTCAACTATGATTCTGTGAGAAGGAGCAAAGCTTTTTGGTTCCTGTTTGGGTACGTTTTCAGCGTCAGTGGGACTGGATGAGAGACCCTACTGTTGCAGCGCACTGAGTGTGGACCATGTAACCGTTATACAGCCTGGAAAGGGGAATTGACGGCAGGGTGGGGCTGTATGCGAGTTTGTGTGTAACTGAAGCGTTGGCCATGGAGAAACCCGAGGAATCCCACCTTTTGGAGAAACGATGGAAGTGTGATGACTGTGGGAAAAGCTTCTGTTTCCCATCTACCCTGGACTCTCATCAGCGCAGCCACACCGGGGAGAGGCCATTCCCCTGCCCCGAGTGCGGGAAGGCCTTCAGCAATTCCTCCGCCCTGCTGACCTACCAACGGGTCCACACAGGGGAGAGGCCGTTCACCTGCTGTCAGTGCAAGAAGGCTTACACCTGCTCCTCTGCCCTGCGGAGGCACCAGCGAGTTCACCTGGAGGGGAATTGAAACTGTGATGGCCAAGTTGCATCCTTTACTCGGTCTGGCCTACACATGACTCCAGGTCCACAGCAGTGTGGTTGACTCTACACTGCCCCAACCCTCCTTGCTCGGCAAATGAGAGGGGAGAAACTTACTTGGAGACAGAGTATGGATTGAAATTGCTGAGTGAGGCAACACATCCTCCTGGTTACAGCTATACCAAGGATCCAATTACAAAGGGACGACTGGGGGCTAACCAATAGTAAAGAATGTGAGGTGGTGTGGGGGGTTTGGCGGGGGGAGTGTATGTACTTTGACCTTGAGATGTTTAAAAAGCAGCTACTTTCTCTCTGCCTTTTTGCAGGAGGGGATCTGAAGATGGAACAAAGTTGGGTCGCAATAAAGGTTACCTGAATTTACCCCCTGGCTCAGACTCTCATTGAAAGCTTTGAGCTCCAAGAGGTTTTTGTTTTAAAGCTGATCAGTTCTTTCAGCCTCCTGCACTAAGCTTCCAATGCTGTCTATCAGATGGAGCAGTGAATGAGGAGCCAGTACCATTCGAAATTGTAAGTTTTTCAGGATTGTAGAGTGCATCATTTCATCGTCATTGTAAAGTTTCCTGGCAGCATCGGGAGGTGTGGGCTGTGTTCAATGGAAACGAGGTGGAGGAGCCGGTGGGGGACTGGCCTGGATGAAGATAAAAATCCCACAACACCAGGTTATAGTCCAACAGGTTTATTTGGAAGCACTAGCTTTCGGAGCGCTGCTCCTTCACCGGGTAACTGTGGAGCCGGATCAAAAGACACAGAATTGATAGCAAAAGCTCACAGTGTCATGCAACTGATAGGATATATTGAACAAACCTAGATTGCTGTTAAGTCTTCCATCTTTGAGAATGGATTGCAGGTTTTGGTTCATTTATATGTAAATCCCAGAACATCTTTTAAGTTACGTTCTTGAGATGACTTAAGGTTTTATTTTTAAAAAGGCTGACAGCTCAGACAATGCATTAAAGGTGTGAGGTTCGAGCCTGTCATACCCCAATCTTGGATCAGACTGGTTCCAGTTCCAAAGTAGGAATTTATAAAATATTACACTGATTGACTGCCTGCAGTTTCTGCACATTTTGAGCAAAGTAGAATGTATCTGCAAATAATTCTGCCAATTCAAATTCACTTCTTAGAGTTACTTGTGTGTGTGCATGTGAGTTTGTGTGCATGCTTGGTAAAGAGTATAAGCCTGTGAGAGTGTTGGGGGGGTGTATGTGTGTGTATATGTATGAGAGAGGTATGAATAAAAGCAAGGGGTTGCATTTTGCTGAAACAAGGAAGGGTGGACCTATACAGGTAGTGGTAGGGCCTTGAGTCTTGTTGGAGAACAGAGACATGGGAGGATTCAGGTGCATAGCTGCATCACTGGGAGACAGGGTGGTCAAGAAGGTGTTTAACACACTTGCCTTCATTGTTCACCCCATTGAGTATCGGGGTTGGGACATCATGTTCAGGTTGTACAGGATGTTGGTGAGGCCACTTGGAGAGGACTGAGTACAGTTCTGGTGGCCCTGTAATAGGAAGAATACTATTAGAGAGGGTTTAATAAAGATTTACCAGGACATTGCCAGGACTGGAGGGTTTGAGTTATAAGGAGAGACTGGGACACTTTTCACTGAAGTGCAGGAGGTTGAGTGGTGATGTCATTGAGATTTATAAAATCATGAAGAGTGGAGGTAAGGTGAATAGCAAAGGGCTCTTCCTTAGTGTAGAGGTGCTCAAAACGAGGAGGTATATTTTTTTAAAGTGAGGGGAGAGAGATTTAAAAGGAGCCTGAGGGACAAACATTTTGGTACAGGGTGGTTTGCATATGGAATTAACTTGCTGAGGAAGTGGTAGATGCGGGGACAGTTACAACATTGAAACGACATTCGGATGGGTACATGAATAGAAAGGTTTAGAGGGATATGGGCCAAATATAAGTAAGTGGGGCTAGTTTAGTTTGGGAATCCTGGTCGGCATGGACGAGTTGAACCGAAGGGTCTGTTTCTGTGCTGTCTACCTCTCTGAACCAGAAGTGATCTTATTGAAACCAATAGATTTCTAAAAGGGGCTTGACAGGATAGATGCCGATAAAATGCTCCTTTGTGGGGAGGGTCATAGAATCCCAACAATGTGGAAGCAGGCCATTCAGCCCATCTATTCCACACTGGCCCTCTGAAGAGCATCCCACCCATACCTAACCCCTTTCTCTGTATTTCCCATGGCTAATCTATCCTAACTTGCACATCCCAGGACACTATGGGTAAGTTAGCACTGCCAATCCACCCTAAGCTACACCCTAAAATACAGAAGAGGAAGTGTTGGATGTCTTGAAACATAAAGGTGGATAAATCCCCAGGACCTGATCTGGTGTAGCCTAGAGCTCTGTGGGAAGCTAGAGAAGTGATTGCTGGGCCTCTTGCTGAGATATTATCATCAATAGTCACGGGTGAGGTGCCGGAAGACTGGAGCTTGGCTAACATGGTTCCACTGTTTAAGAAGGGTGGTAGTCCAGTAAGCCTGATGGCATTGGTGGGCAAGTTGTTGGAGGGAGTCCTGAGGGACAGGATGTACATGTATTTGGAAAGGCAAGGACTGATTCGGGATAGTCAACATGACACTGTGCGTGGGATATCATGTCTCACAAACTTGATTGAGTTTTTCTGAAGAAGGAACAAAGAGGATAGATGAGGGCAGAACTGTAGATGTGATCTATATGGACTTCAGTAAGGCATTCAACAAGGTTCCCCATGGGAGACTGATTAGCTAGGTTAGATCTCATGGAATACAGGGTGAACTAGCCATTTGGATACAGAACTGGCTCAAAGGTAGAAGACAGAGGATGGTGGGGGAGGGTTGTTTTTCAGACTGGAGGCCTGTGACCAGTGGAGTGTCACAAGGATCGGTGCTGGGCCCTCTACTTTTTGTCATTTACATAAATGATTTGGATGCGAGCATTAAGAGGTACGGTTAGTAAATTTGCAGATGACACCAAAATTGGAGGTGTCGTGGACAGTGAAGAGGGTTACCTCAGATTACAACAGGACCTGGACCAGATTGGCCAATGGGCTGAGAAGTGGCAGATGGAGTTTAATTCAGATAAATGCGAGGTGCTGCATTTTGGGAAAGCAAATCTTAGCAGGACTTATACACTTAATGGTAAGGTCCTAGGGAGTATTGCTGAACACAGACTGCAGGTTCATAGCTCCTTGAAAGTGGAGTCGCAGATAGATAGGATTGTGAAGGCACCGTTTGGTATGCTTTCCTTTATTGGTCAGAGTATTGAGTACAGGAGTCAAGAGGTCATGTTGCGGCTGTACAGGACATTGGTAGGCCACTGTTAGAATATTGCATGCAATTCTGGTCTCCTTCCTATCGGAAAGATGTTGTGAAACTTGAAAGTGTTCAGAAAAGATTTACAAGGATGTTGCCAGGGTTGGAGGATCTGAGGTACAGGGAGAGGCTGAACAGGCTGGGGCTGTTTTCCCTGCAGCGTCGGAGGCTGAGGGGTGACCTTATAGAGGTTTATAAAATTATGAGGGGCATGGATAGGATAAATAAACTAAGTCTTTTCCCTGGGGTCGGGGAGTCCAGAACTAGAGGGCATAGGTTTAGGGTGAGAGGGGAAAGATATAAAAGAGACCTAACGGGCTACATTTTTATGCAGAGGGTGGTACGTGTATGGAATGAGCTGCCAGAGGATGTGGTGGAGGCTGGTACAATTGCAACATTTAAAAGGCATTTGGATGGGTATATGAATAGGAAGGGTTTGGAAGGATATGGGCCGGGTGCTGGCAGGTGGGACTAGATTCGATTGGGATATCTGGTCGGCATGGACGGGTTGGACCAAAGGGTCTGTTTCTATGCTGTACATCTCTATGACTCTAAAAGCAAGTTGTAGACAAGTAAAAAGGCCCACCAGGCAGGAGGTGGTTAACAACCTTAGGGCATCCCTCTTAAACCATGCATCTAGTTTGTTTACAAATTAAACATGCTTCAGCTCTTTTCCTATCTGCTTTCTGGAAATCTGGGTGACACCAGGTTTGTAATACAGTATTAACCATTCCCTCCTTGCCCACGTGTGTACAATACTGCACATAATCAATTGAAAAAGGCAGCAGCAAAGAAGGAACACAAAGTAGTCCATCAGGGGTCACCCACATTTCGGTTTGAGTATCGAGGGAGTACCCTATTTGAGGCCATAGTTTGTGCTGCTCAGCAGGGGGCGCACCCTGTGATTTCAGTCCCATACCCAGGCCTGGCATTTCTATCCCCATATTGTCTCTGTCGGGGTTTTGCTGGGGACCCAATGGGACCAGAGGTTTGGGGTGTCAGGCTGCCTGCTTGGCAGCAGCATCCATCTGCTCATTCCTTTGGAGACTGTGTCCATTGCCTCAGCATGAGCTGAACATCTTGCTAGCTGCCAGATTGATCGGACAAAACAGCATTACTGTTCGTCTGCCCCATGGGGGTTAAAAATCCTCTCCGTTCCCACAAGTCTCTGTAATCATGGGTCACACCAAAAGCACAGTGAGAGTTGAAGAGCTCAACCCCCGGGAGGGGTCTCTCAGTTCCGAGATCGGTCAAATGAACACTAGGATTATGGTCTGCTTCAGCAAGGTTTCACACTTTAATTTGTAATGGCCGGGCAAAGATTTGTCCAGCAACACAGATATTAAAAGATTCTGTGTTCCTTGGAGAAACTGTGTGATTAATGTGGAATAAAATATCAATTTTCATATGTTTCTTAAGAGACCATACAGCCTTAATTCTAGAATAATCCAATAAAATGTTATAAAATTACACAATGGAAACAGGTTAACTCAATGACATTTCCTGGGAAATAATGTTGTTTCACACGCATTATCTCCTCATACCTGTGCTTCAAGGTTAGCTAGGATGGTCAGTAATGTCCTATCTAGCTTAATTAAATCCATACCATGAAGAAGGCATTGTTTGCTTAATCTGTAATTCAGTTAGCTCAGGAATGCAGAAATGCAGTTTTTAGCCATTTTAAACACAATGATAATTTGCAGCCTGAAGCCATGTTGTTCTATTACTTTACATTGACATGCCATTTTGTGGTTAAGAAAAGCTCCTGACAACAGCCTAAATCTAGGTATTAGATCCTCATCTGGTGTGGACCTGCTCCGTCACTCAAAACAAAACTAAATTTACAATTTAAAGCCATACGTGCTATTCTGCTAAATTAATCCAGTTGATTTGTTTTTGTTTAAAAATGTGAAAACCTCGTGAACAGTTCTTCCAGTTAATCACTGGATATTCAAATTTCTCTTCAAAATTAAAGATCATAACAAAACTGGGTGTCATTGTGGGATTTTGAATCTGGAGGGTGTGCTTGTGAAGTTTGAATGAACAATATTTCAAAGTGAATGTTATCGTGTTCAGTATTAAGACTTTCTGGAGATGAAAAATTTGCCCTTGTGTGTTTTGCAACATTTAACCAAGGTCAGTTCTATAGAATATGCAGAAAGGTTGATGTGAGAGTTGAGAGCTGGGGCAAACATCAGTAATAATGGAGGCAGGAGCACAGCAATTAGAGTTAGAAAGTTAGCCAAAAATATAAAAACAGGAAGGAAAGTTTCATCACTTTGTTAACTTTTTTATCAAAAGCTAAGTGTTGGTTCTGTAAAAAATGAGTCTGGGGATTCAATAACGGAGGATAAAGAGATGGCAGATGAATTAAAAAGAGCTTGAATCTGTCTTCACTAGAGAGGATACAAGTAACAGCCCGGAACTAGCTGGAAATCAGGAATTGAAAGGGAAGGAGGAACTGAAGACAATTACAATGACCAGGGAAGTAGTACTGAGTAAACTGTTGGAACTACAAGCTCACAAGTCCCAGGGGTCCAAAGGATTTCATTCTAGACCCTTAAAGAAAAACTAACTGGTGATATAGTTAATGCATTGGTTTTAATTTTCCAAACGTCATTAGTTTCAGGGAAGGTTTCTGTAGATTGGAAAACTCCTTTCTTCAAAAAGGGAGACCGAGAACAGGACACTGCAGACCATTTACTTTAACATATGCCATTGGGAAAATGTTCAAAGCTATGATTAAAGATGTGATGACAGGACACTTGTACAAGTTCAAGGTAATCAGGCAGCGTGAATGTGTTTTTGTCAATGGGAAATAATGTTGTAATAATGTTTTGAAGAACTGCCTCTCCCACCTGTGACTGAGCTGATAAATCTCATGTACCGACAGGGAATGGAATCCGTTAGCACAGTCCCCGCATTTCTACGACTTCTCTGTCGTTCTGGTGTCCTTTTGGCTCCCTGTTTCTGATGAACAATTGAAACTGTGATCACACTCAGGAAATGTGTGCAGTTACTCCCTGCTGCGACGACTATAATGTTACTTCAGTCTGTGTAACTGGTTACAGCTCGATCCCACAGACAGCTCACTGGGGCACACTCTCTCTCAACAAGGACAAAAGACATACAAAAGTGGAGTAACCAGACAAAACGCAGAAGCAATAAAATGTCGAACCACAGGGGAAAAAAAAATTGTGGCTCTACCCCTTTTTTCCCTGTTGGCATTTGGACACTTCAAATCTGTCAATAACAGCAGCAGCCTCAAAGAGCATACTGCGCATGTTTGCCGGTGTCAGCAACGCGGTGCGCATGCTCGCTGGTGTCAGCAAAAAATACTGCGCATGATAATCGCTATCGGCAAATATGGCGCGGGACCTTCTTTTGATTGACCAATAGGGAGCACAGGAGGACCGAAAGGACATTGGTCCTCCTGCCAATCAGAGTCACCCCATTGTCTGAATGCCGAAGTTGGACCATGAGGTTCTGAAGCTGCTGCTGCTCGTGTCTGAATGAACATTGAGCTTCATCCCAGACTGCAAATTCCTCCCTCTGTCCATTATCTGGGAGTACGGCACTCTCTTCTCTTGTCACCTTTTCCATTTATTTTTTTCATTCTGGGATTCAGTTGTTGACTTGCAGCAACTAAAAGGAAAGGGAGTGTGTCGGGATGGGGACAGACTCTGGAAACGTTGCTCCAGGTCTGTGTCTCAATTGGCAAGATACATAGGTAGGAGGCTGGAAGAACACAACAAGTCAGGCAGTATCAGGAGGTGGAGAAGTCAATGTTTCGGGTGTAACCCTTCTTCAGGATTGGGGATGGGTGTAGGGGGCGATGCAGATAAAGGGTGTGCTGGTTGGTGAAGTGGGGATAGATGTAGACAGGTAGAGGGTTCAACCTAGGCAAAAGGGAGGACTGCAGATGCTGGAAACCAGAGTTTAGATCAGAGTGGTGCTGGAAAAGCACAGCAGGTCAGGCAGCATCCGAGGAGCAGGAAAATCGATGCTTCGGGCAAAAGCCCTTCATCAGGAATTTCCCCAGGGTCGGGGAGTCCAAAGCTAGAGGACATATGTTTGAGGTAAGAGGGGAATGATTTAAAAGAGACGTGAAGGACAACATTTTCACATAGACAGTTGTACATGCGTGGAACGAGCTGCCAGAGGAATTGGTGGAGGCTGGTACGATTATATTTAAAATGCATCTGGCTGGGTACAGGAATCGGGATGGTTTGGAACCTTTTTGTTATAAAACCTTGTTATCTCAAAAAAGTGTCTTACAGGAAGTTCTGGGATTTCCATATTAATGATACCTGCAACCCATTCTGAAATATGAAAGGCTTAACAATCCAGGTTTGTTCAATATATCATTTCAGTGGCAGGACACCGTAATGTTTTTCTATAAATTCTGTACCTTATGATCTTCTTCTCCACAACCACCTGATGAAGGAGCAGCACTCCAAATGCTGGTCCTTCCAAATAAACCTGTTGGACAATAACCTGGGTGTGTGTGATTTTTTTTTAACATTGTCCAGGTTAGGTTGGATTGACCATGCTAAAGTGCTCACAGTGCCCAGGGAGGTGCAGGTTTGTGTGAATTGGCTGTGCTAAATTACACATAGTGTCCAGAGATGCGCAGCTTAGAATGGATTGGCCATGCTAAATTACCTATAGTTCCCAGGAATGTGCAGGTTAGGGTTAATTGGCCAGGTCAAACTATCCAGAGTGAAGATCTAGACCCCTCTTAAGGGCCCTTTCGGTTCGCAATTGGTCGAAAGAATCAATGAAATGCAGTCTGTACAAAGCAAGGTTATCAGTTTAATAAGGCATCTTGACCCAATTCTGTCCAACAACACAGTGATTAAAGCTTCTGTGTTCCATGGTGAAGTTGTGCAATTACATTTGAAAATTACACGTTATTTATTTAGGTTTTTTAAGAGACAGTACAGCCTTAATTACAAGAAAAGACCAATCAAATGTAATAAGGTGACATGATTTAGAGCAGGTTAATCCAATGATATTTCCTGGGGAAGGGGTCTTAATTACATAAATCATCATGCCATGGTAGCAGCTCAAGGTTAGTTCAAATGGTCAATTAATGTGTCCGTGTTCATTTTAAACAAACTCCATTGTCCTCTTATCTTTGGATTTTAGCTTAATTCTGCAAAACAGCAGGACAAGTTCACAGAGTTCAATCATTATTCTCAGCCATTTTGTGTATTATTTTAAATTGAAAAGCCATTTTGTGGTTAGTAAAAACCTACATATACTTGTTGAGTCTGACGATAACCTAAATTCAAATTTTAGATCCTCACCTGAAGCATCAGAGTCTGAGGGGTGACCTGATAAACGTTTGTAAGAGGCATGGATATGGTGAATACCCAAGGTCTTTTCCCCAGGGTAAGGGAGTCCAAAGCTCGAGGGCAGATGTTTGAGGTGAGAGGGGAATGATTTCAAAGGGACCTGAGGGGCAACTTCACACAGAGAGTGGTGCATGTATGGAACGAGCTGCCAGAGGGAGTGGTGGTGGTTGGTACAATTACAACATTTAAAAAGCATCCGGATGGGGATATGAATAGGAAGGGTTCGGAGGGATATGGGGTACATGCAGACAAATGAGACTAAATTAGTTTAGGATATCTGATCAGATGAATTGGACCAAAGGGAAAGACATGACCGTGTCCTGCCACTGAAATGACATATTGAACAAACCTGGATTGTTACCTCTCTCATCTTTTACAATGGGCTGCAGGTATTATTCATATGGAAATCTTGAGATTACTTAAGGTTTTATCACAAAAGATAACCTCTGGGCAGGATAGTGGCTCATTGTTTCGCACTGCTGCCTCACAGCGTCAGGGACCTGGGTTCGAGTCCAGTCTCGGACGAATGCCTGTGTGGAGTTTGCACCTTCTCCCTGTGTCTGCAAGGGTTTCCTCCCCGTGCTCCAGTTTCCTCTCTCAATCCAAAAATGTGCAAGTTAGGTGAATTGGCTATGCTATATTGCCCGTAGTGTGAGGTGCATTCATCAGGGGTAAATATGGGGAATGGATCTGGGTGGGTTGCTCTTCGGAGAGTCGGTGTGGACTTGTTGGGCCAAAGGACCTGTTTCCATACTGGAGGGAATCTAATCTCGTCTCAGCTCAGACAATGTGTTAAAGGTGTGAGGTCAGAGTCTGTCAGTATCCCAATCTTGAATCAAACTGGTTCCATTTCCAAAGTATGAATTTATAAAATACTACATGTTCTGACTGCTTGCAGATTGTGTGTTTTTGAGCAAAATAGAATGCATCTGAAAATATAATTCTGCAAATGCAAATTCACCCCCAAGGACTTGTGTGTGCTTACATGCATGAGATAGCGAAAACGATTATTTCCGTGCTGTATATCTCTGTCTATTCGATAACAGATGCTTTATTTCTGTTGGTGTAAATATTGTTGTAAATCATAGCTGGGTATGAATAGTTAGATGTAAGGGAAAGAGAATTCCTCAAGTTGGGCACTATAAGAATCCTGGGAGACCCCTATTTCTGGTTTACTTCCTCGTTCACATTTAAACATGAGCAACAATTAATTTAATATTTGGTTTCATTTTTCTTGATTAATTCCCCGCTATGTCTAAGCTCTGTGTCTGGTCGGTTGACAGGCTGGGAGATTGTGGGTTGGGGCTTGATTGACTGAATATTTTGTTCTGGAAGGTGTAAAGGGGGAGGGGGGGGGGTGTTAAAGCTTCAGCAGAAATCCAGCATGTCTCTGTAAGGAGTCTCAGATCATAATTATTCTCTTCAATGTGTGCAGTCAATTCGCTCGCTTTTGTTACAATGCAGCACACAATCAGACAACATTTTTCGTTTCAACTTTCGTGATCTTTAGAATCCAGTTTTGATCGCTGAAATATTTACTCTCCTTGTCCCTTTCTATCATTCTCTGATGCTCATTTTCTACATTGCTCGCTGGCCTTGATTTGGATTGGCCATGTTAAATTGCCCATGGTGTCCAGGGATGTGCAGGTTAGGTGGGTTTGTCATGGGAAATGCAGGGTTATAGTTTCATAGTAATCGAAGCAGGAGGAGGCCATTTGGCCCATCCAGCCTGCTCCACCATTCATTAAGGTCATGGCTGATCTATCATTGTCTCAGCTCCTCCTCCCTTCATTGTCCCAACTACCCTTCAATCCCCTACCATGCAAAAACCCATCCAACTGTGTCTTGAATATACTTAATGAAGCTGTCTCTACTGCTTCCTTAGGCAGAAAATTCTGTCGATTCACTACTCTCCAGGAAAAGTAGTTCCTCCTCATCTCTGTCCTAAATCTACTCTTCCCCTAATCTTAAGGCCTAGTCTCATCCACCAGCAGAAATGACTGGACAAGGTAGGGTTTCATCCCCACAGTGCAATGAATTCCCACTTCCCAAGACGTACTCACTCACTCAGTTGCTGCCTCACAAATGAAAGCTTTCATTGTAACTTCTTCTGCTTCCTGTAAGGGCAAAACACCTTTGAAAGCTGCTTTGAATGCAAGGAGGAGGATCTCAGATGATGAATAGATCAGCCATGATCATAGTGAATGACTGGCCAATCCAAATCGAGGCCAGTGAGCAATGTCGTGATGTGGAAAATGAGCATCAGAGAACGATAGAAAGGGACGAGGAGAGTAAATATTTCAGCGATCAAAACTGGATTCTAAAGAGCACAAAAGTTGAAACTAAAACGTTGTCTGATTGTGTGCTGCATTGTAACTAAAGTGAATGAATTGACTGCACACACTGAAGTGAATAATTATGATCTGAGACTCCTTACAGAGACATGGTTTCAGGATGACAAGGATTGGATCCTGAATATCGAGGGGATAGTCAAATGGGAAGCTAGGTAAAGGCAGAGAGTTGGCACTGCTAATCAAAGCACTGATCACAGGGTAGTCTGGTGTCAGCTCGGATTTCAGATCCTGATTTCTCTGTCCTCTGATCTCCCTGTTCCCACAGAGTAAGATGTTGGTCTGTTCTCAGCTCTGCTGAATTTCTGCTGAAGCTTTGACCCCCCCTTTACACCTTCCGGAACAATAAAACATTCAGTCAATCAAGCCCCAACCCACAATCCCCCAGCCTGTCAACCGACCAGGCACAGACCGTAATCATAGCATGGAATCAAACAAGAAAAATGAAACAAAATTAAAAACATATCGATGCTCAGGCTTAATGTTTGTTCATTAGGAAGCAAAGCAGAAATAGGGGTCTCCCAGGATTTTAAGACTGCTCTACTTGACGAATTATCTCTCCCTTACATCTAACCATTTGCACCCAGCTATGATTTACAACAATATTTACACCAACAGAAGTGAAGCATCTGTTACCAAATAGACGTAGATATATACAGCACCAATACAGACATTTTCTCTCCCTCACGCACGCATGCGCACACATGTTCAATAGGGGTTGAATGTGTATTTGCAGAATCGTGTTTGCAGATACATTTTATTGTGCATTTTTGCGCAAAATCTGTAAGCAGTCGGTACACGTAATATTTTGTAAATTCCACTTTGGAAGTGGATCCTGTTTGACTCAAGATTGGGATACAGACAGACTCTGGCCTCAATCCTTTAATGCATTTTCTGAGCTGAGATGTCACTTTTTGTTATAAAACCTTAATTTATCTTGAGAAGATGGCTGACACCAAGTTCTGGGATTTACATATTATTGATACCTGAAACCTGTACTAAACGATGAAAGACTTAACAACCAGGCTTGTTCAACTTTGTCCAGGTGAGAATGGATTGACCGTGCTAAGTTACCCATCGTGCCCAGGGAAGTAATGTCTTGATGGTGCCTTTCCCCCAACTTCCCATGTACGTTAACCATTTCATGCTAAAGTTGTTCCTCAAGAAGCTGCATCGCAGGCTCACCCTGAAATAACAGTTTATTTTGTTTCCCAAAATCTGACCTGCTCACTCTCTCGGCAGTATCCGAATGCTGTGAAAGATATTAACTTTCAGATGTAGATATTCAACATTCAGAGTAGTGATATTTTTGCTTTTCTGTCCCTATAAGATCCTGAATCAACACCTTCAAGAGAATGAGAGAGAGCGGAGTGGTGCTTTCAATTTCATGGAATAACAAAAGAACATTCCGCTGAATCGCTTGTTCTGAATTTCTACCCTGCACAGACAGGGAGGACTTTTGTGATCTCTTTTTAAGAGTACTTGAAGATCTGAAGACTGAAGTTTCAAAATCAACAGATGAAAGGCCTACGCCCAAAATGTTGACTCTTCTGCACCTCGGATGCTGCCTGACCTCCTGTGCTTTTCCAGCGCTACACTTTTCAGCACTGACTCTCCAATGTCTGTAGTGGTCACTGCCTGAGTCACTCAATTCATTGGGACTGTAACGATTTTCAGCTATGATTCTGTGATATTAACTTTCAGGCAGAGTTATCCAAAATGCTCTTCTGCTTCTGTACAATCCTGAATCAGAACATGCAGGAGGATTAGTTAGAGCGGAGTGAGAACAGAGGGGGACAGAGAGTGGGATGGTGCTTTCAATTTTGTGGAATAACAAAAGAAAAGCATATTCTGCAGAAAGTCGAATTGCTTGTTCAGAATTTCTACCCTGCGCTGACAGTGAGGACGTTTGTAATCTGTTTTTGCAGAATATTTGAGGATCTGAAGGAGGAAGCTTCGAAACCAACAGATGAAGACCTTACGCCGGAAACATGGACTCTCCAGCGTCTGCAGTTCTCACTTTGACATCAATATCTGACAGTCACTCAATCCATCGGGACCGCAACAATTTTTAACTATGATCTGTGAGAAGGAGCAAAGGTTTTTGGGTCCCATTTAAGTATATTTTCAGTATCAGTGGGACTGGATGAGAGACCCTACCATTGCAGTGCAGTGTGTGTGTGTGGAGCGTGTAACAACTTTTCGGCCTGGAAAGAGGAATTCACGGCAGAGAGGGCCTGTACACACGTTTGTATGTCACTGAAGTTTTGGCCATGGAGAAACCAGAGGAATGCCACTCTTTGGAGAAACCGTGGAAGTGTGCCAACTGTGGGAAAGGCTTTCGTGTTCCATCTGCCCTGGAGACTCATCAGCGTAGCCATACTGGGGGGGGGGGGGGGTGGGGGAAAGACCCTTCAGTTGCCCCAAGTGCAGAAAAGGCTTTACCCAGGCCTCTGCCCTGCTGACCCACCAGCAAGATCCACATGGGGGAAAGGCCTTTCAGCTGCCCCGAATGTAGGAAGGCCTTCAGCGATTCCTCTTCCCTGCTGAGGCACCGATGGGTCCACACGGGGGAGGGACCATTCCCCTGCCCCGAGTGGGGGAAGGCCTTCAACAGTTCACCGTCCCTGTTGAGGCACCAGCGGGTCCACACGGGGGAGAGGCCTTTCAGCTGCCCTGAGTGCGGGAAGGCCTTCAACAATTCGTCCAACCTGTTGAGGCACTGGCGGGTCCACATGAGGGAGGGACCATTCCCCTGCCTCCAAGTGCGGCAAGACCTTCACCCACTCCCCCCACCTGCAGAGCCACCAGCAAGTTCATGAGCTATCGCAGGGGGATTGTAGGAGCGACGGCCGAGTGCCAATATCGACTGGACTATCAACCAAGTTCCGGGGATCCCGGATTTGAATCCCGCTGTGGCAGATGGTGGAATTGGAATTGGGTCAGAAATCTGGAGTTCAGAATCTAACGGTGAAACCATTTTTTGGTGGGGGTGGGAAAACCCCCATCTGATTCACTCACGTCTTTTTTTTAGGGAAGGAAACTGCCATTTTGTGAATAGATTGACTCAGTCATCCCAGTCTGGCCTATGTGTGACCCCAGACCCACATCAGTGTGGTTGACTCTACACAGATGCCCCAACCCCCACCTCCTGGCAGATGGGCAGGGAGACACTTACTTGGAGACAGGGTATGGGTTAAAATTGCTGAGTGAGGCAATACTTCCTCCGGATTACGGCTTTACCAAGGATCCAATTACAAAGGGACGACTTGGTGCTGACCAATAGTAAAGGAAGTGAGGTCAGGTGGGAGGGTAGTGTGCGCGCTTTGACCTTGAGCTGTTTAAAAAGCAGGTACTTTTTCTCTGCCTTTTTGCTGGGGGGATCTGAAGCTGTAACAAAGTTAGGTCACAATAAAGGTTACCTGAACTTACCACCAGGCTCAAACTCTGATTTGAAAGCTTTGAGCTCCAAGTGGTTTTTGTTTTAAAGCTGCTCCTTTCTTTCAGCCTCTTGCACTAAGCTTCCAATGTAATGTATCAGATGGAGCAGTGAATACTCGTATCATAGAAATTGTAAGTTTTTCAGGCATGCAGGTACTGTGTTTTATTGGCTTTTTAAAGTTTACTGGCAGCACCCGGTGCTGCGTTGACTGGAAACGATGTGGAGTGCCAGTGTGGGACTGGAGTTGACAAAGTTAAAAATCATACAACACCAGGTTATAGTCCAACAGGTTTATTTGGAAGCACTACCTTTCAGTGCACTACTGCTTCATCGGGTAGCTGTATAAAAACAAAATGTACAGCAAATGATCACAGTATCATTCAACTGATATGATATATTGAACAGACCTAGATAGCTGTTAAGTCTTTCATCTTTTAGAATGAGTTGTGGGTTTTGGTACATTAATACTTAATCCCAGAGCTTTTTTAAATTCACATTCTCAAGGTGACATAAGGTCTTCTAAAATAGGTGACATCTGGGTTCAGATGTTGCATTAAAGGTGTGAACATTGAATCTGTATCCCAATCTTCAATCAGACCAGTTCTATTTCCAAAGTAGGAATTTATAAAACATTACATGGATTGATTTTCTGCAGATTGCTCAAAAAGTGCACAAAGTTGAATATATATGCAAATACAATTCTGCCAATACAAACTCACCCCATTGAGTTGTGTCTGTGCACATGCATGCATGAGAGAGCATGTGTGTGCATGTGTTGAGTGTATGCTTGGTACAATGAGTGTAATGGAGTATGAGCCTGTGTGTGTCAGAGAGAGAGTGGGTGTGTGTGTGTGGTTCGAGAGAGCAGATGTGTATGAGCAAGGTATGAATCAAAGCGAGGGGTTGTATTCTGCTAAAACAGGGAAGGGCAGGACTTGCACAGAATGATAGGGCCCCGGCTCATGTTGTGCAATAGAGAGGTGTGTGTGTGTGTGTGTGTGTGTGTGGGGGGGGGGGGGGGGGGGGGTTCAGTTACATCGTTCTTTGGAAGTTGCATCACTGGTAGACAGGGTGGTTAAGAAGGCATTTAGCACCATTGCCTTCATTGTTCACACCATTGAGTACAAGGGTTGGGACATCATGTTCAGGTTGTACAGGATCTCCACACGGGTGTGGGCGGGGCCGGGGGAGGGGTGGGCGGGGCCGGGGGGTGTGTGTGTGGGCGGGGCCGGGGGAGGGGTGGGCGGGGCCGGGGGGTGTGTGTGTGGGCGGGGCCGGGGTTGGGGATGTGCGGGGCCGGGGAGCCTCACCGTCACCAAGTCACAGCCACCTCGCGCTACAACTGTTCATTCACAAAAACAAACTCTCCTGTCTCACTCTGCAGCTGCGGGGGGAGAACACATAACACATTTAAAGGGCTGAGCTACAAGTAACGGGGCATTTTTATATTTAAAACGATACATTGAAATCTAAGGAGACTTGGACATAATTAATGGTATATGGTAATATTTACAAAGCATGACCATATTGGAAATAGTGCAGCCACTTTGAAAAAAGGGGTTTGAGGTGACCTTGAGATAGTTAATTTTTAAGAAAATAGGAAATTATTACGATTTGAAATGATCGTGAAGGGGTGATGTAACCAGTAAATGGCAAAGGTAATTGCAAAATTCTTGAAAAGAAAACGATTCCAGATATATGCGGATGCAGGGAAATAATTCAACAAAAGAGCCATTATTAATATTTTTGGACCAAACACTCTCCTTTTGAGAGATATAAATAGGAGCATCAATGTCTCTGTCTTTTCAGAGTACAGTGCAAGCCAGTACCATTTGTTTTGCCATAGTAGACCTTGCAACTCAAGCTCACCGAATATTCATATCTGTGTTCTTAGCAGTCAAATTCTGGCTCTGCCAGTGATGCTCACATTCCACGAACAAATAAAACAGATTATGGTGCTGCTATCACTGCATGTGCCAGAATTAAAAGGAAGAGAAAAATTCTGAACTCACACGACACACAGTTTGTGTACAATGCCATTATCTCTACTTAGTCTGTACCAAATTAAGAGCAGCCACAGTTGACATTTCTTTGGCAATTCTACATGTTGACTTTCTATCATCACAATCTCTTTGACGTTCTTGTAGGTGCCTAAATTAATCTTCAGATTATTCAATTGTGAAACAATGTTACTAGACTAAAAATTCACAACTTCACCAACTGCCAAAACATTTTTTTTAGGCTATTTGGGCAGTAAAAGTGACAAATGCAATATCAAAGAAATACAAAGTTATGAAGAGGGTTACATACACTTAACCAAATACAATGGCAGTGCAGAGAATTTCAGAAAAAGTGCAATAAATATTCACTTTTTAACCCCTTATCCAACTCATTCAAGAATTTCAAATTGAATTTGTGGTAATTCAAGAGCAAATGGCAACATTTGTTTGTTAATAGACTCACCATAAATTGTGAAAGATCACTTTTATCAAAGTCACAATGTTTAATCCCAAACATTGCAATTAAGTGCAAAGTTACTTTCAACTGTTTAATAAAACACTGCAAACTGTATTTCATATGAAAATACAATCATTTTATAATTTGGATAAGATCTTTACAAAGGAAATATATTAAACAAAATAGCTTTCCTGGGTATCAATGTTGACAACAGTTGTGCAGGTATTATTTGGCAATTGACCACCTAATTGAAATAATTTCAGAATAAATGAGCTGCTTCATTATTATACATTGAGATATTTTAATACTAATCACATGAAAAGGAAATCTTTGCCTTAAAGAGCCAAGTAAAGTTAAATAAAATAGAAAAGCATCTTACAGAATTCACTTCAAATCATCTCTGGTGAATCACAAGAAGATGATGCTCAATAAACCAAATGATGGACAATCACTGGTAATGATGGAAAAAACATTGTAAAGAATGTAGATATCTCAATTGTACCTTAAAAGAATATCTACTCTGCCTTGGACAAGGACAACTGAAAGTTTTTTTTTTGTCTGATTGAAATCTACAATAACCAAGCTTTAGAAAATCCATCACTGAGCCCAATCTGGAATAAACGTTTTTTTTTCCCCAGGAAATCCTTTACAGCTTTCAGCCTTCTCCAGCTACGATTAGCACGAAGGAAAGGTGAAGCTCAGTGGGGAAAGGCTGAGTAATAGCATATCTCGGCTCTCACCTAAGTATTCTTCGAAGAAAAACATATATCTGGATGGGGACATGAATAGGAAACATTCAGGAGGGATATGGGCCAAATGGGTCACTAGATTAATTTAGGATATCTGGTTGGCCTGGACTGAAGGGTTTGTTTCTGTGTGTCATTACAGACTCCCCTCTTCTGGAATCCCCATACCAGCTGTTATTTTCATGAAATAATCTGACAATTGTTGACTTCCATCAACCTCTTCCATCCGGAGAAATTTCCTCTCTCTGCAAAGTATGGTTCACGTTGGCAAGTTCAATCCTCCTCCGGTCCTCAGGAACACACTCTATAATGCACGACGTTCTCAATACCTGTTTAATGTTCAGTAGGGAAACTACTTTCAGTCCAACAGTTAAGACAGAATTCCTCAGAAATGTTTTTGGCAAATGCACTGCTCCCACGAGAGCTCGTGGACCCATAGTTCACATGCTTTTAACAGCCTGTTTTTATTTTCATTTCCCTGCCTTCCCAGGATACAGAATTTCTCCCACCAGAAATTGTTTGCCCTGAAAAATATCCAGCAGGAAGATGATTATGGAGCTATCAATAAAAATGCCTCATATAGGTCACCCAAGGTTAAAAATAGAAGAACATCTCTCTTCAAAGTTACTGTTCGTTTGCCCTTTCAAAATTCCTCGAATTTAAGGTGTTCCATTGTAGCATTTAATTATGATCCATTAAAAGCAGTATCCAGTCTCATCTGAGTGAGGAACTGACTGAACAAGCGAAATAACTTTTCTGTCTGCTCTTTAGATGTGACATCCTCTCCCTCTCTGTGTTGATGCAACAGGATTACCAGAGCTGGAAGTACCACTCTCTGAATACAATTGCTGATTGACAGTTTACTTGAACTGCTTAACGTAAGGATTTAAAAGCTGCTCGCCCGATCTCGCACAAAGTACAAAAAACAAACTGTTCACCCGTGCCTGCACAGAGGAGAAATTTCACTTGGAATAGATCACAAAATAAGAACTGTTACCAGTCCCACAACTCATGTGTTTCCCATGGACAAAGTTAAACATCACCCAACACCAGGTTATAATTCAACAGGTTTGTTTGGAAGCACTAGCTTTCGGAGCACCGCTCCTTCATCAGGTGGTTGTGGAGAATGAGATCATGATCACAATTTATATCCAAAGGAGTCTAGCGTCACGGAAATATGACACATCAACCAATTTTAGATTAAATCTTTCACCTTTCGAATGGGTTTCTGTTCTTTGCTATGTTAATCCCAGAATTTGATTTTAATTACCTTCTCAAGAATATCATTCAAATGTAGAGCTTTTCTAACAATAGGTGTGAATTCTGTCTGCGTCTGAATATTGATTCAGAGTGACATTTATCTGAGAGAAAAGCTCTGCATTTAAATTTCATTTTTGAGGAGGTAATTTCTAGATTAGGGTGTAGAGGTTTGGGTGGATTGGCTGTGCTGAATTACCCATAGTGACCAGGGATGCGCAATTTAGGGTGGATTGTCCACGGGAAATACAGAGGATGGGAATGGATATGGGTGAAACTCTTCAGAGGGCCAGAATAAAATAAATGGGCTGAATGGCCTGCTTCCACATTGTTGGGGGAGTCATAGAATCCCAACAAAGGAGCATTTTATCGGCATCTATCCTGTCAAGCCCCTTTCAGAATTCTACTGGTTTCAATAAGATCACTTCTGGTTCAGAGAGGTAGACAGCACAGAAACAGACCCATTGGTTCAATTCATCCATGCCGATCAGGATTCCCAAACTAAACTAGTCCCACTTGCCTGTGTTTGGCCCATATCCCTCTAAACCTTTCTATGCATATACTCATCCAAATTCCACATGCAAACCACCCTCTGTCAAAACATTGTCCCTCAGGTTCCTTTTAAATCTCTCTCCTCTCACTTTAAAGATATATGCCCCTGAGCCTTGACTTCCCCTACACTAAGGAAGAGCCCTTCGCTATTCACCTTACCTCCATTCCTCATGATTTTATCAACCTCAATAATGTCACTCCTCAACCTCCTGTGCTCCAATAAATAAAGTCCAAATCTCTTCTTATAACTCAAACCATCTAGTCTTGGCAACATCCTGGTAAATCTTTACCGAACCCTCTCATCGGAAGAATTCTCTTACAGGGTCACCAGAATCGTACTCCGTACTCTACAAGTGGCCTCACCAACATCCTGTACAACCTCAACATGATGTCCCAACTCCGAGACTCAGTGGGGTGAACAATGAAGGCAAGTATGCTTAATGTCTTCTTGACCACCCTGTCGAGCAGCGATGCAACTTTCAAAGAACTGTGTACCTGAACCCCACCCTGTCTCTCTTTTACAGCACGACAAAGGGTTGGACCCTTAAATTGTTCATGGGCTTCCCTTCCTTGTTTTAGCCAAACGCAAGCCCTCGCTTTTGATAGCTCACTCATACACACGCTTTCTCTCCAGACACCCACACATACACGCCCCCAACACTCTCTCAGCGTATACTCCATCACGCACTCACTTTACCAAACATGCGCAGACACTTACTTGCACTCTCATGCACAAACTCATCACTTTTTGGGCAAACTTGTATTGGCAGAAATATGTTTGCAGACACATTCTACTTTGCTCAAAAAGTGCACAGTCTGCAGGCAGTCAATCCATGTAATATTTTATAAATTCCTACTTTGGAAATAGAACCAGTCTGATCCAAGATTGGGGTATGACAGACTCGAACCTCACACCTTTAATGCATTGTCTGGGCTGAGATGTCACTTTTTTAAAAAAAAACCTTAAGTCATCTCGAGAATGTGAATTAATAGTAATTCTGGGATTTACAGGTTAATGAACTGAAACCTGAAACTCAGTCGAAAAGGTGAAAGACTGAACAGCAATCTTGGTGTGTTCAATATGTCATTTCAGTTACATGACACTGATCTTTTGCTATAAAATTTGGGTCTTATGATCCTGCTCCACAGTTACATGATGAAGGAGCAGCGCTCCAAAAGCTCATCCTTCCAAATAAACCTGTCGGACTATAACCTGGTGTTGTGTGATTTTTAACTTTATCCAGCCCAGTCCAACATCGGCCTCTCCACATAATTTCTCGTGAACACTGCCCACACCTCCTGATGCTTCCAGGAAACTTTGCATTCCTGAAAAATTGACAAGTTCTCACGATACTGGCTGCTCATTCACGACTCCAACTGATATGCGACATTGGAAATTTAGTGCAGGAGGCTGAAAGAAATGACAGCTTTAAAACAAAAACTCTTGGAGCTCAAAGCTTTCAATAAGAGTCTGAGCACAGCAGCAAGTTCAGGTAACCTTTATTGCGACCCAACTTTGTTACAGCTTCAAACCCCCTCAGCAAAATGGCAGAGAAAAAGCAGTTGCTTTTTAAACAGCTCAAAGTCAAAGCGCACACACCCCCCCAACCCCCCCCCCCCCCCCCCCCCCCATCCCCCATCACTTTCTTTACTGTTGGTCACCATCAAGATGTCCCTTTGTAACTGGATCCTTGGTACAGCCTTAACCTGGAGGAATTATTGCCTCACTCGACAATTTCAACCCATACCCTGTATCGCACCATCTGCCGCAGCGGGATTCAAACCCGGGATCCCTGGAATTGGGTTAATAGTCCAGTTGATAATGGCACTCAGCCATCATTCCTTCAATCCCCCCTGCGGTGGTACGTGAACTCGCTGGTGCCTCTGAAGGTGGGAGGAGCGCGTGAAGTCCTTTCCGCACTCGGGGCATCTGAAGGGCCTCTCCCCCGTGTGGACCCGCCGATGGGTCAGCAGGTGGGAGGAATTGCTGAAGGCCTTCCCGCAGTCAGCGCAGGGGAACGGCCTCTCCCCCGTGTGGACACGTTGGTGTCTCAGCAGGGTGGAGGAATTGTTGAAGGCCTTCCCGCACTCGGGGCAGCTGAAGGGCCTGTCCCCCGTATGGACACGTTGGTGTCTCAGCAGGGTGGAGGAATTGTTGAAGGCCTTCCCGCACTCGGGGCAGCTGAAGGGCCTCTCCCCCGTGTGGATCCGCTGGTGGGTCAGCAGGTTGGAGGAATTGCTGAAGGCCTTCCCGCACTCGGGGCAGCTGAAGGGCCTCTCCCCCGTGTGGACGCGCTGGTGGGTCAGCAGAGAAGAGGAATTGTTGAAGGCCTTCCCGCACTCGGGGCAGCTGAAGGGCCTCTCCCCCGTGTGAACACGTTGGTGTCTCAGCAGGGTGGGGGAACTGCTGAAGGCCTTCCCGCACTCGGGGCAGCTGAAGGGCCTCTCCCCGGTGTGGACCCTCCGGTGGGTCAACAGGTTGTAGGCCTGGGCAAATCTCTTCCCACATTCAGGGCAGGAGAACGGCCTCTCCCCTGTGTGGGCCAGCTGGTGTCTCAGCAGGTGGGAGGCCCGGGTAAATCTCTTCCCGCACTTGGGGCAGTTGAAGGGCCTCTCTCTCGTGTGGGAGCGCTGGTGCCTCAGAAGGTCGGAGCATTTGCTGAAGGCCTTCCCACACTCGGGGCAGGAGAACGGCCCCTCCCCTGTGTGGATGCGCTGATGAATCTCCGGGGCAGACGGGAAATGGAAGCTTTTTCCGCCATCAGCACACTTCCACCGTTTCTCCACGGGGCAGGATTCCTCAGGTTTCTCCATGGCCGAAGTTTCAGCTGCGCGCACACACACACGTTTCCAGCCCCTCCCTGCCGTCAATTCCTCTTTCCAGGCTGTAGATGCTTCTACACACCCCACACTCAGTGCACTGCAACAGTAGGGTCTCTCATCCAGTCCCACTGATGCTGAAAACGTACTCAAACAGGAACCAAAACGCTTTGCTGCTTCTCACAGACTCAGTTGAAAATTGTTTCCTGTCCCGATGGATTGAGCGACTGTCAGACATTGACGTCAAAGTGAGGACTGCAGACGCTGGAGAGTCAGTGTCAAAATGTGTGGCACTGAAAAAGCGCAGGTCAGGCAGCATCCGAGGAGCAGGAGAGTCAATGTTTCGGGTGTAAGGACTTCATGCGTTGATTTTGAAGCTTCTATCTTCAAATCTTCAAGTACACTGTTTATAAAGAGATTACAAAAGTCATCACTGCCAGGGCAGGGTAAAAATTCAGAACAAGCAATTCTACTTTCTGTGGAATATTCTGGTCTTTTGTTACTCCACAAAATTGAAAGCATCATCCCACTCTCTGTTCTCACTCCGATATAACTAATTCCCCTAAAGGTGCTGATTCAGGATCTTACAGGGGCAGAAAAAGCAAAAACATCCAAGACTGACATCTCCCTGAATTTTGGATAATACCACCTGAATGTGAATATCTTTCACGACACTGGGATCCTGCTGAGAGTGAGCAGGTCTGATTTTGGGAAGCATAAAAAAAAAGTGTCAATTCAGGGTGAACCTGCAATGCAGCTTCTTGAGGAAGGACCATACACAAAATGGTTAATGACCCCGGGAAGGTGGGAGCAAAATGAGACATCAAGGCATTAACACCGACGCACTTCAGTCAAACTCTTCTGCTTCCAGTCAGGGCAAAACATGCTCTGAAAGTCCAGCCTTCACAATCACAAGATGGTCATAAATCCTATCCCTCAGAATCCTTTCCAACACCTTGCAGACGACAGATGTGTTCTTGCCTTCCCCCACAAACATCCACTTCTTTGTTGTTCAAAAATCAGATGAAACCAGCCTTGGATATATTCAATGACCTTATTCTCTGAATCCTTTCAAGTTTCACAACATCCTTCCTCTAGCAGAGATACCAGAACTGCACACAACATTCCAAAAGTGGCCTAACCAATGTCTGGTGCAGCTACAACATAACTTCACAACTTTTATAAGAAGAGCATTGGGAAAGTTTTCAAAACCAACAAAAAGAATGGAGGGATAAACCGATCTTTTGCGGGTCAGCTTGGAACATCAGGGCGGGGGGATGGGAATGAGGGAAGGAAGCTGAATGTGCTGGAGCCAGGGTGGAGGAAGAACAGAGGATGCAAAACCGGCTTGAAGCTGCAATGAGGAATATTGCATGTGCTGTACTTGTACCTGTTGCAGTTGCTGGTGGGAATCGGGTGCATTTTAAACATCAAAACAGAAAAGATATCCAGCCCTCCCCCTTCCCAATCTCTATCTTTCAGTCCCTCCTCACCCGGGTAACTAAGACACATACCTGAGTTTGCGGAGTCTGCTCCCTCCCTGGATTCACTCCAGTTGCTACAAGTGACCAATTTCCCCTCCTCCCATCTCTGTCTCCCTCCCAGGATGAAGAGTCGCCCAGAGGGAGGGAGATTCACTTTGAAACGGACAGGGCCACTTCCGCGTTGTGACGTCACAAAGGAACTAGGGGCGGGGCGAGGAAACGTTACGGTACAGGAGGCGGGGCGAGGAAAAGTGGAGTTTGAGGGGGCGGGGCAAGACCGACTGCGGGACGCTGCACTGCGCATGCGCTGCTCCTTGGGGCGTAGGGCAGGAGAACACACTTTCCAAAAGCCCCCTCCCTTCAGAGAATCCCCACAGTGTGGAAGCAGGTCACTCGGCCTCACCGACCCTCCCACACCCACATCCCTATCCCCATTGCTCTACATTTAACCCTGAGTCATGCATCTTACCTGTACATTATGCCTAATTTAGCACGGCCATTCCACCCTAACCTGCACAGACACAGGTTTTTAAAAGTAGGTGAATAGGTTGGGTCTTTAAAACAAATAAGTGATTTTATAGGTTAGATATTGGGATGATTCTATTCATGAGGGAGTCCAAAACTGGAGGATGTAAATATGTCATTAATAAATCTCATGAGGAATATAGAAGTAACTTATTCCTCTGATTATGGTTAGAATGTAACATTCTGTAGTTGAGGTAAATAGCATTGGTGCATTAAAGAGGGCCAACAGCATGGCCAACTTGTATTTATGTAGTGCTTTTAACATAAACCATCCCAAATTACTTCTCGGGAGCCTTGTTAAACAATATTTGACCCAAGATGGATGTCAAATTCCAGCCTTGAGTGACTGTGCAAACTCCATACAGACATTCTTCCAGTGTCTGCATGGGTTTCCACTGGGTGCTCCGGTTTCCTCCTACAGTCCAAAGATGTGCAGATTAGATGAATTGGCCATGCTAAATTGCCCATAGGTACATTAGTCAGAGGGAGATGGGTCTGGGTGGGTTACCCTTCGGAGGGTTGGTGTGGTCTGGTTGGGCTGAAGGGCCTGTTTCCACACTGTAGGGTATCTAATCTAATCCCTGGGGCACTATGGGGAATTTAGCACGGCCATTCCACCCTAACCTGCATATCCCTGGGCACTATGGGGAATTTAGCATGGCCATTCCACCCTAACCTGCACATCCCTGGGCACTATGGGGAATTTAGCATGGCCAATCCACCTTAACTTGGATAAAAGTTAAAATTACAACTCCAGGTTGTAGTCCAACAGGCTTCTCTGGAAGCAGTAACCTTTGGAGTGTCATGAGACATAAGCATGGAAACAGACCCTTCGGTCCAACCTGTCCATGCCGACCAGATATCCCAACCCAAACCCATCTGCCAGCACCTGGCCCATATCCCTCCAAACCCTTCCTATTCATGTACTCATCCAAATGCCTTTTAAATGTTGCAATTGTACCAGCCTCCACCACTTCCTCTGGTAGCTCATTCCATACACGTACCGCCCTCTGCATAAAAAAGTTTCCCCTTAGGTCTCTTTTATATCTTTCCCCTCTCACCCTAAACCTACGCCCTCTAGTTCTGGACTCCCCGACCCCAGGGAAAAGACTTAATCTATTTTTGGAAGCAGTAACTTTTGGAGTGATTTGGGTTCAATTCCCGCTTCGGGCAACTGTGCGGCATTTGCACGTTCTCCCAGTGTCTGAGCGGGTTTCCTCCCACAGTCCAAAGAATTGCAGGTTAGGTGAATTTGCCATGCTTAATTGCCCTGTAGTGTAGGTGCATTCGTCAGGGGTGAATGTAGGGGAATGGGTCTGGGTGGGTTGCTCTTCGGAGCGTCAGTGTGGACTTATTGGGCTGAAGGGCCCGTTTCCACTCCGGAGGGAATAATTATTTATATAAAATGCCCCCGATCCATTAGAGGGCCCAACATTAGTTTTAATTGGGTAGTAGAAATCTGAAGGATAATTGCTCGCTTCAGGACATCCAGACGTGAATGAATTTGGCACAGGACACATTGGGCAACTATTAAAGACTCCGTTGTATTTCACTGGGTTGTGGACTCATGCAGAGACAAGAACAACTTACTTTGATAACAGTGTTTGATTTGCAATTGGAATGGCTGACCGATATTGAGAGTTTGCACACATGGTTAAGCAGCTATGGGTCATAGCCAGGATTTATGAGGCTCAACTCCCTAATTTGGACTGTTCTGGAATGTGTGTGCTTCATTAGCCTTGGAAGGAAGGAATAAACAAGAGCTGACAAACAGGTATGAGAAAAGTTGGAAAATGTTACAGAGAGACACACACAGGCAGAAGTTTGCAGGAAAGTTAACACTTCATAATCTGGTTTCAATGCACATTAGCCTGGGTATGATACTGATATCACAGGGGCCTCAAAAAGGGCACTCCCTCAATACTCAAACCAAAACATGGGTGCCCCCTGCTCGACTGGTTTGTGTTCACTCTTTGCTGCTGCCTATTTCAGTTGATGATGTACATTATTGTACACGCTCACAAACCAGGTGGCACCCAGATTTTGGGAAAACAGCTAGGAAAAGATCTGAAGCGTGTTTAATTTGTGAACAAACAAGGTGCATACTCTAAGAGGGATGCCCTGTGTTTGTTAACCACTTCCTTGCCTGGTCGGTCTTTTTTACTTGTCTACAACTTGCATATATAGTATCACCTCCCATACATTGTCATGAATATTGTCTAATAATAGTAGATGAATTTAGTAGATGAATCAAAACCATCTCAAATGACTGAAACAGCTGACACTGTATTGTTGGACAAGTGGGAAATATTTGTATCAGTTAACCAAAGCACTTCAAAGTTTACAGTCACGGGTATGTCAAGTCGAAGAATTAGGACCGGGGCATTTTGGAGCCTGCTTCCTTGGGCAGAGAATTCTGCAGATACACTACTCTCTGGGAAAACCAGCAGCCCTCACTTCCTCCTCCTCATCTTGGTCCTAAACCTACTCCCCCCAAAGCTTGAGGCCTAGTCTCAGCTACCAGCAGAAATGACTGGATAGCTTTTGCATTTTGTCTGGTTGCTCACTTTTGAAAAAAAAAAGTCTTTTCGTCAGTGTAGGGGTGAGGTTCACAACTAGAGGGCATAGGTTTAGGGTGAGAGCAGAAAAATATTAAAGGTACCTAAGGGGCAACTTTTCCATACAGAGGGTGGTGCATGTATGGAATGAATTGCCAGAGGAAGTAGTGGAAGCCGGTATAATTACAGCATTTAAAACACATCTGAATGGATATATGAACAGGAAGGGATTAGAGGGATAGGAGCCAAGTGCTGGCAAATGGGACTAGATTAATTTAGGATATCTGGTTGGCATGGACAGGTTGGACCGAATGGGTCTGGCTCCGTGCTGTACATCGGTGACTCTAAATAATAAAAGTATATTTTTCCAAATAATAAACTATATCCATGTTAATAAGGCTTAGTGCACCACATTTACTAACCATTCTCAACAGATCCTGCCCCTTCAATAACTGAGGAACATATTCATGCTGGTGCATAATCTCCTTCACTAGGATTTACACACTACCCTCAGCAATTGCACAAGTAACAGCAAAGGATAAACAGCACAAGGATTAAACAAACAGTGAGGGGGGGTAAACAGCCCAAGGATTAAACAAACAGTGAGGGGGGTAAACAGCCCAAGGATTAAACAGACAGTGAGGGGGGTAAACAGCCCAAGGGCCAGTAAAAGCAGATGGAAAGTGAGTGTAAAATGTCACTATGACAGGACAGGCCCCACATTCCCCACTGGTTGGGCTGAAGGGCCTGTTTCCACACTGTTGGGAATCCTTCTGGGCTGATCAGAGTCTAGCGACCCGGCTGTATCAAAGAATAAACTATTGCTTGTGTGATTGACAAAGAGTCATTTCCAGGTGTGTTTATTGACCAATCCCAGAAATCCGAAGATCCGGACTAGCAGTCCGAACAGCCAGACAGGAAATGGTCAATGTCCCCAGGATGTGGGGAGCAAATAAGACAACAAGGCATTAACACCAACACCAGGGAGAACCTGAACATACAGACGTGACAAACATTCGTGGCAAGCCAGAATCACAGATGTACAGCACAGAAACAGTCCCTTCAGTCCATGCTGACCAGATATCCTAAATCAATCTAGTCCCATTTGCCAGCACTTGACCCATGTCCCTCTAAATGTTTCCCAACATATACCCATCCAGATACCTTTTAAAGGTTATAATTGTAGCCACCACTTCCTCTGGCAGCTCATTCTTTACACACACCACCCTCTGTACATAGGAGTTTCTCCTTAGGTTTCTTTTAAATCTCACCCTAAACCTATGAGCAACCCCAGATCAAAGATCTTGTCTGTTTACCCTCGCCATGTCCCACATTATTTATACAAGGTTGTAGGGTCACCCCTGTGGGATATAGGTAAAGCAGTGTTACTTCTGCAACCATAATTGCTTCTGCAAAGTGAATGAACTAACACCAGGGTATAATTGTTTCAGCCAACAGTGGAGTTAACAAGAATGAAAGCTATGTGAAGGAAATATATAATTGCTTTTGTATTAGCTAAAATGTGCATACATGAAATGTGCCTGCACACAATGTTACAGACAAACAGATAAAGGTGCTGTGAGGGGAGGGGGTTTAGATTAAACTAGATGTGCTCGTACTAACAGTTATAACCATCTATTTCCTGCTTCTGCAAAAACAAAAAAACACAATCAAGGAGGTCAGAGAGCTCAGTGTCGGCGAAAAATGGGAGGAAATGTTGCTTTCCGGATAAGGCAGGAAATAGACAAGAGTAATGGGCGCCACCGGGAAAGAATGGAGCTTGGAACATCAGGGCGGGGGGATGGGAATGAGGGAAAGAGGCTAAATGTGCAGGAACGAAGGTGGAGGAAGAACAGAGGATGCAAAACCAGCGTGAAGCTGCAATGAGGAATATTGCATGTGCTGTACTTGTACCTGTTGCAGTTACTGGTGGGAATCGGGTGCATTTTAAACATCAAAACAGAAAAGATATCCAGCCCTCCCCCTTCCCAATCTCTATCCTTCAGTCCCTCCTCACCCGGGTAACTAAGACACATACCTGAGTTTGCGGAGTCTGCTCCCTCCCTGGATTCACTCCAGTTGCTACAAGTGACCAATTTCCCCTCCTCCCATCTCTGTCTCCCTCCCAGGATGAAGAGTCGCCCAGAGGGAGGGAGATTCACTTTGAAACTGACAGGGCCACTTCCGCGTTGTGACGTCACAAAGGAACTAGGGGCGGGGCGAGGAAACGTGCCGGGACAGGAGGCGGGGCGAGTCCTCCAGCGGGCCGCCGCACCGCGCATGCGCGGCCCCAGCAGCAGACGGGGAGGACAACTCACTTTCCAAACCCCCCCCCTTCAGAGAATCCCCACAGTGTGGAAGCAGGTCACTCGGCCTCACCGACCCTCCCAAGGGTCACCCACCCACACCCATTCCCCCTGTCCCCATTGCTCTACATTTAACCCTGAGTCATGCACCTTACCTGCACATTATGCCTAATTTAGCATGGCCCATTCAAACTAACCTGCACATCCTTAGACACTATGGGTAATTTAGCATGGCCAATCCACCCCAACCTGCACATCCCTGGGCACTATGGGTAATTTAGCATGGCCAATCCACCCTAACCTGCACATCCCTGGGCACTATGGGGAATTTAGCATGGCCAATCCAACCCAACCTGCACATCCTTAGACACTATGGGTAATTTAGCATGGCCAATCCAACCCAACCTGCACATCCTTAGACACTATGGGTAATTTAGCCTGGCCAATCCACCACAACCTGCACATCCCTGGGCACGATGGGTAATTTAGCATGGCCAATCCACCCTAACCTGCACATCCCTGGGCACTATGGGGAATTTAGCATGGCCAATCCACCCTAACCTGCACATCCCTGGGCACGATGGGTAATTTAGCACCGCCAATCCACCCTAACCTGCACATCCCTGGGCACGATGGGTAATTTAGCATGGCCAATCCACCCTAACCTGCACATCCCTGGGCACTATGGGGAATTTAGCATGGCCAATCCACCCTAACCTGCACATCCTTCGACACTATGGGTAATTTAGCATGGCCAATCCACCCTAACCTGCACACCCCTGGGCACTATGGGTAGTTTAGCACAGCCAATCCACCCTAACCTGCACATCCTTAGACACGATGGGTAATTCAGCATGGCCAATCCACTTTAGATTAGGTACTGGAAAAGCACAGCAGTTCAGGCAGCATCCGAGGAGCAGGAAAATCGACATTTTGGGCAAAAGCCCTTCATCAGCAATAGAGGCAGTGCGCCTGCAAGGTGGTGAGATAAATGAGAGGGGGGTGGGGAGAAAGTAATATAGAGTACAATAGGTGAATAGGGGTGGGGATGAAGGTGATAGGTCAGACAGGAGGGTGGAGTGGCCTGTTCAGATCTTAACTCTGTTTGGTTAAAGGTGGTCCAGAGTCTGTGTAGGATGAGCTGGTTACGGAGGCTGGCACTGAGGAAGCAAATGTGGCTGTGGTAGCGAGTCTGTTTCAGGACATGGTTGAAGAGCTTCAGGGCAGCGGAAATGACCTGGGAGTTGCAGTGGGAGAGGGACTCCCTGAGATTCTTGTAGACAGAGGAGGAAAACTTGTAGAGAGAGGAGGAAAGGCAGGCATCCTTGCAAGAGGATTCGCTGTAGGGTTAAAATCAACGAGGTAAAAACAAGGACTGCAGATGTTGGAGACCAGATTCTAGAATCACACAACTCCACGTTGTAGTCCAACAGGCTTCTTTGGAAGCAGTAACTTTTGGAGTGCTGCCTCATCGTCAGGTGGTTGTGGAGGATAAGATCCTAAGACACAATTTAGAGCAAAACATTCCAGCGTCCTGCCACTGAAATGGTATATTCAACAAACCTGGATTGTTAAGTCTTCCACCTTTTCAAATAGGTTGCAGGTCTCATTACAATGTGAATCCCTGAACTTCTTTTTGTCACCTTCTCGAGATAACAAGGTTTTATAGCAAAAGCTCACATCTCAAACTAGACAATGCATTAAAGGTGTGAGGTCAGAGTCTGCCTGTATCCCAAACTTGAGTTAGACTGGTTCTATTTCCAAAGTCAAATTTACACACTATTACATGTATTGACTGCCTACAGAGTTTTGCTTTAAAAATTGCACATAAACAGGATGGTCTGCACCTGAACCTGAGGGGCACCAGTATCCTTGGGGGGGGAGGTTTGCTAGTGCTCTTGGGGGGGGGTTTAAACTAACTCTGCAGGGGCATGGGAACCCAGACTGTAGCTTTAGGGTGCAGGACCTGGAGTGTAGGGAGGTTAGGAATATGGCATTAATCTTAAAGGAGGGTGCCTGTAAACAGAAGAGTGGCTTGAAGTGTGTATACTTTAATGCCAGAAGTATACGAAATAAGGTAGGTGAACTTGCAGCGTGGGTTGGTACCTGGGACTTCGATGTTGTGGCTATTATGGAGACATGGCTAGATCAGGGACAGGATTGGCTGTTGCAGGTTCCAGGGTTTAAATGTTTTAGTAGGGTCAGAGGTGGGGGTAAAAGAGGGGGTGGTGTGGCTTTGCTTGTCAAAGATAGTATTACAGCGGTGGAAAGGAAGATGGACGAAGATTTGCCATCTGAGGTAGTTTGGGTTGAGGTTAGGAATAGGAGAGGTGAGGTCACCCTGTTAGGAGTCTTTTACAGGCCTCCTAATAGTCCTAGAATCGTTGAGGAAAGGATTGCGAAGATGATTCAGGAGAAGAGTGACAGTAATAGGGTGGTTGTTATGGGGGACTTTAACTTTCCTGATATTGATTGGGAAAGCTATAGCTCAAGTACGTTAGATGGGTCAGTGTTTGTCCAGTGTGTGCAGGAGAGTTTCCTGACACAATATGTAGATAAGCCAACAAGAGGTGAGGCCATACTGGATTTGGTTCTGGGTAACGAACCAGGCCAGGTATTAGAACTAGAGGTAGGTGAGCACTTTGGGGACAGTGACCACAATTCGGTGATTTTTACTCTAGTGATGGAGAGGGATAAGTGTGTACTACAGGGCAAGAGTTATAGCTGGGGGCAGGGAAATTATGATGCGGTGAGGCATGACTTAGGATGTGTGGATTGGAAAAGTAGATTCCAAGGCAAGAGCGTAATTGATATGTGGAACTTGTTCAAGGAGCAACTATTGAGTGTCCTTGACAAGTACGTACCTATCAGGCAGGGAGGAAAGGGTTGTGTGAGGGAGCCGTGGTTTAATAAGGAATTGGAATCCCTTGTTAAATGGAAGAGGGCGGCCTTTGTAAAGATGAGGCGTGAAGGTTCAATAGGGGCGATTGAGAGTTATAAGGTAGCCCGGAAGGACCTGAAGAGAGAGCTAAGAGCAGCAAGGAGGGGACATGAAAGGTCCTTAGTTGGTAGGATTAGGGAAAACCCTAAGGCTTTCTATAGGTATGTTAGGAATAAAAGAATGACTAGGGTAGGAATAGGTCCAATCAAGGATAGTAATGGGAAGTTGCGTGTGGAGGCTGAAGAGATTGGGGAGGCACTGAATGAATACTTTTCGTCAGTATTCACTCAGGAACAGGACATTGTTGTCGATATGAATACTGAGGCACGAATAAGTAGAATGGATGGCTTTGAGATATGTAGAGAAGAGGTGTTGGAAATTCTGGCAAGGGTGAAAATAGATAAGTCCCCTGGGCCTGATGGCATTTATCCTAGGATTCTCTGGGAAGCAAGGGAGGAGATTGCAGAGCCATTGGCCTTGATTTTTGTGTCCTCTTTGTCTACAGGAGTAGTGCCAGAGGACTGGAGGCTAGCAAACGTGGTTCCCTTGTTCAAGAAGGGGAGTAGGGATAATCCTGGTAACTATAGGCCAGTGAGTCTCACTTCTGTTGTGGGCAAAGTCTTAGAGAGAATTGTAAGGGATAGGATTTATGCACATCTGGATAAGAATGATGTGATCAAGGATAGTCAGCATGGTTTTGTGAAGGGCAGGTCGTGCCTCACAAACCTTATTGAATTCTTTGAGAAGGTGGCTAAGGAGGTAGATGAGGGGAAAGCGGTAGATGTGGTATATATGGATTTTAGTAAGGCGTTTGATAAGGTCCCCCATGGTAGGCTACTGCAGAAAATACAGAGATATGGCATTGAGGGTGAGTTGGAGGTTTGGATTAGGAATTGGCTGGCTGGAAGAAGACAGAGGGTAGTAGTTGATGGCAAAGGTTCATCTTGGAGTGCCGTCACTAGCGGTGTTCCGCAAGGATCTGTTTTGGGACCATTGCTGTTTGTCATTTTTATAAATGACCTGGAGGAAGGGTTAGAAGGTTGGGTGAGCAAGTTTGCGGATGATACGAAAGTCGGAGGAGTTGTAGACAGTGAGGAAGGATGTGGCAGGTTACAGCGGGATATAGAGAAGCTGCAGAGCTGGGCAGAAAGGTGGCAAATGGAGTTCAATGTAGCTAAGTGTGAGGTGATTCACTTTGGTAAGAGTAACAAAAAGATGGGGTACTGGGCTAATGGTCGGATACTTGGTAGTGTGGAAGAGCAGAGGGATCTTGGTGTCCATGTACACAGATCTCTGAAAGTTGCCACCAAGGTAAATAGTGCAGTGAAGAAGGCATATGGCGTACTGGCTTTTATTGGTAGAGGAATTGAGTTCCGGAGTCCTGAGGTCATGCTGCAGTTGTATAAGACTCTGGTGCGGCCGCATCTGGAATATTGTGTGCAGTTTTGGTCGCCATACTATAGGAAGGATGTGGAGGCACTGGAACGGGTGCAGAGGAAGTTTACCAGGATGTTGCCTGGTATGGTAGGAAGATCCGATGAGGAAAGGCTGAGGCACTTGGGATTGTTTTCATTGGAAAAAAGAAGGTTTAGGGGTGACTTGATAGAGGTGTACAAGATGATTAGGGGGTTAGATAGGGTTGACAGAACCTTTTTCCACGTATGGAGTCAGCTATTACAAGGGGGCATAGCTTTAAATTAAGGGGGGGTAGATATAGGACTGATGTTAGGGGTAGGTTCTTCACTCAGCGAGTCGTAAGTTCATGGAATGCCCTGCCAGTAGCAGTGGTGGACTCTCCCTCTTTATGGGTATTTAAGCGGGCATTGGATAGGTATATGGAGGATAGTGGGTTAGTGTAGGTTAGATGGGCTTTGATCGGCGCAACATCGAGGGCAGAAGGGCCTGTACTGCGCTGTATTCTTCTATGTTCTATGTTCTATCTGCAAATATACATCCCCTCCCCCTCCCCCCCACATGTGCACACACATACACACACAAGTTTGTTGGGTGAATTCGTACTTGCAGAATTATGCCTTACTTTGCTAAAAAATTGCATGAATCCATGTAAGATTCTGTAAATCAGTTTAACCATTGTGGCACAGACAGTCTCACACAGGGGAGCTCACACCTTCAATACATTATCTGGACTGACGTGACACCAATTGGTAACATTCACTTGAGGATTTAACTATTTTAAAAGGTTTTGTGATTTACATTTGAAATAATTGAAACTATCGTGGTCATTCGAACAGATGAGAGACTTAACAAACAATCTGGGTCTTTTTCAATATATAATTTCAGTAACATCACACTATAAACTATTGCTATAAATTCTGTATCTTACAATCTTATATTCCACAACCCCCTGATGAAGGAGCTGCACTCCGAAAGCTACTGCTTCCAATTAAATTTGTTGGACAGAATTTCTCAAGTAGGGCACCATAAGAGTCCTGGGAGACTGCTATTTCTTGTTTACTTCGTAATGAACAAACATTAACCACGATCGTCTATTTATTTCTCATTGTGTTTCATTTTTCTTGTTTAATTCCCTGCGATGATGTGGGAGAATTATTAGATTTGGGTCAGCCATTTTGTCACGTATTAAAGCCTGGAAACCATTTTGAATCTGAGCTTAGTGCCTGCTTGCTAAAGCTTGTGTTTCCCAGGCTCAGCGGAGACGGTCGGCCTTGCAGCTTTACTGCTTCCTGATAAACAAATTATTTTCTGACATGGGGCTTTATTTCCACCCCCCACAGTTGGCGAGTCAGGCAGGAGATACCCTGGTCCTCTCAGGTCACCGGCCGATATCCTTTGAGAGATGAAATATAGAGGGTGGTTGCTGCTTTTGTTGTGTCCAAAATAAAGAGGAAAGCTGGCCAGGGACAAAAATGCTGTTAGAAATGTTGATACAATTCTCCCTACTCAGCCACAAGATACTAGTGAGAGAACTCAACAGGGTCCTAGCGTCTGGACGTAATGTTCCTGAGAGCACTTGTGCTTTACAAAGTTAGTAATAATGAATTTGCTTGCCCCAGGGTTTTGAGAGGTGAAACCCTATTTGATAAGCCCTGGACCCACACTGAGGTCCGTGCCATGCTTCAAGATGCCCCCGATCTGTTCGAGTGCCCAATATTAGTCTTAAATGGCGAGTAGAAATCTGAAGTATAATTGCTCACTTCAGGATGTCCAGATTTGAATGAATTTGGCATACAGGACACATTGGGCAACTATTAAAGACTCCGTTGTACTTCCCCCGGGTTGTGGACTCATGCAGAGACACAAACAACTTGTGTTGAAAACAGTGTTCGATTTGCAAATGGAACAGCTGAGAGGGATTTAGAGTTTGCACACTTGGCTAAGCAGCAAAGTGTCACAGCCAGGATTTAGGAGGCTCAACTCCCTAACTTGGGCTGTTCTGGAATGTGAGTGCCTCATTAATCCTAGAAGGAAGGAATAAATAAAAGCTGACAAACTGAGATATGAAGCAAGTTGGAAAATGTTCCAGAGAGACACACACACAGGCAGAAGTTTGCAGGAAAGTTAACACTTCATAATCTGGTTTCAATGCACATTAGCCTGGGTATGATACTGATATCACAGGGGCCTCAAAAAGGGCACTCCCTCAATACTCAAACCAAAACATGGGTGCCCTCTGCTGGACTGGTTTGTGTTCACTCTTTGCTGCTGCCTATTTCAGTTGATGATGTACATTATTGTACACGCTCACAAACCTGGTGGCACCCAGATTTTTGGAAAGCAGCTAGGAAAAGATCTGAAGCGTGTTTAATTTGTGAACAAACAAGGTGCATACTCTAAGAGGGATGCCCTGTGTTTGTTAACCACTTCCTTGCCTGGTCGGTCTTTTTTACTTGTCTACAACTTGCATATATAATATCACCTCCCATACATTGTTATGAATATTGTCTAATAAGAGTAGATGTATTTAGTAGATGAATCAAAACCATCTCAAATGACTGAAACAGCTGACATTGGATTGTTGGACAAGTGGGAAATATTTGCATCAGTTAACCAAAGTACTTCAAAGTTTACAGTCACGGGTATGTCAAGCTGAAGAATTAGGACCGGGGCATTTTGGAGCCTGCTTCCTCGGGCAGAGAATTCTGCAGATACACTACTCTCTGGGAAAACCAGCAGCCCTCACTTCCTCCTCCTCATCTCGGTCCTAAACCTACTCCCCCCAAAGCTTGAGGCCTAGTCTCAGCTACCAGCAGAAATGACTGGATAGGGTAGGGCTTCATCCTCTCAGTGCAATGAATTCCCACTTTCTCCCAAATTCCCGGATGTACTCACTTAGTGGTTGCTGTCTCACAAATGAAAGATTTCATTCTAACTTCTTCCGGTCCCAGTAAGGGCAAAACATCTTTGAAAGCTGCTCTGAAAGCCCTGTCTTCACAACCACACTTCTGCTTTCACCGAAGACAGTTAGAGTCATACACCACACAAACAGATCCTTCAGCCCAACTCGTCTATGCCAACCATATATCTGAAATCAATCTATTCCATTTGGCAGCATGTGGCCCATATTCCTCAAAACCCTTCCCCTTCATGTACTCATCCAGATGCTGCTTAAATGTTGTAATTGTACCAGCCTCCACCACTTCCTGTCAGCTCGTTCCATACATGCAAAACCCTCTGAGAAAGTGGCCCCTCAGGTCCCTTTTAAATCTTTGTCCTCTCAGCTCAAACCTCGGCCTTCTAATTTTGGGCTCCCCTACCCGGAGGAAAAGACCTTAGTTATTCACCCTATCCATGCCCCTGATAACCTTCTATAATGTCACCCCTCAGCCTCCAACACTGAGGGGAAACAGCCCCAGCCTATTCAGTCTCTCCCTCTCGCTCAAACCCTCCAACTCTGACATCAGCCTTATAAACCTTTACCAAACCCTTTCAAGTTTCACAACATCCTTCCATAGGATGGAGACCAGAATTACACACAATGTTCCAAAAGTGGCCTAACCACTGTCCAGTGCAGCCGCAACGTGACCTCCCAACTCCTTCACTCAATACTCTGACCAATAGAGGAAAGCATACCAAATATCATCTTCACTATCCTGTCTACCTACGACTCCACTTACAAGGAAGTATGAACATGCATTCCAAGGTCTCTGTCTTCTGCAACACCTCCCCTGTGTAAGTCCTGCCTGCATTGCTTGACCAAAATGCAACACATCACATTTCTCCAAGTTCAACTCCATCTGCCCTTCGTTAGCCTATCAGCCCATCCAATCAATTCTAATTTAAAGTGAACTCTCTTTCCTCTCTTATTCCTTAGAAGCTGAAGATCTCCATCCCACACACTCTCCATTTTCAATTTGCTGAACCTAATCCCTGCTGTACCTCATTCTGAAGGGTCTGGTTCATGCTGATTAACAGGGCCATACTCAGGGGAGATCGAATTGAAACATACAGAATACTGAACAGCCTGGACAGAGTGGATGTTGGGAAGATGTTTCCATTGATAGGAGAAACCAAGACTCGAGGGCACAGCTTTAGAGTAAAGGGAAGACATTTTAGAATGGAGATAAGGAGAAACGTCTTCAGTCAGAGTGGCGAATCTATGGAATTCATTGGCATAGAAGACTGCAGAGGCCAGGTCACTGAGGATATTTAGACTGAGATAGCTAGGGTCTTGAGTATTGAGGTGATCGAAGGTGACAGGGAGAAAGCAGCAGAATGGTGCTCAGAAACTGATCAGCCACGATTGAATAGTACGTGCAGACCTGATGGGCTGAATAGCCTACTTTCTGCTCCTATGTCTTATGGTCTCTTGCTGTCCAGGACACTGAGAATTGGGAGCAGGAGTCAGCCATTTGGACTTTTAAGCCTGCACCAGCATTGAACAGATCACAAATGGATATGGATCTCCCTACATCGAGATGCAGAGGCTGGGACTCTTTTCACTGGAGCATCGGAGGTTAAGAGGTGTCCTGACAGAGGTTTAAAAAATCATGAGGGGTATCGGTGAGGTGAATGGCAGGTGTCATTTCAAGATTAGGGAGCAAACTTTTAAAGTGAGAGTAGAACGAGTCTAAAGACATAAGGAGCACTTTCTGTTTTTAAAAAAAGTGTGGTTGGTGTGTGGAATGAATGTCTAGAGGAAATGTTGGACGCAGGTACAGTTACAATGTTTAAAATACATTTGGATAAGTACATGAACAGGAAAGGTTCGGAGGGATATAGGCCAAACACAGGCAAGTGGGATTAGTTTAATTTGTGAATATAGTCAGCATGGATTAGTTGACCTGAAAGGTGTGTTTCTGTGCTGTATGTCACTGTTCTGTACTGGCGTTAAAACTATTTTCTTGCCTTCCCCAATAAACATCCACTTCGCTGTTCAAAGATTATATGAACTCAGCCTTGAAAATATTCCATGACCCCCTAACTGCAGGAAGGCATCCCCTCTTCTAAACTCAATTCCTCTTGCTAATGTACCACTTGCCTTGCTGATTGCTTGCTGCACCTGTCTGACAACCGGCAGCGACTGGTGTAGGAGGACACTGAGGCCCCTTTGCACATCCATACATCATTCCTGATGAAGGGCTCTTACCCGAAACGTCAACTTTCCTACTCCTTGGATGCTGTCTACCTGCTGTGCTTTTCCAGCACCACACATATTTACTCTGATCTCTAGCATTTGCAGTCCTCACTTTCTCCACTTCCCAATATATCACCATTTAAACAATACACCTCATTTCTGCTTTTTTATTCCCCCCCACAGCAAAGACTATAACTTCACCCTGTGGTACTGCACTTGCCAGGTGTTTGAGGCACAGACCTGGACCAGCTTTTCCAGAGTCTGTCCTCTTTCTGGATTCACTCCCTTTCTTTTCAGTTGCTGCAAGTCAACAATTGGATCCCAGCATGAAAATAAAAGAAATAGAAAAGGGAGTGAGAGAAGAGAGTGTGCTGTTGGACAGAGGAAGGAAATTACAGTCTTGGATGAATCTCAATCTTCATTGAGTGAGTGAGTGAGAGAGAGAGAGAGAGAGAGAAAAGAGCAGTAGCAGCTTCAGAAGCTCATGGGTCAAGATTAGAGTGGTGCTAGAAAAGCACAGGTCAGGCAGCATCCGAGGAGCAGGAAAATCAACGTCTCCGATTCAGACAATAGGGCTGTTCTGAATGGTAGGAGGACCAGGCTCTTTCTGATGTTCCACTGCACCTCATTGGGCCGGCAAATGAAGTTCATGCACCATTTTTACAGACAGATGGGAGCATGTGCAGGTTTTTGCAGACACCGATGAACATGTGCAGTGCTTGCTGACACCGAGGAGCACGCGCAGTAGGCTCTGTAGATATGCTGGTGTAACTGACCGATTCAACTGGCCAAATGTCAAGGAGGAAGAAAAAAGGGTAGAGCCACAATTTTGGTTCAGCTTCCCACCCCCCGGCTCGACATAACCGTGCATGTTCCTTGCTTTTCTCCTTACCCTCACCCCTCGTGATTTTTCAAATCTCAATAAGGTCATCCCTCAACCTCCTCCATTCCAGTGAAAAAGTCCCAGCCTCTCCCTATAACTCAAACCCTCCATTCCTGGCAACGTCCAAGTAAATCTTTACCGAACCCCTTCTGATAATATTCTTCCTATTACAGGGTGACCAGAACTGTACTCAGTACTCTAAACAAAATGGCCTCACCAACATCATGTACAACCTCAACATAGAACAAAAAAAATTTACAACTAAGGAACAGGCTCTTCGGCCCTTCAAGCCTAAGCCGATCCAAATCCCCTGTCTAAACCTATCGTGCAATTCCTGAATCTGTATCCCTCTGCTCTCCACCTACTCATGCATCTGTACAGATGCACTTTTTCTTTTTACAGATATTTTTATTGAAAACTTAACATGTTTTTACAAGTTTGCAAATAAAAAAAGACACGTACAAACACTAATATACAATTAAATCTTAAATAAATAGCCAAAACCTGTCAAACAAAGAGAAGAGATACAGAGAAGATAAAGATAAACTCAACTAACTACTAATCTAACCTATAACTAACCAGAGTGTATGATCAAATATCTTACATTATTCAAAAGAAAAAAGGAGAACATAGTAATCAAGTAGTGAAGTACATGCTCAGAATGAATTAACATAATTCGTAATAAAACCCGTATTCACGCGGGATTCCTCTCCCAAGGGACCCCGGACCAGCCAGAACTGTTACCTCAACTCGATGAAAGCCCTTGAAAGAATGGCCAAAATATCTGTATCTATGTAATTCAAAAAAGGGCTGCCATATTTTATAGGATAATTCAGTTTTTTGGTGCACCATATTTGTAAGGAAGTCGAGGGGAATACATTCCATGATTAATCTGTGCCAATTCGGAAGTCCTAGAGGGCCCTCAGCCATCCAGTTTACTAAGATACCTTTCCTTGCGTAGAAGGAGAGAATGGAAAATAATTTCCTCCAGAGCACATCCAGAGAAGGTAAGCTCAAGAAGCCCAGAAGAGGAGATACTGGATCTACTGTAATTTCCATTCCCAAGATTTCTGTCAGGGTGTTTACTACTTTGGTCCAGTATTTGAGGATCTTCTGGCATGTCCATAAGCGGTGTAAGAATGCCCACCTCTATTTTACATTTGGGACACATTGGAGATGCTCCTGCCCTAAATGTTGCCAATCTTTCCAGTGCCATATGGGCCCTATGAAGCATCTTTAACTGAATGGTCTGGGTTCTGTTACAAATGGAGATTTTTTTTGGTACTTTCCCAGATGTCATTCCACTGTTCTGTAGAAATTTCCAGCCCCAAATCCTGATCCCATGTTCTAAGCAGATGGTCCATATCTTCCGACACTTCATCACGTAATAAGTGATAAAGAGTGCTGACCGAGGGTACACCCATTGGCCACAACACACTACGTTCTCTATCTGATTTATAGAGAACATCGAATAACGCAGTAGTCTCCAGTATATAGTCTCGAATGTAGAAGTATCGAAAGAGGTCTCCATTATTAATCCAAATTTCTGATGCAGCTGTTCAAAAGACATCAGGACCCCCTTCTCACAGATCCCCTAAACAGGAGATACCCCTGGATCTCCAGGATTTGAATGCAGCATCTGTAAGCCTCGGTTGAAAACCCCATGCCCCCACTATAGGAGTATAGGGGGATGTTTTATGTGAATTACCCTCGTTTTGCCACATTATATTCCAAGCTTTAATTGTGTTTAGTACTGTAGGGTTTCTACAGTGGTCCGTAATGATTTTCATCTGATCTAAAAATAAGAGGTGAATAAGAGGGCACTGTACTTGAGAAGCCTCGATGTCCATCCAGATTGATTGCGGGTCAGACGTGACCCAATCGGCTATGTAGCTTAACAAGGAACTTAACTGATACTTCCTAAAGTCTGGAAAATCCAGCCCTCCCCCCTTGTCTATGGAAGCTGTAGCTTCCTTAACTTAATGAGGGGCCGTCTAGGATTCCAGATGAAAGAACCCAGCCAACCATACAATCTGCGCAGTGCCGTACTCGGCAGCATTCTCATCGGGTATAAGAGATCGGGGCAAGACATTCATCTTAATTAGGGCTATTCTACCTAGCCAGGAAATTGGAAGGTCTCCCCAACGTTGAAGGCCTGGTCTTACCCTTTCCAATAGATGCACAAAATTGAGCTTGTATAGCTGGCCAAATACTGGGGTGATAAAAATGCCAAAGTATAAGAAACCCTCCAGAGACCACTGAAAGGGGAAGTGGGATCCGTCCAATAAGTGGGACATACTAGTGAGGCATGGACTCCAATTTTGAAAAATTCGTTTTGTAGCCTGAAAATGCACTAAATGTATTAATAACTTGGATTAAGTGAGGCAAGGACATCAGAGGATTACTAAGAAAAAGGAGATCATCATCAGCATATAGGGTAATTTTATGTTTACCTGTACCAACCCTCGGGGCCGTTATATTAGAGTCAGCCCGTATCGCTACCACCAATGGCTCAATTATTAGCGTGAATACCAACAGAGAGAGAGGACATCCCTAACGTCAGCCTCTATCTGAGCCTAATCCATTGGTGATCACAACTGCTTTGGGATCATTATACAGTGTTGAGAGCCATTTGGCAAATACGTTTCCAACGCCAAACCTTTCCAATGTATAGAACAGGTATGACCATTCAACCCTGTCGAATGCCTTCTCCGTGTCCAATGAGACTACTATTCCCGGTATTTTTTCCTGATGACAGACTTGATTCACATTCAAGACCCTTCTAATATTATCAGATGGTCTACGGCCCTTAATAAACCCAGTCTGCTCCTCTTTTATGACATATGGCAGCACCCTCTCGAGCCTCAATGCTAATGTTTTAGAAAGAATTTTAAAATCTACAGTTAGCAAGATGCATAATCTTCTGGATCCTTTCCTTTTTTGAGAATAGGGGAGATATTCACCTCTTTCAGTGAAGGTGGGAGGCAGCCCTGACTATTTGTGTAGATTAGATTAGATTAGATTACTTTACAGTGTGGAAACAGGCCCTTCGGCCCAACAAGTCCACACCGCACCCGCCGAAGCGCAACCCACCCATACCCCTACATCTACCCCTTACCTAACACTACGGGCAATTTAGCATGGCCAATTCACCTGACCTGCACATCTTTGGAGGGTGGGAGGAAACCGGAGCACCCGGAGGAAACCCACGCAGACACGTGGAGAATGTGCAAACTCCACACAGAGAGTCGCCTGAGGCGGGAATTGAACCCGGATCTCTGGCGCTGTGAGGCAGCAGTGCTAACCACTGTGCCACCGTGCCGCCCATGTAGTTATACATGTCCATAAGTGGGGCCAGCTAATACTCCAGTGAACTCTTTGTACAATTCAACCTGAAAGCCCTCTTGGCCAGGTGCCTTACCGCTCTGAAGTTGCCTGATTACGTCAAGTATTTCCTGGGTTGTTGGGGGAGCATTCAGGACTGATACCTGTTCCGGGATTAAGTCCGGAAAGGCCAGGCTTTTAAAAAAGGACTGCATCCTCCTGGCTCTATCTTCACAACCCTGCGATCAGGATTAAACTTTCTGAAGATTGTGTTGATCCTTTTAGGATCGTGAGTCAGAGTACCAGCACTTTCCCCGATAGCCGTGATAGCTTGAGGGGCCCTTTTTCTCCTCACGAGAAATGCTACGCATCTACCAGGTTTATCGCCAAATTCATATAATCTTTGTTTTGCAAATAATATTTCCCTCTTTGCTGTTTGGGTGAAGGCGGTATTCAGAGCTGTCCTAAGGGCCGTAATCCTTTTGTAATTTGGTAATAGAAGGTGTGTCAGTTGCTTTTAAGCGAGCCTCAAGTAGACGCTGTTGCTCTCCCTTTAATTTTTTCTGGGTCACCGAGTATGAAACGATCAGACCTCACGCATCAGCATCAATAGTCTCCCACATCATTGACGGGTTACTAGCCGGACCTGAATTAATTTCCAAGAAAGCTTTAAATTCTTGAGAAAAATATTTTGCAAATTTACTATCCTTCATTAAGAAGGAATCCATACGCCAATGTCAGGGGAATGCCTCATTGTTCCTAGCCTTGATTTTCATGTACACAACAGCGTGATCAGAAATTATTATATCACCTATTTTACAGGATGATATGGAATTTAAAAACGTTGAGGGGGCAAAAAACATGTTAATTCTAGTGTGACATTTATGTGGTTTAGAGTAAAAAGAGAAATCTCTGCCGTGCAGGTGGAGGCACGGGGGGGGTGGGCGGGGCCCGGGGAGGGATGGATGGGCGGGGCCGGGGGAGGGATGGGCGGGGCCGGGGGTGGGGGGATGGGCGGGGCCGGGGGTGGGGGGATGGGCGGGGCCGGGGGAGCCTCCCGTCACCAAGTCACAGCCACCTCGCGCTCCAACTGTTCATTCACAAAAACAAACTCTCCTGTCTCACTCTGCAGCTGCGGGGGGCGGGGACACTGCCACGTTTCGAGGAGCCCTGTCTACATTGGGAAAGCTCACGGCTCAATTTAAACAGATATTCCGACATCGAACGGAACGGAACGGAAAGGGGCAAATCTGCATTTTAAAGGGACATGGACATTTTAACGGGTATTTCTGCAAATAAAGAGGTTTCAATGGACAAGATTTTATTTCAAAGGGATGTGGGCACATTCAAAGGGATATCTTCATATGTAAAGTGACGCAGTTATATCTAAATGAATCTACATTTCAAAGAGACGTTGCCCTATTTATAAGTCGAGACAATAGGTGTGAATTCTGTCTGCGTCCCAATTGTTAGAAACAAACTTAATAAAATTTAGACGAGACTACCACAACTGGAAACAAGACAATTTATTACAAACTTGCAAGTAAGGGTTTCAATTGCAGAAGCAAATGAGCAAATTAGAATCAGGTTAGTGTACAGTTATACCCTTTGAGCTGAGTGAGCTGATCTATCCAGACTCCTAATGACCCAATCTCTCTTACTGTACCAGACCACTGCCCAGCTGCACTCCACCCTTATTACTTCCCCCTTCCCCAAGTTGGCAACCTTCCTCTCTGTAAGTGCTGAACTCAACACTATTTTGTCAAGATCTGGTTTAACATTTTGTATCAATTCTGCTGGTACATTCCATCCTCGGACATTTCATTAACTTGTATCGTTTTGTATCGCTCAAGCATTTTGGTTATCTCAGCTTTTTTGCTGAAAGCATAATTTTTCAAAAAGGACTTTTTGCTATAATAATTACACACCAAAGTTGGTGTTGAATTAACCACAATTATACACTGAAAAGTAAAGATACTCTTCTCTAAATACCTGCAGGGTTAATAGTTCTCTTGCTGTACCCCTTTTCTGTATGCTTTTTCTATATCTGCAAAAACAACACTTTACCCCATTTCTCACGATTCCCCCATTTCTTTTCTTTAACCATTTGTTGTTTTTGCAATCTTATTTTCTGCCCTCTTTTCACCTTGTGGTGTCGAGGTTCTCAATCTAGTCATTTCTGTCCTTCTAAGTTTGTCTTTTTTTTAAACTCTAGGAGTAATCTGTTACTCTCTCTTTCTTGCGCTTGTGCTATTGTCATGACCATTACTGGTTGTTGTCCTCCCAAAGACATTACCAGCTTAGTTATTATCCACTTTAACACATTAAACCCTATCAGTAAACCTACAATTATTAGTCGCACATAAATGCCTAAATTCACGAACCATTTTCCCCACTCGGTCAATCTCCAGTTACCCCATCATTCATCTTTTCGGAGTTCATCTCCAATTTGTCTTATATCGTTTATTTTTTTCTTTACTATTTCCACCTTATCTTCCACTATGGAAGAGGTGTCTGGGATGAAGGTGCAGCATTCTTTACCAATCAGAGCACAAGTTCCCCCTTTTTCGGCCAAAAGATAGTCTAAAGCCATTCGATTCTGTAAAGCTGTCGGTCTCGTGGCAATCATTTCAGTGGTTATGGCCGATATTTGGGATTGAGATTCCCCATCGTGCCGGTGTTATCATTAATTAAATTTTCAAGGGCGGCCGCCATTTCTGTATTTCCACCCCTGCCCTTGTAGTGCCGTAGTTTGGGAGCAGTGTCCACAGTAGACGGTCTCCTTCAGAGACCTCTCGGGTCTTACGTCTTATCCCCCCCCCCTCCTTTCTCAGGTTGGGCTCATGGTTTTCTATTCGGAGGTGAGGGACTATATAAGCAAGGGAACAGCAGCCACTCCAACCTTTCTGGTTTTGAGGAAGTGTTTCGTCAACTTCATAACGTGACACATTCGATCACACGCACATATTTTTCCCCGGGAATAAATGGATTGGCCTTCAGACCGCATCCCCAACACGTTCCGTTTAATATTCGGGGAGTGGTCGTGGCAGTGGCCTGACTGGTGTGGACACAAGATGATTTTCCTAGTTGGAAAGGTGCAGCATCATTCTGATGACAGAAACAGGTGGTATTCACTGCTCCTTTCGGTGGGGAAATTCTAAGACTGTCAATAGCGCCCTGATTTTTCAGGGCTGGCCTTGGGAACCATCCCGCAAAGTTATATTTGCTCCTTTCAGATCTCCACTTTGTATTATTTGAACCCACATCAAATTATTGTACATCGTATTTTTTTTTAGTGAGCGGTATTACTGAGGTGGGGATTCCAAGATTCTCGATGCTGTGGGACCTCTGCACAGACCCAACAGTCAGTAAGTCCCTCTTGTTCAGCATAATTCTGGCACAGCCTAGTGAAGTGATTTTTCCCACTTCCTTGAATAGTTAGTACTACTAACATTACAATACTATACCAGTATCTACCCATCTCTGAACTCTGCCCACCATCCTGTCTTAAGTCTTTTGTTTCGGTTCATTCTTTCTTTCTTAACTTTCAGAGGGTTGTCTGTAGGATGAGTGTGCCACTCCACCTTTGGGGCGTTCACAGGACCTTTAACGGGAGTGTGATGACTCCACCCTTCCTCAGCAGTCCGAATAGCTGTGTCACTAGTTAGGAGGGTTAGGAATGGTCCCTCCCAGCTCGGGTACAGTTTGGTATCTTTCCAAGTCTTGATCAGGACCCAATCACCCGGTTGTATTCGATGTACTGTAAACTCGAGTGGCAGTGTCTGTACCAACAGGCCTTTATTCCTAAGAATAGACAAAGAAGAGCTGAGTGCCACTATATAGTTCGTTAAAAACTTATCATTGAACTCTGATCAGCCGTTCGGCACTTTTTTAGCGTCGGTAATGCTTCCCTCTATCCTGTCTACAACAGTATATTCATTGTGCTTTTTACCCTCAATCATCCGGGAGGACCCGTCGATAAACAACCGAGCTCTCGCATGCAACGGTACGTCTCTTAAGTTCATTCGCACTTTAGTCTGATATTCGGTAATATCAAGGCAGTCATGTTCTGGATTGACCGGGGTCACCCCCCTCTCTCCGCCACAGAAATGCAGCTGGATTCATGCAACTGTCTGTGACTAACACAAGGTCATCCTGTTCTATTAAGATTGTCTCATATTTCAAGATCCTAGAGTCTGTGAGCCATTGTCCTGCATTCTGATTTAAGAATTCTTTGCCTTTTACTCCAGAAACCTTGAGATCTTTGTTAGTTAATTTAACACCGCTAGGTCTAAAGCTTAGGGATGATCGTGCTGCTCCCGTATCCACTAAAAATACTGTTTCCTCTCCTTCAGGTCCCACCTTTAAATTTATCAAGGGTTCCCGGTGGGTCTCAGGAGGAGGGAACCCCTGACTCCCCTAATCTTCATCAAAAATCATCAATGATACCGCTTCTCTTTGTCGTCCTAACCTTGGACATTGTCTATCGTAATTTCTTCAACTGCTGCAACCATTATTTTAGCTTTTTGTTTTTGTTTCTCCTCTTCCCTTCTCACACACACTTTCTGTGCCTCATATAACAGATCTTCTATCTGTTTTTCACTCCAGCCTTCTAACTTCTGTAACTTCTTTTGTACATCCGGCCATGATTTAGTCACAAATTGGACCTTTAAAAGTCCCTGTGCTACCGGATCATCGGGATTCATTCCCGAATATTTTCTAGTGGCTTATTTTAATCCCTGTACGAAAGGCTGACGGGGCTTCCTCCTTTTCCTGTCTACCTTCAAAAGCTTTAAAAAAATTCTTGAGATTTAGGTGCTGCTTCTTTAATACCGAAAATGACCGTTTCTTGTAAGTCCCTCATTTTTCCTCTATTGTGTTCATCCATCCCCTTCCAATGTGGGTCCACATTGGGGAATTTGTTTTTGGCTGGTATCACTCCCTCACCCACCGGATGTCCCTTTTCCGTTCCCTCAGAGTAGCTCTTCCCATCGTGCCCCTTTCTTCTCCTGACCGTACCTGATGGGGGCTGCTGACTGCGAAGGCTCCCCGAACAGTAAGTTTCTGACTCTCCTCTACCAATCAGGCTGTTGCTGCCACTGCCTGCACACACTCTGGCCAGTAATGTAGCTTTCCATTCTTTAATTAACAATGAATTCATGCAGTCATGTTTTGAATTAACCATGAATCAATAATGACAGGTCACTGAGAATGTATGAAGGAATCCTGCCAATTAATATTGATTCAGGCTAACGCATTTGAATTATTATAAATATTAATTATTAATTATATATTTTTGCTCATTTTTGAGAACCTCGACTGATTCCATAGCACCTTTTGCAGTTAATTAAATCCCCAATTTGGTGGCAATATCTCGTCATGAACGCAAGACTGATTCTTCCTGCCTCTCATCACAAAACTGTTGCCATAATCCAATTAACTTTTGTTTTCGTTCCCACTCCCTTGGGCTGAAAATTGAAGGGTGACCTTGCTGCCCCCGTATCGACTCGGAAAACTACGTCCTCTTTGTAAGGTCCCACCTTTAAATTTGTCGAGGGTTCCTGGTGGGTCCCCGGGGGCAGGAACTCCTGACACCCCTAGTTTTCATCAAGGCTCATAAACGGCACTGCCTTTACTTCCTTTGTCGGGTCAGGACACTCTCTCTTAAAGTGACCTGTCTTTCCACAGTAATAACATCCCGCCTGTGGGGATTTCCACTTTGATCCTTGTTCCTGTCTCCCAGACCCCTTCACATCTCCTCCCCGATCCTTTCTCCTCCCTTTATTTTCAACATGCTGCCTGCCACCATTCCGGTTTCCTTCTCCTTTTAGTTTTGTCCTTTTCTTTATTACCTCATTCACCGTGGCTTATCATTATTTTTGCTTTCTGTTTCTGCTCCTCATGTTACGTTGCCAGATCAATTGCTGAGCCGATTTAACCAACTGAACAGCTTTAGGGCCACCTCATGGCCATTCCTCATCACCCAATGTTTTGTTTAGACCTTGATTCTTTGAAAGAAATATTGCAATTTTTCTTGCTCCCTGTAATCTCAAATACAATTCATCAATTGATGCTTGCTTTTCTTGAAAGCCTGTTCCTAACTATACATTTTGGAATCTTACTTGTAAATATATATTTATCTATTATAAATTCATTTATTCAGTGTTTAATATTCAAAATGCACAATGCACACAGTTCCCAACTCTGAAATCCACCACAATCACCCGGTTCCGGTCCCCTGATTCAAATCCAAAACTAGTCCTCCCAACTAGTCCTGACCAGTCATTGCTCAATTACAATGCTATAGGTCGTGAAATAACCAGAGCTGCCTTAAAAGGATTTGTCTATTCAAGTTAAAACTTCAACTGTCCTCCATAAATCGCTTTTATGTAAGGATAAAAGAGATTAATTAGTAACTGATAGTAAGGCAGCCATGACCTGTAAAAAGAACATTTTATTTCATACTCTTGCAAAATCCTTAACCTTACAAGAAATCATGTTAAAATTTCCATAGTAGAAATCAGATTCAAAACAGTCCTGGATCTCAAGCTCCAGGGAACATTCAATCACCAACAAACAAATGTGCATTCAGACTGAATCACACAGGGATAAACTTTCGACTAACTGTACGGCTCTTTTCCCTCTCTCTCTCTCTCTCTCTCTCACACACACACACACACACACACACACACACACAGTCTCACAGACACTTTGAGTTTCCCACAATGACTCCTCTAGCTTTTGAATATTTTTCTGGGCGTCTGGCCATAAGTTAGTTCCGAAGTGCACCCCCAGTAGCCCTTCAGCTACTACACCATCTGACACGAAGCATTATCTGATTCCTCCTGACTATAAGGCTGTTTTTCTTTGACATTTTATCATTTGTTTTTTATCCTTTCCTCGTGTCCGAGGATTGTACTTCCAATCTCTTAACATTTTTCCTAAAGGACTGTCCGTTGGGATGTGGTCCTCGAACGTCCCTCTCATGTCCCCTTCGACATCTAAATTGCTATTCTTATTTCCCATTTTAATACTCGGCCGTTTTCTTTATATAATTTCAATTCACCTCTCTGAAGTTCGGTGTTACCTTCTTCCACACCCACTTCAGGGTCCTAATCTCCGCGTGGGGGTTTCCCTTCTTAATAACCGGTCTAAGGCTGGGTGATTGAATCAGTTAGACACCTTACTTGTTTGATTAATCTAGCCAATTAAAGACCTTTATTCTCTATTTTTTAAGTTGCCAATTCCCCCCGTACTTCTCGTACGGAACCGACCACCAAGGTAATACCTAAAGGTCAATTTTCATACCTTGGTCTGTGCACAAAAGTTACCTGGTCGAATGCGCGCCCCTTCCCGCGGCAATACCAGACAGCAAAATACGTTGTCCATCTAGGTCGCCTGAAATTTACCTTTACCTGGGTCTTATGTACACAAGAGTAACCCGACCGAACCACCACATCTTAGTGCCCTTCGCACCGCGGCGAAACAGCAAGTACTGCTGCAAATCCCGGCCGCCCGCGAATGCGGGTCTTAAGTCCATAAGTGTTACCTGACCAACCCGCCATGTCTTAGTGCACCTCGCTCGTGGCAAAGACTGACAACAAAACAAAACCCGCTGCCTACCCCGGTCGCCTGGACAATACTTATTTAAGACCTTTTTCTTACCCGGGTCTTGTGCACAAGAGTTACCCGACCAGACCCGCTGCGTCGCCTCTGCCCGTCCTGTCTCCAGGGTCTCCCAGTCCGGATCACCCTCACCCAGAGCCGCCTCGGCAACGAGGGGAAGCTAGAGGTCGCCGAAATCAGCGAGGTGCACCTTCTCCGTTTCTCCAAGAACGCCGAGCGACCGGAGCTTGGGATCCAGGAACGAGCCCCCAAATCTTTGAGAAACAAGTTTAATAAAATTTAGAGGAGACCACCGAAACTGGAAACAAGACAATTTATTCCACGATCTTGCAAGAAAGGGCATCAAATGCAGAAGCAAATGAGCAAATTAGAACTCGGGTTAGTGTACAGTTATACCCTTTGAGCTGAGTGAGCTGATCTCTCCAGACTCCTAATGACCCAATCTCTCTCACTGTACCAGACCACTGCCCAGCTGCGCTCCACCCTTATTACTTCCCCCTTCCCCAGGTTGGCAACCTTCCTCTCTGTAAATGCTGACACATACATTTATTTTGTCAAGATCTGGTTTAACATTTTTTATCAGTTCTGCTGGTACATTCCATCCTCGGACATTTCATTACATTGTATCGTTTTGTATCGCTCAAGTATTTCGGTTATCTCAGCTTTTTTGCTGAAAGCATAATTTTACAAAAAGAATTTTTTGTTATAGTAATTACACACCAACGTTAGTATTTAATTAACCACAATTAAACACTGAAAAGTCCCTAAATACCTGCAGGGTGAATAGTTCTCTTGCTGTACCCCTTTTCTTTGTGCTTTTTCTATATCTGCAAAAACAACACTTTACCCCATTTCTAACAGTATTGAGCAATACGGCTAGGGGACTGGTTGAGGGTGAGTTACCCTTTGGAGGGTCGGTGTGGACTCGTTGGGCTGAGTGGCCTGCTTCTACACTGGGGATTCTCTGAAGGGAAGGAATTTCTGCAAACTGTGCAGGGCAGTGCAGGCGCACTGCGGGGTCCCGCTGCTGGCCGAGCCCCGCATCCCATCCCGCCCCTTTCTCACGCCCAGTCTCCCATACCCTCCCCCACCCCCGACCCATCGATGGCGTCACAATGCGCGGAAGTGGCCCTGTCAGGTTCAGAGTGAAACTCCCTCCCTCTGGACAACTGTTCATCCTGGGGAGGCGAGAGAGGGGAGGGGTGGAAATCTGTTCACTTGTAGCAGCCGGAGTGAATCCAGGGAGGGAGCAGATTCTGCAAACTCAGGTATGTGTCTTAATTGGTGGAGAAAGTGAGGACTGCAGATGCTGGAGATCAGAGCTGAAAATGTGTTGCTGGAAAAGCGCAGCAGGTCAGGCAGCATCCAAGGAGCAGGAGAATCGACGTTTCGGGCATCAGCCCTTCTTCAGGAATGAGGAAAGTGTGTCCAGCAGGCTAAGATAAAAGGTAGGGAGGAGGGACTTGGGGGAGGGGCGTTGGGAATGCGATAGGTGGAGAGAGGTCAAGGTGAGGGTGATAGGCCGGAGTGGGGTCAGGGCGGAGAGGTCAGGAAGAAGATTGCAGGTTAGGAAGGCGGTGCTGAGTTCGAGGGATTTGACCGAGGCAAGGTGGGGGGAGGGGAAATGAGGAAACTGGAGAAATCTGAGTTCATCCCTTGTGGTTGGAGGGTTCCCAGGCGGAAGATGAGGCGCTCTTCCTCCAACCGTCGTGTTGCCATGGTCTGGCGATGGAGGAGTCCAAGGACCTGTATGTCCTTGGTGGAGTGGGAGGGGGAGTTGAAGTGTTGGTTTTACGGGATGGTTGGTCCGGGTGTCCCAGAGATGTTCTCTGAAACGTTCCGCAAGTAGGCGGCCTGTCTCCCCAATATAGAGGAGGCCACATCGGGTGCAGCGGATGCAATAGATGATGTGTGTGGATCTATTGCCAAGTGATGTCAAACGTGGCTGGATTAATTTAGGATGTCTGGTCAGCTCGGACAAGTTGGGCCAAAGGGTCTTTTTCCGTGCTGTATGAGTCTAATTGTCTTTGGTGAAAGCAGAAGTGTGGTTGTGAAGGCTGGACTTTCAGAGCAGCTTTCAAAGATGTTTTGCCCTGACTGGGAGCAGAAGAGTTTCACTGAAGTGTGTCGGTGTTAATGCCTTGATGTCTCAATTTGCTCCCACCTTCCTGGGGACCTTAACCATTTTGTTCCACAAATAGCTGCATTGCAGGTTACCCCATGAACTGGCACACTTCTGTTTGCTTCTCAGAAACAGACCTGCTCACTGTCAACTGTATCCCAGTGTTGTGGGGTTATCCAAAATGCAGAGAGGTGTCAGTCTTGACATTTTTGCTTTTCTGCCCCTTTAAGATCCTGAATCAGCACCTTCAGTGAATTAGAGTGGAGTGAGAACAGAGGGGGAGAGAAAGTGGGATGGTGCTTTCAATTTTGTGGAATAACAAAAGAAAAGAATATTTTCCCAGGCCTCCAACCTCCAGACCCACCGGCGTGTCCACACGGGGGAGAGGCCCTTCAGCTGCCCCGAGTGCGGGCAGGCCTTCAGCAATTCCTCTCACCTGCTGACCCACCAGCGGGTCCACACGGGGGAGAGGCCCTTCAGCTGCCCCGAGTGCGGGAAGGACTTCAGGAATTCCTCCCACTTGCTGACCCACCAGCGGGTCCACACGGGGGAGAGGCCCTTCGGCTGCCCTGAATGTGGGAAGGCCTTCAGCAATTCCTCCCACCTGCGGAGCCACCAGCGGGTCCACACGGGGGAGAGACCCTTCAGCTGCCCCGAGTGTGGGAAGGCCTTCAGCAATTCCTCCCACCTACTGAGGCACCAGCGGGTCCACACGGGGGAGAGGCCCTTCAGCTGCACCGAGTGTGGGAAGGCCTTCAGTAATTCCTCCACCCTGCTGAGGCACCAGCAGGTCCACACGGGGGAGAGGCCCTTCAGCTGCCCCGAGTGTGGGAAGGCCTTCACCAATTCTTCTAACCTGCTAAGCCACCAGCAGGTCCACACGGGGGAGAGGCTGTTCCCTTGCACAGAGTGTGGGAAGGCCTTCAGGTATTCTTCTCACTTGCTGACCCACTGGCGGGTCCACACGGGGGAGAGGCCCTTCAGCTGCCCCGAGTGTGGGAAGGCCTTCAGGCATTCCACTAACCTGCTGACCCACCGGCGGGTCCACACGGGGGAGAGGCCGTTCCCCTGCCCCGAGTGCGGGAAGGCCTTCAGCAATTCCTCTAACCTGCTGAGGCACCAGCGGGTCCACACGGGGGAGAGGCCCTTCAGCTGCCCTGAATGCGGGAAGGCCTTCACCCGCTCCTCCTACCTGCGGAGCCACCAGCGAGTTCATGTACCATCGCAGGGCGATTGAAGGAATGACGGCCGAGTACCATTTATTGACTGGACTATCAACCCGGTTCCAGGGACTCCCGGATTCGAGTCCCACCGCAGCAGATGGGGGAATTGGAATTTAGTCAGAAATCTGGAGTTCAGAATCTAACGGTGAAACCATTGTCGGTGGGGTGGGGATGGAAGAAAACCCCCACCCTGATTCACTCCGTTCTTTTTTAGGGAAAGAAACTATCGTTGTGGGAGAGGATTCACTCAATCGTCCCAGCTGCATCCTTTACCCGGTCTGGCCTACACGTGACTCCAGACCCAATGCAGTATGATTGACTCTACACTGCCCATCCAACTTACTTGGAAACAGGATACGGGTTGAAAATGCTGAGTGAGGCAGTACTTTCTCCGGGTTAAGGCTGTACCAAGGATCCAATTACAAAGGGTCAACTGGGTAGTGACCGACAATGAAGAAAGTGAGGGGTTGGAGGGAGTGTGTGCACTTTGACTGTGAGCTGTTTTTAAAACATTGCTACTTTTTCTACGCCTTCCTGCTGGGAGATTCTGAAGCTGTAACAAAGTTGGGTCGCAATAAAGATTACCTGTACTTCACGCCGAGCTCAGACTCTCATTGAGAGCTTTGAATTGCATTTTGTTCTAAAACTGCTCATTTCTTACAGGCGAAAGTGAGAACTGCTGATGCTGGAGATCAGAGTCAAGATTAAAGTAGTGCTGGCAAAGCACAGAAGGTCAGGCAGCATCCGAGGAGCAGGAAAATTGACATTTTTCGGGCAATGTTGATTTTCCTGCTCCTCGGATGCTGCCTGACCTGTTGTGCCCATTTCTGACAGTCTCCTGTACTATGTTTCCAATGTTGTGTATCGGTTGCAGCAGTGAATGAGTGGCCAGTATTGTTAGAAATTGTGAATTTTTCAGGAGTGCAGGTACTCCATCATCCCATTGTCATTGTCCAGTTTCCTGGCAGCACTGGGAGGTGTGGGCTGTGTCCATTGGAAACGATGTGGAGGTGCCAGTGTCGGACTGGGGTGGAGAAAGTTAAAAATCACACAACACCAGGTTATCTTCCTTCTGGTTTATTTGGAAGCACTGGCTTTTGGAGTGCTGCTCCTTCATCAGGTAGCTGTGGAGCAGGATCATATGACACAGAATTTATAGCAAAAGCTGACGGTGTCATGCAACTGATAAGATATTGAACAAATCTAGATTGCGGATTAGTCTTTCATCTTTTACCATGGGTTGCAGGTTTCAGTTCAGTAAACCCCAGAACTACTTTTAATTCACCTTCTTGAGACGGTTTAAGGTTTTATAAAAATAGGTGGCATCTCAGCTCCGATACTGCATAAAAGTTGTGAGGTTCGAGTCTGTATCCCAATCTTGAATCAGATTGGTTCTATTAACCAAAGTAGGAATTTATAAAATATTACATGCAGTTTGTCTGCTTTTTGAGCAAAATTGAATATATCTGCAAATATAATTCTGCAATTGCAAATTCACCCCATAGACTTGTGTGACTGTGTGTGCATGAGAGTGTGTGCATATATTCTAATGACGTGTGTGTGAGTTGGAGTATCAGCCTGTGAGATGGGGTGAGTGTTAGGGTGTGTGTGTGTCTGAGAGAGCGAGAGATAAAGGCAAGGGGTTGCATTTTGCTAAAAAGAGGAAGGGCAGGACTTGTACAATCAATGGTAGGGCCCTGCAATGTGTTCTAGAACAGATTCATCGGGGGGTGCGTGGAGAGGTTCAGGTACATAAAGTTAAAAATCTCTCAACACCAGGTTATTGTCCAACTGGTTTATTTGGAAACACAAGCTTTTGGAGCACTGCTCCTTCATGGGGTGTTTGTGGAACAGGATCATAAGACACAACCACCTGATGAAGGAGCAGTACTCCAAAAGCTAATGCTTCCAAATGAGCCTGTTGGAGTATCAGCTGGTGTGGTGTGAATTTTAACTTCATCCACCCCAGTCCAACACCGGCATCTCCAAGTCGGGGACATAGTTCTTTGGAAGTTGCATCATTGGTAGACAGGGTGGTGAAAGAGGCGTTTAGCACACTCTCCTTCATTGTTCACACCGTTCAGTGCAGGAGTTGGGACATCACGTTGAGGTTGGACAGGATATTGGGGAGACCATGTGTAGAGTACTGAGTACACTTCTGGTCGCCCTATCGACGACCACAAGTTGTCGGGTGACCTTATTTCGATTTATAAACTCATGGGGCGTGGAGGAAAGGTAAATATCACAGGGGGGAGAAAATGATGCATCTCCCCTTTTTAACTTCTCTAGACATTCAGACACTTCAATCCTGTCAGTAACAGCCTCATCGCCAGAGAGCAGACTGCGCATGCTCCTCACTGCACACAAGGCACACGTCTCGCGACTTTCTTTTGGTGGGCCAATCAGGAGCGCTGGAGGACCGGAAGGTGACTGGTCCTCCTGCCAATCAGAGCCTTCCTATTGTCTGAATGCAGAAGCTGCTGCTCTGTCTCTGAATGAAGATTGAGTTTGTTCCAGACTCCCTTCTTACTTCTGCTCATCTAATCGTTTTACCACATCTGTCTGTGGCGTGCAACCCCCCCCCCCCCATCGATAGCTGGGTCTTATTACTTTTGCTGATGCAAGACAGGATCTTATTTGCTTATCTTGTTCATACTAACTCCCTATGTGCGTGATCATTGCTACTGTCATGTCAATACATCTGCTTCTACCAGTCGACCACCTCCCTTTTCAGTGAGTTATTTCTTGGAATATACCCTCATGATTCTGCCTTGCGATTTTCACAAGGGCCTCTCACAGTTACTGTACCTGCATCCAATGCATAAACCATTCTGAACAAAAGAAACCACTTCATCCACACAACATAAACATCCGCACTGTGTTCAAAAAACAGATGAACTCAATTTGAATATATTCAATGGGCCCTTAAATGCAGGAAGACATCCCCACTTCTAATCCCAGTTCATCTTCCAAATACACCACTTTGCCTTGCTGATTGCTTGCTGCGTCTGTCTGAGGACTGGTGGAGAAGAACACTGAGGCCCCTTTGTACACCCATGCATCATTCCTGATGAAGGGCTCGGGCCTGAAATGTCAACTCTCCTCGTCTTCAGGTGCTGCCTGTCCTGGCTGTGCTTTTTCAGCCCCACACTTTTGGACTCTGATTCCAGCATCTGCAGGTCTCACTTTCTGTACATCGGACGCCGAGCATTAAGCTTTATAAGGTGCATGGAGAGTCAATACCCAAGGGTCTTTACCTCAGGGTAGGTGAGTGGGGAAAGGGACATGAGGGGCAACCTTTTCAAACACACGATGATGCATGGATGGAACGAACTGCTAGAGGAAGTGGTGGAGGCTGGAACAGGTACAACATTTAAAACCCATTTTGATGGGTACATGAACAGGAAGAGCTTAGAGGGCATTGGGCCATATGTGGGCAAATGAGACCAGGTTAATTTAGGATATTTGGTCAGCACGGTCGAATTGGGCCAGAGGGTCTGTTTCCGGGCTGTATTTGTTTCCGGTGAATGCAGAAGTGTGGTTGGACTTTCAGAGCAGCTTTCCAAGACGTTGTTCCCGTACTGGGAGCAAAAGAAGTTACAACGAAGTCTTTCGTTTGTGAGACAGCAACCGAGTGAGTGAGTACATTTGAGAGTTCGGTGGCAAGTGGGAATTCATTGCACTGTGGGGATGAAGCCCTACCCCATCCAGTCATTTCTGCTGGTGGATGAGACCAGGCCTCAAGTTGAGGGGAGTAGATTTAGGACAGAGATGAGGCGGAACTGCTTTTCCCGGAGAGTAGTCAATCTATGGAATTCTCTGCCCAATGAAGCAGTAGAGGCATCTTTATTAAGTATATTCAAAACATAGTTGGATGGGTACTTGCATGGTATGGGACTTAAGGGTCGTCGGGACAATGCAGGGAGGAGGATCTCAGACGACGGATATATCAGCCATGATCATAATGAATGGTGGAGCAGGTTCGATGGGCCAAATGGCCAACTCCTACTTCTTTTACTTTGAAACTATAACCCTGCATTTCCCATGGCTAACCCACCTAACCTTCACTTGCCTGGACATTATGGGCAATTTAGCATGGCCAATCCAAATCAAGGCCGGTGAGCAGTGTAGTGACGTGGAAAATGAACATCCGAGAACAATAGAAAGGGACAAGGTGAGTAAATGTACCAGCAATCAAAACTGGATTCTGAAGATCACAAAAACTTGAAACTAAAAACGACGTTTCTGAATGTGTGGTGTATTGTAACAAAACTACTGCACACATTGAAGAGAATAATTATGATCTGAGACTCTTTACAGAGGCATGGCTTCAGGATGACAAGGATTGGATCCTGAATATCGAGGTGGTAGTCAAATGGGAAGCTAGGTGAAGGTAGAGGGTTGACGCTGCTCATCAAAGCACTAATCACAGGGAAGTCTGGTGTCAGCTTGGATTCAGGTCCTGATTTCTCTGTCCTCTGATGTCCCTGTTCCCACAGAGTAAGACATTGGTCTGTTCTCTGCTCTGCTGGATTTCTGCTGAAGGTTTGAACCCCCCCCACCACCCCTATACCTTCTGGAACAATAAAGCATTCAGTCAATCAAGACCCAAGCCACAGTCTCCCAGCCTGTCAACCATCCAGACACAGAGTGTAGTCCTAGCCAGGAATCAAACAAGAAAAACAGAACAAAATTAGAAATAAATAAATGCTCCTGCTTAATGTTTGTTCATGAGGAAGTAAACCAGAAATAGGGCTCTCCCACGATTCTTATAGTGCCCCTCTTGAGGCACTCTCTCACCCTAACATCTAACTATTCATACCCAGCTATGATTTACAACAATATTTACACCAGCAGAAATAACGCATCTGTTATCAAATAGACATCGGGATATACAGCACGAAATAGACTTTTCTCTGTCTCATTCACACACATATACATCCATGGGGGTGAATTTGTATTTGCAGAATTATTCGATTTTTCTCAAAAAATGCACAATCTGCAGGCTGATCCATGTAATATTTTGTAAATTCCCCTTTGGAAGTATAACCAGTCTGACTCAAGATTGTGATACAGACAGACCCTGATTTTACACCTTTAATGCATTGTCAGAGCTGAGATGTCACCTTTTCTTATAAAACTTTGAGTTACCTCAAGAAAATGTCTCTCAGGAAATTCTGGGATTTACAAATGAATGATATGAGCAGCCCATACTAAAAGATGAAAGACTTAACTATCCAGGGTTTTTCAACATATGATTTCAGTGCACAGTAATGTTTTTCCAACCATTCTGTGCCTTATGATTTTATTCTCCACAATTACCTGATGAAGGAGCCACGCTCCGAGTGCTAGTCATAGAGATGTACAGCATGGAAACAAACCCTTCGGTCCAACCCGCCCACGCCGACCACATATCCCAACCCAATCTAATCCCACCTGCCAGCACCCAGCCCATATCCCTCCAAACCCTTCCTATTCATATACCCATCCAAATGCCTCTTAAACATTGCAATTGTACCCACCTCCACCACTTCCTCTGGCAGTTCATTCCATACATGCATAACCCTCTGCATGAAAAGTTGTCCCTTAGGCTCCTTTTAAATCTTTCCCTTCTCACCTTAAACCTATGCCTTCCAGTTTTTGACTCCCCCACCCTGGGGGGAAAAGACCTAGGCTATTTGCCCTATCTATGCCCCTCACAATTTTATAAACCTCTCTAAGGTCACCCCTCAGGCTCTGATGCTCCAGGGTAAAATAAATGCCCCAGCCCCCCTCTCTCAGTCTGTTCCAAAGTCAGCTCACTGGGACACATACACTCATTCTGTGTAACCAGTTAAAGCTCAGTTCACTGGTATGTTCCTCTCCGAATGCTCCTCTGCTCACACTGATGTCCAGTACCTTTTGAAGCAGGTCAAATGGATTTCTCTTTCCAGACTCAACGCCCCCCAACGATATTCAGTGACCCTGTCAGATCTTGTTATGGAATTTCTTCCAAGATTTCTGTCTGCAGATCTTCCCCTTCTGATACCCTGTTAGCAAAGTTGAAACAAGTCATCACTGTCTGTACCGAATAGAAATTCTGATTATATTGTATGTGTCTGTGTGTTTAAAGTACTAACCCAGTAACATACAAACGGTATTATTGATTTAAAATACACAGGAAACGTGAGGAGGGAGGTGTCAGGACCTGGCACACTCCGAACCCTGACAGGGTGTTCCAAAATATTTCAAAATGAAGGGGATGGCCATAGAGCTGTACAGCACAGAAACAGTCCATCTCATCCTTGCTGACGAGATATCTGAAATTAATCTATCCTATTTACCAGCACTTGGCCCATATTCCTCTAAAGGATGTGGAAGGCTCCTTTAGGGCCTTGGATAGAGGTGAGGGAGGAGGTGTGGGTACAGGTTTTACAGTTCCTGCGGTGGCAGGGGAAAGTGCCAAAATGGTAGGGTGGGTCGTAGGGGGCTGTGGACCTGACCAGGTAGTCACGAAGGGAACGGTCTTTCCGGATTCCTGATGAAGGGCTTTTGACCGAAATGTCGATTTCGCTGCTCGTTGGATGCTGCCTGAACTGCTGTGCTCTTCCAGAACCACTAATCCAGAATCTGGTTTCCAGCATCTGCAGTTATTGTTTTTACCCCATATTCCTCTCAACCCTACCTATTCACATACCCATCCAGCTGCCTTTTAAAAATTGTATTTGTGCCAACTTCCACCACTTCCTCTAGCAGCTCATTGCACACACGCACCACCCTCTGTGTGAAAAAGTACAAATCTATGCCTTCCTCATCCCCCGTTTTACCTGTACTGATACCTTCGGGGATCTCTGAACTTGGACAGCAAGGACCCTTTGTTCCTCTGCACTCTGTAGGGATCTACTATTTATTGCTTACTTCCTTCCCTTATTAAATTTCCCAAACTGCCTGGAGATTAAATTCCACAGTTCTGCCCCATTTACGAGCTGATAGATATCAGAGTGTAGCCGGAGACCATCCTCCTCCCTATGAACAATCCCACCTTTCCAGCATTTACTCCTGGACAGAGGGGACAGCATTGTCTCCAGCTCAGCAGTGTGTTTGTTAGCTTATCAGCATGTCCAACTATATTAATCAAAAGTACCTCACGTTAGCTACACAATAAACCATGATGTTAGTTCCCATTATCTCTTTAGTTGCACTCTTACAGATTTTCCTACATTCTACTTAATGTTATTCTAATGTCACGGTTAGAGATTTAGTGTCAGCATTCCAGATCCTACTTAATATTTTCCTAATGTCATGATTAGATATTTATTATCAATAGTCTCAAGCAGACTGACTCTACTAATCATTAATTAGATATTTAATGTCATGTCCCAAATATTTATTGTCCCAATCCTGTCAATCATATTTAGCAGGTGAGGCTAACTTTACTGCCTGTTATCTCATCTTGCCATAGTGACCTTTCAGCCTCAACCTTACTCTGCTAATTGGTGTAAGAGCTTTCCACTATCCTTTGCAACAAACTGGCAGTGGTCTCCATGCTCTAACCCTTCCCATGCCTTCATGCTCTTTATTTTCCATACTATCTAAAAATAGACTCAGGGTTGTAGAGCACAGAAACAAACCCTTCGGTCCACACCGACCAGATGTCCTAAATTAATCTAGTGACCCATTTGCCAGCATTTGCCCCCTACCCCTCTGAATCTTTCCTATTCATATCCGCATCCAGATGCATTTTAAATAATGTAATTGTTCCAGCCTCCACCACTTCCTCTGGCAGCTCATTCCATGTACATACCTCATCCTCTGTGCGAAAAGATCGCCCCTAAAGACCCCCAGAAATCTTTCCCCTCTCACCCTAAACCTATGCCCTCCAGTTCTGGTCTTTGGTTCTTGCCCCCACAACAAGGGGGAAAAAAACATACAAAAATTGAGCAGCCAGACAAAATGCAAAAGGAATAAAATATCGAGCCATAAGGGGAAAAAAAATTGTGTCTCTATCTTTTTTCCCCCATTGGTATTTGGACCCTTACAATCTGTCAGTAACACCAACATCCCCGGAGAGCAGACTGGGCAAAACACTGGGCATGCTCATCACTGTCCGCAAAAACGGCGCGAGACCTTCTTTTGATTGACCAATAGGCAGCATTGGAGGACTGGAAGGAGACTGGTCCTCCTGCCAATCAGAGCCAGCCCATTGTCTGAATGCGGAAGTTGGGCCATGAACTTCTCAAGCTGCGAGTCCTGATCCTCTCTCTCTCTCTGAATAAAGATTGAGCTTTACCCCGACTGCAAATTCCTTCCTCTGTCTCAGGTCTGTGAGGACGGCACTCTCTTATCTCGCCCCCTTTTCCACTTTTTTTTACCATTCTGTGATTCAATTGCTGACTTTCAGCAACTGAAAGGAAAGAGAGTGAATTCGGCGGGGACAGACTCCGGAAACGTTGATCCAGGTCTGTATCTCAATTGGCAAAATAGTTAGGCAGGAGTCATCAGATGGTGGAGAAGTCGATATATCAGGTGTAACCCTTCTTCAGGGCTGGGGCTGGGTGCAGAAACTGCAGATAAAAAGGGGGTGGTGGGGAAGTGGGGATAGGTCGAGACAGTTAGAGGGTACGACCTGGTTGGTCAGTGGGAGGAATGAATCTGGTTGGTGGCAGGGAGGAGGTCGGGGATGGGAATGGAGTCAGGGAATGGAGTCAGGGAATGGAGGGGTGGAGGGCTTGAAATTGGAAAACTCAACGTTGAGTCCTTCGGGCTGCAGGCTGCCTGGATGATGAGGTGTTGTTCCTCCAATTTGCTGTTAGATTCGTTGTGGCAATGGAGGAGGCCAAAGATGGTCATGTCAGAAAGGGGGTGGGAAGGGAAATTGGAATGGGTGGTTACTGAGAGGTCTGGTCGCCCTCTGCAGACACAGCTGCGATGCTTGGTGAATCGTTCCCCAAGTTTGCACTCGCTCTCCGATATAGAGAAGACCACAATTGGTAAACACATGGCAAATGCAGTACCACAATATGAAGTTATAGCCTTGGCTGTGGAAAAAAAAACGCAGAAAGGAGGTGTATTGTTTAACTGGAGATGTATTTGAATGTGGAGAAAGTGAGAACTGCAGATGCTGGAGATCAGAGTCAAAAAGTGGGGTTACTGGAAGAGCACAGTAGGTTAGGCAGCATCCGAAGAGCAGGGAGAAAGTGAGGACCGCAGATGCTGGAGATCAGAGCTTAAAAATGTGTTGCTGGAAAAGCGCAGCAGGTCAGGCAGCATCAAAGGAGAAGGAGAATCATTCCTGAAGAAGGGCTTATGCCCAAAAAGTCGATTCTCCTCCTTTGCTGCCTGACCTGCTGCGCTTTTCCAGCAACACATTTTTAAGCATCTGAGGAGCAGGAGAGTTGACGTTTTGGACACGAGCCCTTTGTCAGGAATGATGTGTGGATGGACAAAGAGGCCTCAGCGTCCTTCTACACCAGTCACTGTCATTTGTCAGACAGGTGTAGCAAACAATCAGCAAGGCAAGTGTATATTAGCAAGAGGAATTGAGTTTAGAAAGGGGGATGTCTTCCTGCAGTTAGGGGGTCATTGAATATGTTCAAGGCTGAGTTCATCTGATTTTTGAGCAACACAGCGGTGGATTTGTGGGGGAAGGCAAGAAAGTGGTTTTAAGGCCAGTTCCAAAGTCATACTGCACAGAAACAGACCCTTTAGTCCAACTAGTCCTAGAGATATACAGCATAGAAACAGACCCTTCGGTTCAACCCGTTTATGCCAACCAGATATCCCAACCCAATCTAGTCCCACCTGCCAGCATTTGGCCCATATCCCTCCAAACCCTTCCTATTCATATACCTGTCCAGCTGTCTTTTTAAATGTTGCAATTGTACTAGCCTCCACCATTTCCTCTGGCAGCTCATTCCATACACGTAATACCCTCTGTGTGAAAAAGTTGCCCCTCAGATCTCCTTTGTATCTTTTCCCCTCACCCCAAACATATGCCCTCTAGTTTTGGACTCTTTCCCCCTGATCCCCTTCCACAGATAAGGCTTTGTCTATTTATCCTAGCAATGCCCTTCATGATTTTATAGGTTACTCCTTGGCCTCCAATGCTCAGGGCAAACAGCCCTAGCCTCCCTATAGATCAAATCCCCCAACCCTGGCAACATCCTTGTAAATCTTTTCTGAACACTTTGAAGTTTCACAACATCTTACGGATGGTAAGGAAACCAGAATTGCACACAATATTCCAAATGTGGCCTAACCAATGTCCTGTACGGCTACAACATAACTTTCCAAATCCTATACTCAGAGGATTGGGAAAGTTTTCAAAACCTACAAAAGACAACCGGGAAAGAATGGAGGGACAAACCGAACCTTTGAGGGTCAGCTTGGAGGCATCAAGGTCTCAGGACAGGGGGTGGGGATGACCCCAGCTATGGGCCACATACCAGCAAATGGGACTAGATTGATTTAGGATATCTGGTCAGTACAGTCGATATGGACAGAAGGGTCTGTTTCTGTGCTATATGTCTCGATGACTCTGGCTTTCTACTAACTTTTGCCATGTCAGTAGGTTCACTTTCTCTCTAATGTCGGTGTTAATGCCTTGATGTTCTCACTTTCCTCCCACCTTCCCGGGGACGTTAACCATTTTGTGTATGGGTGTTCCTCAAGAAGCTGCGTGGCAGGTTCACCCTGAATTGACACACTTTTTTTTTGCTTCCCAAAATCAGACCTGCTCACTCTCAGCAGGATCCCAGTGTTGTGAAAGATATTAGCTTTTCAGGTGGAGGTATCCAAAATTCAGAGAGATATCATATCATGTCTTGACATTTTTGCTTTTCTGCCCCTGTAAGATCCTGAAGCAGCATCTTCAGGGGAATTAGTCAGAGCGGAGTGAGAACAGAGGGGGAGAGAGAGTGGGATGGTGCTTTCAATTTTGTGGAATAACAAAAGAAAAGAATATTCCACAGACAGTAGAATTGCTTGTTCAAAATTTCTACCCTGCACTGGCAGTGATGAGCTTTGTAATCTATTCTGACAGAGTTTTTGAAGATTTGAAGAGGGAAGTTTCAAAATCAACGGATGAAGGGCTTATGCCCGAAACATTGACCCTCCTGCTCCTCTGATGCTGCCTGACTCCCCTGTGCTTTTCCAGTGCCACATTTTTCCACTGACTCTCCAGCATCTCCGATCCTCACTTTGATGTCAATGTCTGACAGTCACTCAATCCACTGGGGCCAGCAAACATTTTCGACCGTGATTTCTGGGAGAGGGATCAAAGCTTTTTGGCTCCTGTCTGAGTATGTTTTCAGCATCAGTGGGACTGGACGGGAGACCCCACTGTTGCAGCGCACTGTGCGTGGAGACTGAAACAGTTATACGGCCTGGAAAAGGGATTTCACGGCAGGGAGGGGCTCTACACGTGTTTGTGTGCAGCCGAAGCTTTGGCCATGGAGAAACCTGAGGAATCCCGCCCTGTGGAGAAACCGTGGAAGTGTGGTGACTGTGGGAAAGGCTTCCGTTTCCCGTCTGCCCTGGAGACTCATCGGCGCAGTCACACCGGGGAGAGGCCGTTCCCCTGCACCGACTGCGGGAAGGCCTTCAGACATTCCTCCCACCTGCTGGCCCACCAGCAGGACCACACGGGGGAGAGGCCCTTCAGCTGTCCAGATTGTGGGAAGGCCTTCGTGTTTTTCTCTGCCCTGTTGGCCCACCAGCGGGTCCACACGGGGGAAAGGCCCTTCAGCTGCCCCGAATGTGGGAAGGCCTTCAGTGATTCCTCCACCCTGCTGACCCACCAGCATGTCCACACGGGGGAGAGACCGTTCACCTGCTCTCAGTGCGGGAAGGGCTTCACGTGCTCCTCCAACCTGCGGAGCCACCAGCGTATCCACACGGGGGAGAGGCCCTTCAGCTGCCCAGAGTGTGGGAAGGCCTTCAGCACATCTTCCACCCTGCTGAGACACCAACGGATCCACACGGGGGAGAGGCCGTTCACCTGCTCTCAGTGCGGGAAGGGCTTCACCTACTCCTCCCACCTGCGGAAGCACCAGCGAGTTCACTTGCCATCGCAGGGGGAATGAAGGAGTCACGGCCGAGTGCCATTATCGATTGGACTATCAACCAGGTTCTGGGGACTCCTGGGTTTGAATCCCACTGTGGCAGATGGTGGAATTGGTATTCGGTCAGAAATGTGGAGTTCGGAATCTAACCATGAGACCGTTTCAGGGAGGGGGTGGTGTGGGAGAGAAAGCCCCCATGTGATTCCCTCTCTCCCTTGTTAGGGAAGGGAACCACCATTGTGGGAAAGGATTCACTCAGTCGTTCCAGCTGCATCCTTTACCCGGTCTGGCCTACACCTGACTCCAGACCCACAGCAGTCTGGTTGACTCTCCACTGCCCCTTCCTGGCAAATGAGCAGGGAGAAACTTACTTGGAGACAGGGTATGGGTTAAAATTGCTGAGTGAGGCAATACTTCCTCCGGATTACGGCTGTACCAAGGATCCAATTACAAAGGGACAACTTGGTGCTGACCAATAGTAAAGACAGTGGGGTGTGTGTGGGCTTTGATCTTGAACTGTTTAAAAAGCTGCTACTTTGTCTATGCTTTTTTGCTGGGGGAATCTGAAGCTGTAACAAAGTCGGGTCACAATAAAGGTTACCTGACCTTACCGCCGGGCTCAGACTCTCATTGAAAGCTTTGAACTCTGAGAGGTTTTTGTTTTAAAGCTGCTCCTGTCTTTCAGCCTCCGGCAGAGTTTCCAATGTCGTGTATCAGATGGAGCAGTGAATGAGTAGCTTGTATCATTAGAAATTGTACATCTTTCAGGTACTGCGTTGTTTCATCAGCATTGTCAAGTTTCCTGGCAGCACCAGGAGGTGGGGGCTGTGTTCAGTCGAAATGATATGGAGGGGTTGGTATTAGACTGGGGTGATAAAGTTAAAAAAAATCACAATACCAGGTTATTGTTCAACAGGTTTATTTGGAAGCACTAGCTTTCTGAGTGCTGCTCCTTTATCGGGTAGCTGTGGAGCAGACACAGAACGTATATCAAAAGATCATGCAACTGATAGAATATATTGAACAAGCCTAGATTGCTGTTAAGCCTTTCATCTCTTAGAATGGGTGCAGGTTTTGGTTCATTAATGTGTCACTGCCAGAACATCTTTTAAGTCACATTCTTGAGATGACTTAAGGTTTTATGAAAAAGATAACATCTCAGCTCAGACCATGCATTAAAGGTGTGAGGTCAGAGTCTGTCTGTACCCCAATCTTGAATCAGACTGGTTCTATTTCCAAAGGAGGAATTCATAAAATATTACATGGATTGACTGCCTGGACATTGTGTGCTTTTTGACCAAAATTGAATGTATCTGCAAATATAATTCTGCCAATACAAATTCACCCCACAAAGAATTGTGTGTGCGTGCATGTGAGTTTGTGCGTGAGAGTGTGTACATGCTTGGTAAAGTGTGAGTGTGATGGTGTATAAGCCTGTGAGAGTATTGAGGGGAGGAGGAACGTGTGTGTGTGTGTGTGTGTGTGTGTGTCGGAGCATATGTGTGAGAGGTATTAATACAAGCAAGGGGTTGCATTTTGCTAAAACAAGGAAGGGCAGCACTTGTCCAGATAATGATAGGGCCCTGGGTCATGTTATAGAACAGACAGACATGGGGGGGGGGGCGGGTGGTGTTCAGGTACATGGTTCTTTGGAAGTTGCATCACAGGTAGCCAGGGCAGTTAAGAAGGCATTTAGCAGCATAGCATTCATTGTTCACCCCATTGAGTATCGGGGATGGGACATCATGTTGAGGTTGTACAGGATGTTGGTGAGGCCACTTGCAGAGGACTGAGTACAGTTCTGGTGGCCCTGTAATAGGAAGAATACTATCAGAGAGGGTTTAATAAAGATTTACCAGGATGTTGTAAGGACTGGAGGGTTTGAGTTATAAGGAGAGAGGCTGGGACTTTATTCACCGGAGCACAAGAATGTAGTTTAAATGCAGAGCTTTTCTAAGAAAAATGTCAGTCTGACTCAACATTGGGACACAGACAGAATTCACACCGATTGTCTCTACTTATAAATAGGGCAACGTCTCTTTGAAATGTAGATTCATTTGGATATAACTGTGTGACTTTACATATGAAGATATCCCTTTGAATGTGCTCACATCCCTTTGAAATATAATCTTGTCCATTTAAACCTCTTTATTTGCAGATTCGTGCACTTTGTGTCTTTCACTGTGTCTTACATTTGCACACACACACACCATGGGTGCTGGGGGAATAATAAGCACTACCATAGTGAGGTGGGGGGGTTAAGAAAAAAAATAATAAGCAATGGATTCCAGCATTAAAAAATGCAGATATGACGCCGTTCCGTTCGATGTCGGAATATCTGTTTAAATTGAGCCGTGAGCTTTCCCAATGTAGACAGGGCTCCTCGAAACGTGGCAGTGTCCCCGCCCCCCGCAGCTGCAGAGTGAGACAGGAGAGTTTGTTTTTGTGAATGAACAGTTGTAGCGCGAGGTGGCTGTGACTTGGTGACGGGGAGGCCCCACGGCCCCGCCCATCCCCCCACCCCGGGCCCCGCCCATCCCCCTCCCCCGGCCCCGCCCATCTCCCACGTGCAGACGTCACGCGGGGGTGAAGGCGGTTGGGAGGAGAAGTCGCTCGAGCGAGGAAGCGGCGGGAGGGCGGCCGTTAGGACAATGGCGCCGTGCGGGCCCCGGGGTCAGACCCCCGTCACTGGGCACCGCCGCCTTCCTGGGGCAGCTGCTGGGCCACGGGCCACGGGCCACACCGACCCCCCCCCCCCCCCCCCCCCCGGGCTGTACAGCAGGTAGGAGCCGGTGATCATTGTGGAGGTGGATGGGGGTTAAGGGTCTGTTTGGGAACATGGTCGGCCGCCTGGGGGGTGGACGGGGACTGGGGGGGGGGGGGGGGGGGGACGGGACTGGGGGGGGGGGGGGGGACGGGACTGGGGGGGGGGGGGGGGACGGGACTGGGGGGGGGGGGGGGGGGGGGGACGGGACTGGGGGGGGGGGGGGGACGGGACTGGGGGGGGGGGGGGGGGGGGGACGGGACTGGGGGGGGGGGGGGGGGGGGACGGGACTGGGGGGGGGGGGGGGGGGGGGGACGGGGACTGGGGGGGGGGGGGGGGGGGGGGACGGGACTGGGGGGGGGGGGGGGGGGGGGACGGGACTGGGGGGGGGGGGGGGGGGGGGGACGGGACTGGGGGGGGGGGGGGGGGGGGGGACTGGGGGGGGGGGGGGGGGGGGGACGGGACTGGGGGGGGGGGGACGGGACGGGGACGGGGGGGACGGGGACTGGGGGGGGGGGGGGAGACGGGGACTGGGGGGGGGGGGGGACGGGGACTGGGGGGGGGGGGGACGGGGGGACGGGACGGGACGGGACGGGACGGGGACTGGGGGGGGACGGGACGGGACGGGGACTGGGGGGGGGGGGACTGGGGGACTGGGGGTGGGGGGGACGGGACGGGACGGGGACTGGGGGGGGGGGGACTGGGGGACTGGGGGTGGGGGGGACGGGACGGGACGGGGACTGGGGGGGGGGGGGGGACTGGGACTGGGGGGGTGGGGACTGGGGGGGGAGGAGACTGGGGTGGGGGTGGGGGGAGACTGGGGTGGGGGTGGGGGGAGACTGGGGTGGGGGTGGGGGGAGACTGGGGTGGGGGGAGACTGGGGTGGGGGTGGGGGGAGACTGGGGTGGGGGTGGGGGGAGACTGGGGTGGGGGTGGGGGGAGACTGGGGTGGGGGTGGGGGGAGACTGGGGTGGGGGTGGGGGGAGACTGGGGTGGGGGGGGGGGAGACTGAGACTGGGGGGGGGGGGGAGACTGGGACTGGGGGGGGGGAGACTGGGACTGGGGGGGGGGGAGACTGGGACTGGGGGGGGGGGGGAGACTGGGACTGGGGGGGGGGGAGACTGGGACTGGGGGGGGGGGAGACTGGGACTGGGGGGGGGGAGACTGGGACTGGGGGGGGGGGGAGACTGGGACTGGGGGGGGGGGGAGACTGGGACTGGGGGGGGGGGGGAGACTGGGACTGGGGGGGGGGAGACTGGGACTGGGACTGGGGGGGGGGGGAGACTGGGACTGGGGTGGGGGGGGGGACTGGGACTGGGGTGGGGGGGGGGGGGACTGGGGACTGGGGTGGGGGGACTGGGACTGGGCCTCCTTCACCGCCGCTCCCTCACCACCAGACGCCTGGAGGAAGAACGTCTCATCTTCCGCTTCGGAACACTTCAACCCCAGGGCATCAATGTGGACTTCAACAGCTTCCTCATTTCCCCTTCCCCCACCTCATCCTAGTTTCAAACTTCCAGCTCAGTAACTGTCTCCTTGACTTGTCCGGACTTGTCCGACCTGCCTATCTCCTTTTTCCACCTCTCCACTCCACCCTCTCCTCCTTGACCGATCATCTTCATCTCCTCCCCCACTCACCCACTCACCCATTGCGGGGGGGGGGGGGGGGGATGGGTGGGATGGGTGGGATACTGTTCGGAGGGCCAGAGTGAAATAGATGGGCTGAATGGCCTGCTTCCACCTTGTCGGAATTCGATGACCCTCCCCACGAAGGAGCATTTTATCTGCATCTATCCTGTCAAGCCCCTTTCAGAAATCTACTGGTTTCGATAAAGGTATACAGCAAAGAAACAGACACTTCGGTCCAAATTGTCCATGTTGACCAGGATTCCCAATCTAAACCAGTCCCACTTGCCTGCATTTGGCCCATATCCCTCTAAACCTTTCTACTCATGTATCCATCCGAATGCTGTTTCAATGTTGTCACTGTACCTGCATCTACCACATCCTCAGCAAGTTCATTCCACATGCAATTCACCCTCTTTCAAAATATTGCCCCTCCGGTTTCTTTTAAATCTCTCTCCTTATATTTAAATAAAAATGCCCCCCCTCCCCCTCCCTAGTTTTGAGTTCCCCAGCGCTGGATTGTTCTATGTTCTAAACTTAGTGCAGGAAGCTGAAAGAAATGAGCAGCTTTAAAACAAAAACCTCTTGGAGCTCAAAGCTTTCAATGAGAGTCTGAGCCCGGCAGTAAGTTCAGGTAACCGTTTATTGCAAACCAACTTTGTTACAGCTTCAGATCCCCCCAGCAAAAAGGCAGAGAAAAAGCAGTTGCTTTTTGAACCCCACACCTCCCCTCCTCCTCACCCCCCACCCCCCCACCCTGTCTTTACTATTGGGTAAAAACAATGACTGCAGATGCTGGAAACCAGATTCGGGATTAGTGGTGCTGGAAGAGCACAGCAGTTCAGGCAACATCCAAGTAGCTTCGAAATCGACGTTTCAGGCAAAAGCCCTTCATCAGGAATAAAGGCAGAGAGCCTGAAGCGTGGAGAGACTAGTGAGAGGAGGGTGGGGGAGTGGAGAAAGTAGCATAGAGTACAATAGGCGAGTGGGGGAGGGGATGAAGGTGATAGGTCAAGGCGGAGGGTGGAGTGGATAGGTGGAAAAGAAAATAGAAAGTTAGGACAAGTCAGGGGGACAGTGCTGAGCTGGAAGTTTGGAACTAGGGTGAGGTGGGGGAAGAGGAAATGAGGAAACTGTTGAAGTCCACATCGATGCCTTGGGGTTGAAGTGTTCCGAGGCAGAAGATGAGGCGTTCTTCCTCCAGGCGTCTGGTGGTGAGGGAGCGGCGGTTGAAATGTTGGGCCACCGGGCAGTGTGGTTGATTGGTGCAGGTGTCCCGGAGATGTTCCCTAAAGCACTCTGGTAGGAGGCACCCAGTCTTCCTAATGGGGTGGGGGGGGGGGTGGACCTAACCAAGTAGATACGGAAGGCGGAAAAGGGGTGGGGTGGGAAATATATCCCTGGAGGTGGCGGAAATGTCGGCAGACGATTTGGTTTATGCGAAGGTTGGTAGGGTGGAAGGTGAGCACCAGGGGCGTTCTGTCCTTGTTACGGTTGGAGGGGTGGGGTCTGAGGGCAGGAGTGCGGGATGTGGACGAGATGCCTTGGAGGGCACCTTTAACCACGTGGGAAGGGAAAATGCGGTCTCTAAAGAAGGGGGGCATCTGGTGTGTTCTGTGGTGGAACTGGTCCTCCTGGGAGCAGATCCGGCGGGAGCGGAGGAATTGGGAATACGGGATGGCATTTTTGCAAGAGGTAGTGTGGGAAGAGGTGTAATCCAGGTAGCTGTGGGAGTCGGTGGGTTTGTAGGAAATGTCGGTGTCAAGTCGGTCATCATTAATGGAGATGGAGAGGTCGAGGAAGGGGAGGGAGGTGTCAGGGATGGTCCAGTTAACTTTAAGGTCAGGGTGGAATGTGTTGGTGAAGTTGCTGAATTGCTCAACCTCCTTGCGGGAGCACGAGGTGGTGCCAATGCAGTCATCAATGTAGCGGAAGAAGAGGTGGGGAGTGGTGCCGGTGTAATTACAGAAGATCAACTGTTCTACGTAGCCAACAAAGAGACAAACATAGCTGGGGCCCATACGTGTGCCCATGGGCTACCCCTTTGGTCTGGAGGAAGTGGGAGGATTCGAAGGAGAAATTGTTAAGGGTGAGGACCAGTTCAGCCAAATGAATGAGAGTGTCGGTGGAAGGGTACTGTTGGGGACGTCTGGAGAGGAAAAAACGGAGGGCTTGGAGGCCCTGGACATTGCGGATGGAGGTGTAGAGTGATTGGATATCCATGGTGAAGATGAGGTGTTGTGGGCCGGGGAAACGGAAGTCTTGGAGGAGGTGGAGGGTGTGGGTGGTGTCTCGAACAGATGTGGGGAGTTCCTGGACTAGGGGGAATAGGACAGTGTCGAGGTAGGTAGAGATGAGTTCAGCGGGGCAGGAGCATGCTGAGACAATGGGTCAGCCAGGGTGGTCAGGCTTGTGGATCTTGGGAAGGAGGTAGGACCGGGCAGTGCGGGGTTCCCGGACTATGAGGTTGGAAGCTGTGGGTGGGAGATCTCCTGAGGTGATGAGGTTCTGTATGGTCTGGGAGATGATGGGTTGGTGATGGGGGGTTGGGTCATGGTCGAGGGGGCAGTAGGAAGAGGTGTCTTCGAGTTGGCGTTTGGCTTCAGCGGCGTAGAGGTCAGTGCGCCAGACTCCCACTGCGCCCCCTTTATCCGCTGGCTTGATGGTGAGGTCGGGATTGGAGCAGAGGGATTGGAGGGCTGCGCGTTGTGAGGGTGAGAGGTTGGAGTGGGGGAGGGGGGGTAGACAGGTTGAGGTGGTTAATGTCCCGGCGGCAGTTGGAAATGAAGAGGTCGAGGGCAGGTAATAGGCCAGCGCGGGGTGTCCAGGTGGATGCAGTGTGTTGGAGGTGGGCGAAGGGGTCCTCGGAAGGTGGGCGGGAGTCCAGATTGTGAAAGTAAGCTCGGAGGCGGAGGAAGTGTTCGACATCACGGCGTGTATTAAATTCATTGATGTGTGGACGGAGGGGGATGAAGATGAGTCCTTTGCTGAGGACTAATCGTTCGTCCTCAGTGAGGGGGAGGTCTGGGGGGATGGTGAAAACGCGGCAGGGCTGGGATCTGGTGTGGGTGTGGAGCTGGGAGTGGGGGCGGAGCCAGTAACTGGAGTGGGTGTGATGGTGGGGGGGAATGGGGGGGTGGAGTCATGAGCTGGGGTGGTGTTCCCCTCAGGGTTCTGTAGGCCAGGAATGGCGACAGTGGGATCTGTGGGGGGCATGTCAGCAGAATGCAGGTGAGTGGCGTTGGTGGGGGCGGAAGTGGGGGTGACCACAGCAGTAGGGGTGGCGGAAGTCACTGAGTGTGTGACATCAGCGATGATGTGAGGGGCAGAAATGATGTCACATGTGACGCATGAGGAATTGTGAGGGGCGGAAGTGGCTGTGGGAGTAGCAATGATGGGGGCGGAAGTGACATCAATCAGCGTGGGGGCGGCAGCTGCACCAGCCGCATGGCTAATGGCGTCCGAGCAATTTCAGAGGCCGGAGGAATCTTCTGGAATGTTTGAGGAGCGCTGGTTATGGAGGTGGGTGGATAAAAGTTTGTTGTACTTACAGTTTTTGATGTTTCAGATGGAGTTGAAATACTGTTTGTTGAGAGTATGAATTCTCCTGAGGATGTAGTACAGAGTGGGTCCTTTGTAATTCTGAGAGAGTGTGGCCCTCAGCTGAGGCAGGGCTGACTGTAGAAAGGTTAGGTGACGGCGCATTGCTGCAAGCGTGGAGCGGAGGATCCTGAAGGAGAACCGTTGCTGGTGTTTTTGAATCTGTAGTCTGTACTGTTTGTCCTGTTCGGATCCGAACTCTGCTGGTTTAAAGGTGGTCCAGAGTCTGTGTAGGATGAGTTGGTTACGGAGGCAGGCACTGAGGAAGTGAATGGGGCTGTGGTAGCGAGTCTGTTTCAGGACATGGTTGAAGAGCCTCAGGGCAGAGGAAATGACCTGGGAGTTGCAGTGGGAGAGGGACTCCCTGAGATTCTTGTAGAGAGAGAGGAGGAAAACTTCTTCAAGGCAGGCATCCTTGCAAGAGGATCCGCTGTAGGGTTAAAATCAACGAGGTAAAAACAAGGACTGCAGATGCTGGAGACCAGATTCGAGAATCACACATCTCCAGCATCCTGCCACTGAAATGGTATATTCAACAAACCTGGATTGTTAAGTCTTCCACCTTTTCAAATAGGTTGCAGGTCTCATTACAATGTGAATCCCAGAACTTCTTGTTGTCACCTTCTCGAGATAACAAGGTTTGATAGCAAAAGCTCACATCTCAGCTCAGACAATGCATTAAAGGTGTGAGGTCAGAGTCTGCCTGCATCCCAATCTTGAGTCAGACTGGTTCTGTTTCCAAAGTCAAAGTTACAAGCTATTACATGTATTGACTGCCTGCACACACCACACCTCCCCTGTACCCCCCCTCACTGTCTTCACTATTGGCCAGCACCAAGTTGTCCCTTTGTAATTGGATCCTTGGTACATCCGTAACCCGGAGGAAGTATTGCCTCACTCAGCAATTTTAACCCATACCCTGTCTCCAAGTAAGTGTCTCCCTGCTCATTTGCCAGGAAGGGTCAATGTAGAGTCAACCAGACTGCTGTGGGTCTGGAGTCAGGTGTAAGCCAGACCGGGTAAAGGATGCAGCTGGAACGACTGAGTGAATCCTTTCCCACAATGGCGGTTCCCTTCCCTAACAAGGGAGAGGGGGAAATCAGATGGGGGCTTTCTACCCCGCCCCCCCCGACCTCCCCCTCCCTGAAACGGTCTCACCGTTAGATTCCGAACTCCACATTTCTGACCGAATACCGATTCTGACATCTATCGTGGCGGGATTTGAACCCGGGAGTCCCCGGAAACAGGTCGACAGTCCAACTGATATTGGCACTCGGCCGTCACTCCTTCAATCCCCCTGCGATGGCACGTGAACTCGCTGGTGCCTCTGCAGGTGGGAGGAGCGGGTGAAGCCCTTCCCACACTGAGAGCAGGTGAATGGTCTCTCCCCGGTGTGGATCCGATGGTGGGTCAGCAGGGAGGAGACCTGGGTAAAGGCCTTCCCACACTCGGGGCAGCTGAAGGGTCTCTCCCCCGTGTGGACGCGTAGGTGGGTCAGCAGGTTGGAGGAGCTGGTGAAGCCCTTCCCACACTGAGAGCAGGTGAACGGCCTCTCCCCCGTGTGGACCCACTGGTGTCTCAGCAGGGAGGAGACCTGGGTAAAGGCCTTCCCACACTTGGGGCAGCTGAAGGGTCTCTCCCCCGTGTGGACACGCTGGTGGGTCAGCAGGTTGGAGGAACTGCTGAAGGCCTTCCCACACTTGGGGCAGCTGAAGGGTCTCTCCCCCGTGTGGATACGCTGGTGGGTCAGCAGGTTGGAGGAACTGCTGAAGGCCTTCCCGCACTTGGGGCAGCTGAAGGGTCTCTCCCCCGTGTGGATACGCTGGTGGTTCCGCAGGTTGGAGGAGTAGGTGAAGCCCTTCCCGCACAGAGAGCAGGTGAACGGCCTCTCCCCCGTGTGGACCCGCTGGTGGGTCAGCAGGTTGCAGGAATTGCTGAAGCCCTTCCCGCACTCGGGGCAGCTGAAGGGCCTCTCCCCCGTGTGGACACGCTGGTGGGTCAGCAGGGAGGAGGAATCGCTGAAGGCCTTCCCGCACTGAGAGCAGGTGAATGGCTTCTCCCCCGTGTGGATCCGCTGGTGGGTCATCAGGTGGGAGGATGTGCCGAAGGCCTTCCTGCACTCGGGACAGCGGAAGGGCCTCTCCCCCGTGTGGATCCGCTGGTGGGCCTGCAGGTTAGAGGAATGTCTGAAGGCCTTTCCGCAGACAGGGCAGAGGAATGGCTTCTCCCTGGTGTGACTGCGCCGATGAGTCTCCAGGGCAGACGGGAAATGGTAGCCTTTCCCACAGTCACCACACTTCCACGGTTTCTCCACAGGGCGGGATTCCTCTGGTTTCTCCATGGCCACAGCTTCAGCTGCACACAAACACGTGGAGAGCCCCTCCCTGCCTTGAAGTCCCCTTCCCAGGCTGTATAACTGTTTCAGGCTCCACACACAGTGCGCTGCAACTGTGGGATGTCTCGTCCAGTCCCACTGATGCTGAAAACATCCTCAAACAGGAACCAAAAAGTGTAGATCCCTCTCACAGAAATCACAGTCAAAAATCGTTGCGGTCCCGATGGATTCAGAGACTGTCAGACATTGACATCAAAGTGAGGACTGCAGACACTGGAGAGTCAGTCAAAAAATGTGGCGCTGGAAAAGCACAGCAGGTCAGGCAGCATCCGAGGAACAGGAGAGTCAATGTTTCGGGAATAAGCCCTTCATCCGTTGATTTTGAAACTTCAAGTCGTCATATTTTCATATACTCTGCAAAAAGAGATTACAAAAGTCATCACTATCAGTACAGGGTAGAAATTCAGAACAAGGAATTCTACTTTCTGTGGAATATTCTTTTCCTGTTCCACAAAATTGAAAGCACCATCCCACTCTCCCTTCCCCTCTGTTCTCACTCCGCTCTAACTAATTCCCCTGAAGGTGCTGATTCAGGATCTTACAGGGGCAGAAAAAGCAAAAACATCAAGACTGACATCTCTCTGAATTTTGGATACCTCCACCTGAAAGTTAATATCTTTCACAACACTGGGATCCTGCTGAGAGTGAGCAGGTCTGATTTTGGGAAGCAATAAAAAAAGTGTCAATTCAGGGTGAACCTGCAATGCAGCTTCTTGAGGAAGTACCAGACACAAAATGGTTAATGACCCCGGGAAGGTGGGAGCAAAATGAGACATCAAGCCATAAACACCGACACACTTCAGTCAAACCCTTCTGCTCCCAGTCAGGGCAAAACATGCTCTGAAAGTCCAGCCTTCACAACCACACTTCTGCTTTCACTGAAGACAATTAGAGTCACACAGCACGGAAACAGACCCTTTGGTCCAACCTGCCCAGATATCCTAAATTAATCTAGTCACGTTTGCCATCACTTGGCCCCTATATGAGCCGGGAGCTGGCAGATGGGACTAAATTGGGTTGGCTCTCTTGTCAGCAAGGACGGAGTTGGACCGAAGGGTCTGTTTCTGTGCTGTACATCTCTATGACTCCAGTCACATTTGCCATCACTTGGCCCTGACCCATCATATTCATATGTCCATCCAGGACCCTTTTAACTTGTCATCGTACCAGCACCCCCACCACTTCCTCTGGCAGCTCACTCCATCGCTCAAGTGACTCCATGTTGAAAGCGTCTGGTCTGGTGCACCAGATGACACCAGGATAATCTCAGATCATTTTCAGATCGCATCGATACTCAGTCAGTGACTTTCCCGATCAGGATGTTGTACGTGATCAAACAGGTCAGTGGGTAGGCGATCCCCCACATCTTAGTTCAAGTATCTCTACGAGAACTCCCTTGCTGGAGGGTCCCTTGGAGACACTTCAACTGGACTTCATTGAGTTGGAGAAATGAGTTGAGTTGCTATAAATATGTTTTGCTTATTGTTGATGTCTTTTCGAAGTGGATTTAAGTCTACCCTCCTCCTAACACTACTGCTGAGAGTGTGGTGAAGGTTTTGTTTAAGGAAATAATTCCCCCCTTCAGTATACCTGCGTGCATTAGCTCAGACAATGGACCACACTTTGCATGTAATATTAACGGAGAACTCTGTTCCCAGCTTTGTATTTGTTGGCAACTGCACGGTGCTTATCATCCTCAGGCGGCCGGCCTTGTTGAATTTTTTAACCAGACGCAAGACTAAACTTGCCAAATTAATGGCCGAGTCTGGCCTCTCCTGGTTATGCTAATCCCTGTGGCCTTATTCCAGATGTGATCCATGTCTGCGGGCAAGACACGACTGTCTCCAGCTGAAAGTCTCTCTGGTCACCCCCTCCGTACCCCTTGGAACGATTCGGCTCCCTTCTCAGTCCACGTCCACCACATGACCGAAGCAATGATTGGTTATCTTCTTGCTCTAACTAGTGTTATGTGTGCCTTTCACTCCCAGGAGCGTGCGGCCTACAGCGATGTTCCCTCCCTTTCAGCCTCGTTACGGGTAGACCCTGGTTTGTTGGTGCTCGTCAAGAACTGGACTGGCAAAGGTCTCCAACCTCGTTGGGATGGCCCCTTCCAGGTTCTACTTCCCACCCCTATGGCGGTCACAGTCACTGGGCGCTCAGCTTGGGTCCAACGGCACCATTGAGAATTGATTGACCGCACCAATCAAAAGGGGGAAAGACGAGGAGAGAATCCTGGAATCCCAACAAAAGGAGTGGACCCTGTCCATTTGGGTTTTTGAATCCTGCTGTTGTTCTAATGTTAATCTTATTACAGATACTTGAACTAAGAGGAGGGACATGTGGGGGATCACTTATCTCCTCACCTTTCTGATCACGTACAACATCCTGATGGGGAAAGGCTCTAAGTATGGATGGGACCAGGAATGATCAGAGATTATCCACCACCCATACTGCGGAGATGTCGTCCAGTACACCGGACCAGACGCCTTTGACGTGTGGAACGTGATGAAGATTGATTATTGTAATGGACTCTTCCATCAGAAAGACCAGATGGTCCATCTGGACAGTAGAAATCAGGGGGAGTTACCATGTCTTTACCGAACCTGTCTTTTTGATCTTACCTGCAGACGCAAGCCTAGTGAGGATAAAAATGATCAACCCCGTCATTATGGTAAATATTTTAAGGACGCCCAGGAACACCATCCCTTTTTGTCGGACGGGCCGACTCGAGAAAAGGGAAGCCTGATAGGGGAAACTCCTCAATCCACAAGGAACTTATTTATACAGGCCCACAGAACGCTCTACACCCCAGAGGCAGTAGTATGTTACTCCTCTCTATCGGGAGATGACTGACTTGCCCCGTCCCCAGTCCCCGAATCCAATCTATTCGTCAGACTCCCTCCTGCCGACCCTCCGCGGTAATTAACCCCCATCCCTGAGCTGACAGGGTCTGCTCCCGCCCTGGATTCACTCCCATTGCTCCAAGTGAACAGATTTTCCCGCCCCACCATTTGCCCAGACGGAGGGATTTTCATTCATTCAGTGTCACTTCCGCGTTGTGACGCCACAATAGGAGCGGGTGGGCGGGGCCAAGCCGGGCGCACGCATTGCGCCTGCGCTGTCCTGCCCTGCACCGTTTGCAACCATCCCTTCGCTTCAGAGAATCCCCACAGTGTGGGAGCAGGCCACTCGGCCCAACGAGTCCACACCTAACCCTCTGAAGGGGAACCCACCCATACTGCTCTACATTACCCTGACAAATACACCTCACCTGCACATCCCTGGGCACTGTGGGTAATTTCGCACGGCCAATCCCAATCAAGGCCAGTGAGCAATGTAGTGATGTGGGAAATGAACATCACAGAATGATGGAGACAAGGAGAGGAAATGTACCAGCAATTAAATCTGGATTGCAAAGATCTAAACCGAAAACAGGGTGTCTGCATGTGTGCTGCACTGTTACAAAAGTGAATGAATTGACTGCACACATTGAAGAGAATAATTATGGTCTGAGACTCCTTACAGAGACGTGGCTTCAGGACGACAAGGATTAGTCCTTGAACGTCGAGGGGGGTAGTCAAACGGGAAGCTAGGTGAAGGCAGAGGGTTGGCATTGCAAATCAAAACACTGATCACAGTAATCCGGTGTCAGGTCGGATTTCAGGTCCTGGCTTCTCTGTCCTCTGTTGATCTCCCTGTTCTCAAAGAGCAAGATGTTCAGCTCTGCTGAAGTTTTGATTCCCCAACACCCCACCCCTCAACCCTTTTACACCTTCCAGAACAATACAACATTCAGTCAATCGAAACCCAATCCACTATCTCCCAGCCTGACAACCGACCAGTCACAGAGTGTAGGCGTACCAGGGAATCAAACAAGAAAAGTGAAACAAAAAAAAACAGAAATAAATATGTGCTCATGCTTAATGTTTGTCAATAGGAAGTAAACCAGAAATAGGGGTCTCCCAGGATTCTGATAGTGCCCTACTTGAGGAATTCTCTTTCCCTTACATGTAACTGTTAGTACGTAGCTATGATTTACAACAATATTTACACCAACAGAAATAAAGCATCTGTTACCCGGTCTGGCCTACACCTGACTCCAGACCCACAGCAGTCTGGTTGACTCTACACTGCCCCTTCCTGGCAGAATTATATTTTCAGATAAATTCTATTTTGCTCAAAAATGCACAATCTGCAAGCTGTCAGAACATATTGTATTTTATAAATTCCTACTTTAGAAACAGAACTAGTCAGATTCAAGGTGGGGATAAAGACAGACTCTGACTTTTAACGCATTGTCTGAGCTGAGATTGGATTAGATTCCCTAGAGTACGGAAACAGGCCCTTTGGCCCAACAGGTCCACACTAACCTTCCAAAGAGTAACCCACCAGGCCCCATTCCCCATATTTACCCCCTGACCAATGCATGTAACACACTGGGCAATTTAAGCATGGCCAATTCACCTCACCTGCATATTTTTGGATTGTGGGAGGAAACCGGAGCACCTGGAGAAATCTCATGCAGACACGGGGAGAATGTGCAAACTCCACACAGACTGTGGCCAGTGGCTGGAATTGAACCTGGGTCCCAAGCGCTGTGAGGCAGAATTAAGAACCACTGAGCCACCGTGCCGCCCAGATGTTGTTACCTTTTGTTATAAAACCTTATGTTATCGAGATTTACATATGAATGGTAGTTGCAACCCACTGTAAAAGATGAGAGGGGTAACAATCCAGATTTGTTCAATATATCATTTCAGTAGCAGGACATTGTCATGTTTTTCCATAAATTCTGTGCGTTCTGATCTTATACTCCGCAACCACCTGATGATAGAGCAGTGCTCCGAAAGCTAGTACTTCCAAATAAACCTGTTGGGCTATAACCTGGTGTTATGTGATGTTTAACTTTGTCCAGGTTCGGGTGGATTGACCATGCTAAATTACCCAGTGTTCAGTGTTATGCGGATTCGGTTGGATTGGCTGTGCTAAATTACCCATAGTGCCCAGTAACGTGCAGATTAGGTGGGTTAGCCATGGGAAATAGTTTCACAGTAATAAAAGCAGGAGTCAGCCATTTGGCCCATCCAGCCTGCCCCGTTCTTCATTGCGATCATGGCCGATCTATCCATCGTCTCAGCTCCTCCTAGCAGCATTGCCCCAATTACCCTTAATTCCCCAACCAAGCAAAAGCCCATTTTGAATATACTTAATGAAGACAATTCCATAGATTCACTATAGTCCAGGAAGAGCAGTAGTCCTCACTTTCTCCTCCTCATCTCTGTCCTAAATCTACTCCCCCTAGTCTTGAGGTCTGGTCTTACACACCAGCAGAAATGACTGGATAGGGTACGGCTTCATCCCCACAGTGTAATGAATTCCCACTTTCCACCAAAATCTGGGATGTACTCACTCACTTAGTCGATGTCTCACAAATGCAAGATTTCATTGTAACTTCTTCTGCTCCCAGTAAAGACAAAACACCTTTGAAAGCTGCTCTGAAAGTCCAGTCTTCACAACCACACTTCTGCTTTCGCCAAAGGCAATTAGTGTCGTACAGCACAGAAACAGACCCTTTGGTCCAATTCATCTGATCAGATATCCTAAACTAATTTAGTCTAATTTGTTTGCATGTGCCCCATATCCCTCCGAACCCTTCCTATTCATATCCCCATCCGGATGCTTTTTAAATGTTGTAATTGTACCAACCACCACCACTCCCTCTGGCAGCTCGTTCCATACATGCACCACTCTCTGTGTGAAGTTGCCCCTCAGGTCCCTTTGAAATCATTCACCTCTCACCTCAAACATATGCCCTCGAGCTTTGGACTCCCTTACCCTGGGGAAAAGACCTTGGGTATTCACCATATCCATGCCTCTTACAAACGTTTATCAGGTCACCCCTCAGACTCTGATGCTTCAGGTGAGGATCTAAAATTTGAATTTAGATTATTGTCAGACTCAACAAGTATATGTAGGTTTTTACTAACCACAAAATGGCTTTTCAATTTAAAATAATACAACAAAATGGCTGAGAATAATGATTGAACTCTGTGAACTTGTCCTGCTGTTTTGCAGAATTAAGCTACAATCCAAAGATAAGAGGACAATGGGGTTTGTTTAAAAAGAACACTGACACATTAATTGACCATTTGAACTAACCTTGAGCTGCTACCATGGCATGATGATTTATGTAATTAAGACCCCTTTCCCAGGAAATATCATTGGATTAACCTGCTCTAAATCATGTCACCTTATTACATTTGATTGGTCTTTTCTTGTAATTAAGGCTGTACTGTCTCTTAAAAAACCTAAATAAATAACGTGTCATTTTCAAATGTAATTGCACAACTTCACCATGGAACACAGAAGCTTTAATCACTGTGTTGCTGGACAGAATTGGGTCAAGATGCCTTATTAAACTGATAACCTTGCTTTGTACAGACTGCATTTCATTGATTCTTTCGACCAATTGCGAACCAAAAGGCCCCTTAAGAGGGGTCTAGATCTTCACTCTGGATAGTTTGACCTGGCCAATTAACCCTAACCTGCACATTCCTGGGAACGATAGGTAATTTAGCATGGCCAATCCATTCTAAGCTGCGCATCCCTGGACACTGTGTAATTTAGAACAGCCAATTTACACAAACCTGCACCTCCCTGAGCACTGTGAGTACTTTAGCATGGTCAATCCAACCTAACCTGGACAAAGTTTAAAAAAATCACACACACCCAGGTTATTGTCCAACAGGTTTATTTGGAAGGACTCCTATTTGGAGCGCTGCTCCTTCATCAGATGGTTGTGGAGAATAACATCATAAGGCACAGAATTTATAGAAAAACATTACGGTGTCCTGCCACTGAAATGATATAGTGAACAAACCTGGATTGTTAAACCTTTCATATTTCAGAGTGGGTTGCAGGTATCATTAATATGTAAATCCCAGAACTTCCTGTAAGACACTTTCTTGAGATAACAAGGTTTTATAACAAAAAGGTGTCATCTCAGCTTAGACAATGCATTAAAGGTGTGAGGTCAGAGTCTGTACCCCAATCTTGAATCAGACTGGTTCTATTTCCAAAGTGGAATTTACAAAATATTACTGGATTGACTGCCTGTGTGAACTGCCGAGTCTCATCCACCAGCTGAAATAACTGGATAGGGTAGGGCTTCATCCCACAGTGCAATGAATTCCCATTTTCCACCAAAATTGCAGATGTACTCCCTTTACTCAGTTGCTCGCTCACAAATGCAAGATTTCATTGTATTCTTCTGCTCCCAGTAAGGGCAAAACATCTTCGAAAGTTGCTCTGAAACTCTAGTCTTCACAACCACACTTCTGCTTTCACCAAAGACGATTAAGAGTCATACAGCATGGAAACAGACCCTTTGGTCCAACTTGTCCGTGATGACCAGATATCCAAAATTAATCTAATCCCGTTTGCCAGCATGTGACCCACACGGCTCCAAACCATCCCCATTCCTGTACCCAGCCAGATGCATTTTAAATATAATCGTACCAGCCTCCACCAATTCCTCTGGCAGCTCGTTCCACGCATGTACAACTGTCTATATGAAAAAGTTGTCCTTCACGTCTCTTTTAAATCATTCCCGTCTCACCTCAAACATATGTCCTCTAGCTTTGGACTCCCCTACCTGAGGAAATTCCTGATGAAGGGCTTTTGCCCGAAACATTGATTTTCCTGCCGCTCGGATGCTGCCTGACCTACAATGCTTTTCCAGCACCACTCTGATCTAAACTCTGGTTTCCATCATCTGCAGTCCTCCCTTTTGCCTAGGTCGAACCCTCTACCTGTCTCCACCTGTGCCCACCTCACCAACCAGCACACCCTTTATCTGCATCGCCCCCTACTCCCATCCCCAATCCTGAAGAAGGGTTACACCCGAAACGTTGACTTCTCCACCTCCTGATACTGCCTGGCTTGCTGTGTTCTTCTAGCCTCCTACCTATGTATCTTGCCAATTGAGACACAGACCTGGAGCACCGTTTCCAGAGTCTGTCCCCATCCCGACACACTCCCTTTCCTTTTAGTTGCTGCAAGTCAACAACTGAATCCCAGAATGAAAAAATAAATGGAAAAGGTGACAAGAGAAGAGTGTGCCGTACTCACAGATAATGGACAGAGGGAGGAATTTGCAGTCTGGGATGAAGCTCAATGTTCATTCAGACACGAGCAGCAGCAGCCTCAGAACCTCATGGTCCAACTTCCGCATTCAGACAATGGGGTGACTCTGATTGGCAGGAGGACCAACGTCCTTCCGGTCCTCCTGTGCTCCCTATTGGTCAATGAAAAGAAGGTCTCGCGTCTTATTTGCCGATAGCGATTAGCATGCGCACCAGTTTTTGCTGACACCAGCGAGCATGCGTACTGCGTTGCTGACACCGGCAAACATGCGCAGTATGCTCTTTGAGGCTGCTGCTGTTATTGACAGATTTGAAGTGTCCAAATGCCAACAGGGAAAAAAAGGGGGAGAGCCACAATTTTTTTTCCCCTGTGGTTCGACATTTTATTGCTTCTGCGTTTTGTCTGGCTACTCAACTTTTGTATGTCTTTTCCCCTTGTTGAGAGAGAGTGTGCCCCAGTGAGCTGTCTATGGGATGGAGCTGTAACCAGTTACACAGACTGAAGTAACATTATAGTATTCGCAGCAGAGAGTAACTGCACACATTTCCTGAGTGTGATCACAGTTTCAATTGTTCATCAGAAACAGGGAGTCAAAAGGACACCAGAACGACAGAGAAGTCGTAGAAATGCGGGGACTGTGCTAACGGATTCCATTCCCTGTCGGTCCATGAGATTTATCAGCTCAGTCACAGGTGGGAGAGGCAGTTCTTCAAAACATTATTACAACATTATTTCCCATTGACAAAAACACATTCACGCTGCCTGATTACCTTGAACTTGTAAAGGGGCCCTGTCATCACATCTTTAATCATAGCTTTGAACATTTTCCCAATAGCATATGTTAAAGTAACTGGTCTGCAGTTTCCTGTTCTCGGTCTCCCTTTTTGAAGAAAGGAGTTTTCCAATCTACAGAAACCTTCCCTGAAACTAATGACGTTTGGAAAATTAAAACCAATGCATTAACTATATCACCAGCTAATTTTTCTTTAAGGGTCTAGAATGAAATCCTTTGGACCCCTGGGACTTGTGAGCTTGTAGTTCCAACAGTTTACTCAGTACTACTTCCCTGGTAATTGTAATTGTCTTCAGTTCCTCCTTCCCTTTCAATTCCTAATTTCCAGCTAGTTCCAGGCTGTTACTTGTATCCTCTCTAGTGAAGACAGACTCAAGCTCTTTTTAATTCATCTGCCATCTCTTTATCCTCCGTTATTGAATCCCCAGACTCATTTTTTACAGAACCAACACTTAGCTTTTCTTATAAAAGTTAACAAAGTGATGAAACTTTCCTTCCTGTTTTTATATTTTTGGCTAACTTTCTAACTCTAATTGCTGTGCTCCTGCCTCCATTATTTCTGATGTTTGCCCCAGCTCTCAACTCTCGCATCAACCTGTCTGCATATTCTATAGAACTGACCTTGGTTAAGTGTTGCAAAACACACAAGGGCAAATTTTTCATCTCCAGAAAGTCTTAATACTGAACACGATAACATTCACTTTGAAATATTGTTCATTCAAACTTCACAAGCACACCCTTCAGATTCAAAATCCCACAATGACACCCAGTTTTGTTATGATCTTTAATTTTGAAGAGAAATTTGAATATCCAGTGATTAACTGGAAGAACTGTTCACGAGGTTTTTACATTTTTAAACAGAAAAAATCAACTGGATTAATTCAGCAGAATAGCACATATGGCCTTAAATTGTAAATTTAGTTTTGTTTTGAGTGACGGAGCAGGTCCACACCAGATGAGGATCTAATACCTAGATTTAGGCTGTTGTCAGGAGCTTTTCTTAACCACAAAATGGCATGTCAATGTAAAGTAATAGAACAACATGGCTTCAGGCTGAAAATTAACATTGTGTTTAAAATGGCTAAAAGCTGCATTTCTGCATTCCTGAGCTAATTGAATTACAGATTAAGCAAACAATGCCTTCTTCATTGTATGGATCTAATTAAGCTAGATAGGACATTACTGACCATCCTAGCTAACCTTGAAGCACAGGTATGAGGAGATAATGCGTGTGAAACAACATTATTTCCCAGGAAATATCATTGGGTTAACCTGTTTCCATTATGTAATTTTATTACATTTTATTGGATTATTCTGCAATTAAGGCTGTATGGTCTCTTAAGAAACATATGAAAATTGATATTTTATTCCACGTTAATCACACAGTTTCTCCAAGGAACACAGAATCTTTTAATATCTGTGTTGCTGGACAAATCTTTGCCCGGCCGTTACAAATTAAAGTGTGAAACCTTGCTGAAGCAGACCATAATCCTAGTCTTCTTTGACCGATCTCGGAACTGAGACACCCCTCCCGGCGGTTGAGATCTTCAACCCTCACTGTGCTTTTGGTGTGACCCATGATTACAGAGACTTGTGGGAACGGAGAGGATTTTTAACCCCCATGGGGCAGACGAACAGTAATGCGGTTTTGTCCAATCAATCTGGCAGCTATCAAGATGTTCAGCTCATGCTGAGGCAATGGATACAGTCTCCAAAGGAATGAGCAGATGGATGCTGCTGCCAAGCAGGCAGCCTGACACCCCAAACCTCTGGTCCCATTGGGTCCCCAGCAAAACCCCGACAGAGACAATATGGGGATAGAAATGCCAGGCCTGGGTATGGGACTGAAATCACAGGGTGCGCCCCCTGCTGAGCAGCACAAACTATGGCCTCAAACAGGGTACTCCCTCGATACTCAAACCAAAATGTGGGTGACCCCTGATGGACTACTTTGTGTTCCTTCTTTGCTGCTGCCTTTTTCAATTGATTATGTGCATTATTGTACACACGTGGGCAAGGAGGGAATGGTTAATACTGTATTACAAACCTGGTGTCACCCAGATTTCCAGAAAGCAGATAGGAAAAGAGCTGAAGCATGTTTAATTTGTAAACAAACAAGATGCATGGTTTAAGAGGGATGCCCTAAGGTTGTTAACCACCTCCTTGCCTGGTGGGCCTTTTTACTTGTCTACAACTTGCTTTTAGAGTCATAGAGATGTACAGCATAGAAACAGACCCTTTGGTCTAACCCGTCCATGCCGACCAGATATCCCAATCCAATCTAGTCCCAGCTGCCAGCACCCGGCCCATATCCTTCCAAACCCTTCCTATTCATATACCCATCCAAATGCCTCTTAAATGTTGCAATTGTACCAGCCTCCACCACATCCTCTGGCAGCTCATTCCATACACGTACCACCCTCTGCATGAAAAAGTTGCCCCTTACGTCTCTTTTATATCTTTCCCCTCTCATCCTAAACCTATGCCCTCTAGTTCTGGACACCCCGACCCCAGGGAAAAGACTTAGTCTATTTATCGTTTCCATGCCCCTCATAATTTTGTAAACCTCTATAAGGTCACCCCTCAGCCTCCAACACTCCAGGGAAAACAGCCCCAGCCTGTTCAGCCTCTCCCTGTAGCTCAGAACCTCCAACCCTGGCAACATCCTTGTAAATCTTTTCTGAACCCTTTCAAGTTTCACAACATCTTTCCGATAGGAAGGAGACCAGAATTGCATGCAATATTCTAACAGTGGCCTACCAATGTCCTGTACAGCCGCAACATGACCTCTTGACTCCTGTACTCAATACTCTGACCAATAAAGGAAAGCATACCAAACGCTGCCTTCACAATCCTATCTACCTGCGACTCCACTTTCAAGGAGCTATGAACCTGCACTCCTAGGTCTCTTTGTTCAGCAACACTCCCTGGGACCTTACCATTAAGTGTATAAGTCCTGCTAAGATTTGCTTTCCCAAAATGCAGCACCTCGCATTTATCTGAATTAAACTCCATCTGCCACTTCTCAGCCTATTGGCCAATCTGGTCCAGGTCCTGTTGTAATCTGAGGTAACCCTCTTCACTGTCCACGACACCTCCAATTTTGGTGTCATCTGCAAATTTACTAACCGTACCTCTTAATGCTCGCATCCAAATCATTTATGTAAATGACAAAAAGTAGAGGGCCCAGCACCGATCCTTGTGACACTCCACTGGTCACAGGCCTCCAGTCTGAAAAACAACCCTCCACCACCACCCTCTGTCTTCTACCTTTGAGCCAGTTCTGTATCCAAATGGCTAGTTCACCCTGTATTCCATGAGATCTAACCTTGCTAATTAGTCTCCCATGGGGAACCTTGTTGAATGCCTTACTGAAGTCCATATACATCACATCTACAGTTCTGCCCTCATCTATCCTCTTTGTTCCTTCTTCAGAAAAACTCAATCAAGTTTGTGAGACATGATATCCCACGCACAGTGTCATGTTGACTATCCCGAATCAGTCGTTGCCTTTCCAAATACATGTACATCCTGTCCCTCAGGACTCCCTCCAACAACTTGCCCAGCAATGACATCAGGCTGACTGGACTCCCACCCTTCTTAAACAGTGGAACCATTTTAGCCAAGCTCCAGTCTTCCGGCACCTCACCTGTGACTATTGATGATAATATCTCAGCAAGAGGCCCAGCAATCACTTCTCCAGCTTCCCACAGAGCTCTCGGCTACACCGGATCAGGTCCTGGGGATTTATCCACCTTTATGTTTCAAGACATCCAACACTTCCTCTTCTGTATTTTAGGGTGTAGGTTAGGGTGGATTGGCAGTGCTAAATTACCCATAGTGCCCTGGGATGTGCAAGTTAGGATAGATTAGCCATGGGAAATACGGGGAAAGGGGTTAGGAATGGGTGGGATGCTCTTCAGAGGGCCAGTGTGGAATAGATGGGCCAAATGGCCTGCTTCCACATTGTTGAGATTCTATGACCCTCCCCACAAAGGAGCATTTTATCGGCATCTATCCTGTCAAGCCCCTTTCAGAATTCTACTGGTTTCAATAAGATCACTTCTGGTTCATAGAGGTAGACAGCACAGAAACAGACCCTTCGGTCCAACTCGTCCATGCCGACCAGGATTCCCAAACTAAACTAGTCCCACTTACTTACATTTGGCCCATATCCCTCTAAACCTTTATATTCATGTACCCATCTGAATGTCGTTTCAATGTTGTAACTGTCCCTGCATCTACCACTTCCTCAGCAAGTTAATTCCATATGCAAACCACCCTGTACCAAAATGTTTGTCCCTCAGGCTCCTTTTAAATCTCTCTCCCCTCACTTTAAAAAAATATACCTCCTCGTTTTGAGCACCTCTACACTAAGGAAGAGCCCTTTGCTATTCACCTTACCTCCACTCTTCATGATTTTATAAATCTCAATGACATCACCACTCAACCTCCTGCACTTCAGTGAAAAGTGTCCCAGTCTCTCCTTATAACTCAAACCCTCCAGTCCTGGCAATGTCCTGGTAAATCTTTATTAAACCCTCTCTAATAGTATTCTTCCTATTACAGGGCCACCAGAACTGTACTCAGTCCTCTCCAAGTGGCCTCACCAACATCCTGTATAACCTCAACATGATGTCCCAACTCCTATACTCAATGGGGTGAACAGTGAAGGCAAGTGTGCGAAACACCTTCGTAACCACCCTGTCTCCCAGTGATGCAGCTATGCACCTGAATCCTCCCATGTCTCTGTTCTCCAACAAGACTCAAGGCCCTACCACTACCTGTATAGGTCCACCCTTCCTTGTTTCAGCAAAATGCAACCCCTTGCTTTTATTCATACCTCTCTCATACATATACACACACATACATACACCCCCCAACACTCTCACAGGCTTATGCTCTTTACCAAGCATGCACACAAACTCACATGCACACACACAAATAACTCTAAGAAGTGAATTTGAATTGGCTGAATTATTTGCAGATACATTCAATTTTGCTCAAAAAATGCGGAAACTGCAGGCAGTCAATCCGTGTAATAATTTATAAATTGCTACTTTGGAAATAGAACCAGTCTGATCCAAGATTGGGGTATGGCAGGCTCGAACCTCACACCTTTAATGCATTGTCTGAGCTGTCAGCCTTTTTAAAAATACATAAATGAACGAAAACCTGCAATCCATTCTCAAAGATGGAAGACTTAACAGCAATCTAGGTTTGTTCAATATATCCTATCAGTTGCATGACACTGTGAGCTTTTGCTATCAATTCTGTGTCTTTTGATCGGGCTCCACAGCTACCCGGTGAAGGAGCAGCGCTCCGAAAGCTAGTGCTTCCAAATAAACCTGTTGGACTATAACCTGGTGTTGTGCGATTTTTAACTTCATCCAGGCCAGTCCACCACCGGTTCCTCCACCTCGTTTCCACTGAACACAGCCCACACCTCCCGATGCTGCCAGGAAACTTTACAATGCCGATGAAATGATGCACTCTACAATCCTGAAAAACTTACAATTTCGAATGATACTGGCTCCTCATTCACTGCTCCATCTGACAGACAACATTGGAAGCTTAGTGCAGGAGGCTGAAAGAACTGATCAGCTTTAAAACAAAACCTCTTGGAGCTCAAAGCTTTCAATGAGAGTCTGAGCCAGGGGGTAAATTCAGGTAACCTTTATTGTGACCCAACTTTGTTACAGCTTCAGATCCCCCTGCAAAAAGGCAGAGAGAAAGTAGCTGCTTCTTAAACAGCTCAAGGTCAAAGTACATACACTCCACCCTCCACCCCCCCACCCCCCCTCATCACCCCACGTTCTTTACTATTGGTTAGCACCCAGTCGTCCCTTTGTAATTGGATCCTTGGTACAGCTGTAACCAGGAGGATGTGTTGCCTCACTCAGCAATTTGAATCCATACTCTGTCTCCAAGTAAGTTTCTCCCCTCTCATTTGCCGAGTGAGGAGGGGTGGGGCAGTGTAGAGTCAACCACACTGCTGTGGACCTGGAGTCATGTGTAGGCCAGACCGGGTAAAGGATGCAACTTGGCCATCACAGTTTCAATTCCCCTCCAGGTGAACTCGCTGGTGCCTCCGCAGGTCGGAGGAGCAGGTGTAAGCCTTCTTGCACTGACAGCAGGTGAACGGCCTCTCCCCTGTGTGGACCCGCCGGTGGGTCAGCAGGGTGGAGACCTGGGTAAAGCACTTCCCGCACTCTGGGCAGCTGAAGGGCCTCTCCCCCGTGTGGACACGTTAGTGGGTCAGCAGGGCGGAGGAATTGCTGAAGGCCTTCCCGCACTCGGGGCAGGGGAACGGCCTCTCCCTGGTGTGGCTGCGCCGATGAGAGTCCAGGGTAGATGGGAAACAGAAGCTTTTCCCGCAGTCATCACACTTCCATCGTTTCTCCAAAAGGTGGGATTCCTCGGGTTTCTCCATGGCCAATGCTTCAGTTACACACAAACACGCATACAGCCCCACCCTGCCGTCAATTCCTCTTTCCAGGCTGTATAACGGTTACATGCTCCACACTCAGTGCGCTGCAACAGTAGGGTCTCTCATCCAGTCCCACTGACGTTGATAATGTACCCAAACAGGAACCAAAAAGCTTTGCTCCTTCTCACAGAATCATAGTTGAAAATTGTTGTGGTCCGAATGCACTGAGTGACTGTCAGACATTGACTCAAAGTGAGGACTGCAGACGCTGGAGAGTCAGTGTCGAAATGTGTGGCATGGGAAAAATCACAGCAGGTCAGGCAGCATCCGAGGAACTGGAGAGTCAATGTTTCGGGCATAAGCCCTTCATTTGTTGATATTGAATATTCTGACTTCAGATTTTCAAATACTCTGCAAAAAGAGATTACAAAAGTCATCACTATCAGTGCAGGGTAGAAATTCAAAACAGGCAATTCTACTTTCTGCAGAATATTCTTTTTTTGTTCCACAAAATTGAAAGTACCATCCCACTCTCCCTTCCCCTCTGTTCTCACTCCGCTCTAATTCCCCTGAATGTGCTGATTCAGGATCTTACAGGGGCAGAAAAGCAAAAACATCAAGACTGACATCTCTCTGAATTTTGGATACCTCCACCTGAAAGTTAATATCTTTCACAACACTGGGATCCTGCTGAGAGTGAGCAGGTCTGATTTTGGGAAGCAATAAAAAAGTGTCAATTCAGGGTGAACCTGCAATGCAGCTTCTTGAGGAAGGACCAGACACAAAATGGTTAATGACCCCGAGAAGGTGGGAGCAAAATGAGACATCAAGTCATTAACACCGACACACTTCAGTCAAACTCTTCTGCTTCCAGTCAGGGCAAAACATGCTCTGAAAGTCCAGCCTTCACAACCACACTTCTGCTTTCACTGAAGACAATTTGAGTCACACAGCACGGAAACAGACCCTTTGGTCCAACCTGCCCAGATATCCTAAATTAATCTAGTCAGATTTGCCATCACTTGGCCCCTATATGGGCCGGGAGCTGACAGCTGGGACTAAATTGGGTTGGATCTCTTGTCAGCAAGGACGAGTTGGACCAAAGGGTCTGTTTCTGTGCTGTACATCTCTATGACTCCAGTCGCATTTACCATCACTTGGCCCCTCTATATCTGAACCCTTTGTATTCATCCGCCCATCCAGATGCCTTTTAACTGTTGGAATTCTACCAGCCCCCACCACGTCCTCTGGCAGCTCATTCCATAAATGCATCACCCTCTTCATGATAAAGTTGCCCCCGAGGTCTCTTTTACATCTCCCCCCACTGCCCTCACCCTGAACCTATGACCCTCTAGTTTGGGACTCTCCCATCCCAATGGAAAGACCTTGTCTATTTTCCCTATCCATACCCCTCATGATTTTATAAAAGTCTCAGACTCTGGCGCGATGGGGAAAACAGCTCCACCCCATCCTTCTGTCCCTCCTCACCCGGGTAATTAAGACACATACCTGTGTTTGCAGAGTCTGCTGCCTCCTTGGATTCACTCCAGTTGGCACAAGTGAACAGATTCCCCCCACACACTCCCAGGATGAAGAATTGCTGAGAGGGAGGGAGTCTCATGCAAACTGACAGGGCCACTTCCGCGTTGTGACGCCTTCAATGGGTCAGGGGTGGGGTAGGGAATGGGAAAAGGGGCGAGAGGAAGGGGTGGGGCGCGGCCGGCCGGCTGGCTAGCCTGGACCGCCCTGCACAGTTTGCAGGAATTCCTTCCCTTCACAGAATCCCCACAGTGTGGAAGCAGGCCACTCGGCCCGACAAGTCCACACTGACCCTCCGAAGGGTAACCCACCCACATCTATTCCCCTTCACCTGTTGCTCTACTCCCTGACTATCACACCTAACCTGCACATCCCTGGGCACTATGGGTAATTTAGCATAGCAATTCCCCCCCTAACCTGGACAAAGGTAAAAATCGCAACACCACGTTATAGTCCAACAGGTTTATTTAGAAGCACTAGCTTTTGGAGCACTGTTCCTTCATCAAGTGGTTGTGGAGAATAAAATAATAAGACACAGAATTTATGGAAAAACATGACAGTGTCCTGCCACTGAAATGATCCATTGAACAAACCTGGATTGTTAAGGCTTTCATCTTTACAAATGGGTTGTAGGTATCATTAATATGCAAATCCCAGAACTTCCTGGAAAGCACTTTATCAAGCGAACTTGAAGTTTTATAACAAAAAGTAACATTTGAGCTCAGCTCTGCAAATGTGCATTCACTCCCGTGAACTTGTGTGTGTGTGTGTGTGTGTGTGTGTGTGTGTGTGTGTGTGTGTGTGTATGAGAGATCTTGTATGTGCGCATCTTGTATATCCCTCTGTCTATTTGAGAACATGTGCCTTACGTCTGTTGGTAGAAATATTGTTGTAAATCATAGCTGGGTTCTCAGAGTTAGATATAAGGGAGAGAGAATTGCTCAAGTAGGATAGTATAAGAATCCTGGGAGAGCCCCATTTGTGGTTTACTTTCTCACGAACAAACATTAAACACGAGCACCTCGTCATTTCGAATTTGGTTTCCTTTTTCTTGTGAGATCCCCTGCTGTGATTACACTGTGCCTGGGTGGCTGACAGACTGGGAGATGGTGGGTTGGGGCTTGATTGACTGAATGCTTTATTGTTCCAGAAGGTGAGAAAGGGGACAAAGCTTCAGCAGAAATCCAGCAGAGCTGAGCACAGACCGACATCATACTCCTTGGGGACAGGGAGATCAACAGAGGACAGAGAAACCAGGCCCTAAAACCCGAGCTGACATCAGACTACCATGTGATCAGAGCTTTGATGAGCAGTGCCAACCCTCTACCTTTACCAAGCTTCCCATTAGAGAACACCCTCAATATACAGAATCTAATCCTTGCCATCCTAAAGCCATGTCTCTGTAAGGAGTCTCAGACCATAATTATTCACTTCAATGTGTGCAGTTAATTCATTCAATTTTGTTACAATGCAGCACACATTCAGACTCACTGTTTCAGTTTTTGTGATCTTTAGAATCCAGTTTTGATTGCTGGTACATTTACTCTCCTTGTCCCTTTCTCTAATATTCATTTCCCACATCACCTCACTGCTCACCGGCCTTGATTTGGATTGGCCATGCTAAATTCCCTATAATGATGACAGATGTGCAGGTTAGGCGGGTTAGCCGTGGGAAATGCAGGGTTACAGTTACATTGTAATAGAAGCAGGAGAAGGCCATTTGGCCCATCCAACCAGCTCCGCCATTCATTAAGATCATGGCTGATCTATTCATCATCTGAGATCCTCCTCCTTGCATTGTCCCAACTACCTTTAATTCCCCTACCATGCAAAAACCCATCCAACTGTGTCTTGAATATACTTAATGAAGCTGCCTCCACTGCTTCCTGGGGCAGAGAATTCCATAGATTCACTCGACTCCAGGAAAAGCAGTTCCTCCTCATCCCTGTCCTAAATTTACTCCTCCTAATCTTCAGCCTGGTTTCATTCACCAGTAGAAATGACTCAATAGGTAGGGCTTCATCCTCACAGTGCAATTAATTCCCACTTTGCACCAAAACCTCGGATTTACTCACTCACTCAGTTGCTGTCTCACAAATGCAAGATTTCATTGTAACTTCTTCTGCTCCCATGAAGGGCAAACATCTTTGAAAGCTCCTCTTAAACTCCAACCTTCACAATCACCCTTCTGCTCTCCCCGAAGATGATTAGAGTCATACAGCACAGAATAAGACCCTTTGTCCATTCACACATCATTCCTGATGAAGTGCTCGGGACTAAAATGTCAACTCTCAAGGTCCTCAGATGTTGCCTGACCTACTGCCTTTTTCTAGCACCACACTTTGCCTCTGATCTCCAGCATCTGCAGTTCTCACTTTCTCCACATCCCAAAGTATCACCATTTAAATAATACACTGTCTTTCTGCTTTTTTTTTCCATAGCAAAGGCTATAAGTTCACATTGAGATACTGCATTTGCCACGTGTTTGTAAATTGTGGTCTTCTCTACTTCGGGGAGACTGAGCGTAAACTTGGGGAACGGATTGGCGAGCATCACAGCCGGGTCCGAGAGGCTGACCAGACCTCCCAGTCACCATCGATTTTAATTCCCCTTCCCACTCCCTTTCTGACAAGAACATCATAGGCTTCCTCTATTGCCACAACGAACCAAACAGCAAATTAGGGAACAAACCCCATCTTCCGCCCGGGCAGCCTACAGCCTGCAGGACCCAACATCGAGTTCTCCAATTTCAAATAACCTCCCTTTCCATCCCCCGACTCCCTTCTCAGCCCCGTGCCCCTCACTATCACTCCTTCCTGTCACCAACCTGATTTCTTCCACCCAACGATTAATCAGGCCGGACCCTCTCCCTATCTTCACCGATCCCCACTTTAGCCCCCTGATTTGCTGTGTCCTTCCAGCCTCCTGCCTGTCTCTTTTGCCAATTGAAACACAGACCTCGATCACTTTTCCACAGTCCATCCCCTCCCTGGGTTCAATCCCTTTCCTTTCAGTTGCTGTAAGTCAACAATTGAACTCCGGAAAGAAATAGAAATGGCAAAGGGGGCGAGAAAAGAGAGTGCCGTACTCACAGATCTGAGACAGAGGAAGGAATTTGCGGTCTGAGTGAAGCTCAATGTTGATTCAGAAAGAGAGGAGCAGGAGAAGCAGCTTCAGAAATTCATGGTCCAACTTCCGCATTCAGACAATGGGGTGGCTCTGATTGGCAGGAGGACCAGTTTTGTTCTGGTCCTCCACGGTTCCCTATTGGGCCATCAAAGGAAGGTCGCGCGCCTTTTTTTTGCGGAAAGCGATGAGCATGCCCAGTGTTTAGCTGACACCGGTGGGCATGTGCACTGCGTTACTGACACCGGGAAACATGCGCAGTATGCTCACTAGGGGTGCTGGTGTTCCTGTCAGATTTTAAGAGTCCAAATGCCAATAGGACAAAAAAGGGGTCGAGCTACAATTTGTTTTTCCCTGTGATTCGACATTGTATTGTTTTTGCATTCTGTCTGGCTGCTCAACTTTTGTATGTCTTTTCCCCACGTTTCGCGAGTCCAGATATGGAGGGCACGGGTTTAGGGTGAGAGGGGAAAGATTTCTGAGAGGCAACCTTTTTGCACAGACGCTGGTTTCATCACCAGGTAATTAAACGTCTGGATATCAAACCTACAGCTCAGCGAGCAAACCTACACCTTAAACCTCAACCTGAGCTACAAACCTTGCAAAAATCATTTTAGGTATTCTCAATTTAGAAGATCAGCCATTTCTCACCCCTCCCGACTCCCAGGTAGAGTCATCACCATCCATTATCTCTCTCTCTCTCTCTGTCCTTTGAAGGGTTTGATACAGAGGTCAAAGATGGTTCGAGGCTCGAGAAAGGACGGTGTGGTGGGGGCTGGGGAGAAAAGAGACCGAAAGGATGGGGGACAGAGAGAGAAAATGGATGGTGGGCAGGGGGTGGGGGTAGAGAGAGACTAGGGGGTACAGAGAGAGAGAGAATGAGTGGGGTTGATGGAGAGATTGAGCGGGGGAGAGAGAGTGGGCGTGGTGGAGAAGTGGGAGATGGCACAGGGCAGGGTGATACTAGGCACACAGACACACAAGATGGCCACTGAGCCATCAGTTGGCCAACTTGACACACAACATGGCCACTGGATCACAATATGGAGAGAAACAGCAGAGCAGATACAGACACTGCCTGGGGCCACCAGAATGTTAGCACAATGGACTCACAACCCAGGTGATTAGTTTAAGGCGGGTGGGGGTGAGAATATTCATGAGTAATGAACACTGCCCACCGAAGTGTCTGGGTCCAGCCAACACCTCTTATAGAAGTGCCAACAGCATGATACAGACTCAATACCAAATGCTAACAGCCAGGGCTGCAGGAATCCTCCTTCTCAGGGAGAGCAATTAGCGCCCTTTACAACAACAATGGATTTCCATGCAGACATTGAAATGGACAATGTCTGCACTGAAACTGACAACGACTGTGCGGAAATTAACAAAGGTTGTGCTGGAACTGACAATGATTGTATCAACTATCAACGATTCTACAAGGATTACCATAAACAAATCATGTTACAAAGACAATATTCTCATCCCTGACCGATTGTATCATAAAATGTATAAAAGTTTCTTGACGTGTGCTCCAGGTCGAGAGAAGTCTCGCAGCTGACACTGTGCTGTTGGTGTCTTTCTCTCCCTGGAGCCCCGGTATTTCCTTGTGCAATAAACTCTGTCATTGAACCCCAATTCTGACTCCGAGCCTGTTGTTTTTCCCCACAACAGGGGAGAGAGAATGATGCGGGGGGTGGCAAATAGTGGGATGAGCGAGAGAGATTGGATGGTGGGGGCTGGAAGAATGGACATGGGACAGCGGGTGGGGTGAGAGAGAATAGATGGGGGCAGAGGGTGGGGTGGAGAGAGAATAGATGGGGGCAGGGGGTGGGGTGGAGAGAGAGAATAGATGGGGGCAGGGGGTGGGGTGGAGAGAGGAGAGATGGGGGCAGGGGGTGGGGTGAGAGAGGAGAGATGGGGGGCAGGGGGTGGGGTGGAGAGAGGAGAGATGGGGGCAGGGGGTGGGGTGGAGAGAGAATAGATGGGGGCAGAGGGTGGGGTGGAGAGAGAATAGATGGGGCAGGGGGTGGGGTGGAGAGAGAATAGATGGGGGCAGGGGGTGGGGTGGAGAGAGAATAGATGGGGGCAGAGGGTGGGGTGGACAGAGAATAGATGGGGGGGCAGGGGGTGGGGTGGAGAGAGAATAGATGGGGGCAGGGGGTGGGGTGGAGAGAGAATAGATGGGGGCAGATGGTGGGGTGGAGAGAGAATAGATGGGGGGGCAGAGGGTGGGGTGGAGAGAGAATAGATGGGGGCAGGGGGTGGGGTGGAGAGAGAATAGATGGGGGCAGGGGGTGGGGTGGAGAGAGAATAGATTGGGGCATAGGGTGGGGTGGAGAGAGAATAGATGGGGGCAGGGGGTGGGGTGGAGAGAGAATAGATGGGGGCAGAGGTTTGATAGAAGGACTAGTCAGGAGGCAGAGGGTGGGGAAAGAAACGACAGGGGTGCAGAGGGTTGCGTGAGAGAGAACGGACAGAGTGTTCAGATTATAGAGGGAGAATGGAAAAGAAGCTGGTAGTGAAAAGAGAATGGACAGAGAGAGAGAATGTCGGGGGGAATGGACAGTGGGTGGAATGGACAGGGGGAGCTGTGGGTGTCAGGGGGAATGGACAAGGGGGAGCTACGTGGTTAGCATTGCTGCCCCACAGCATCAGGGTGCCAGTTTTGATTCCAGACTCGGGCGATTGCCTGTGTGGAGTTTGCACATTCTCCCTGTATCTGCATGGGTTTCCTCTGGGTGCTGCAGTTTCCACCCACAGTCCAAAGATGTGCAGGTCAGGTGAATTAGCCATGCTAAATTGCCCATGGTGTTAGGTGCATTAGCCAGGGGTAAATGGGTCTGGGTGGGTGACTTTTCAGAGGGTCGGTGTGGACTGGGTAGGCCGAAAAGCCTGTTTCCACACTATAGGGAATTGAATCAAAAAGAGGGGTGTCTCATATGTATTCCTTCAATTAGTTTTGAAATATTGTTTGTGTGTGATAATTGTTAAGGTATTCCTGGCATATAGAGAGATGGCTTTGATTGTTGGAGGTCAGTCATCTCAGTTCCAGGATGTCTCTGCAGGAGTCCCTCAGGATAGTGTCTGAGGCTTAACCATCTTCATCATAAGGTCAGAGGTGGTGATATTCACCAATAATTGCACAATGTTGAGCACGATTCACAACTCCTCACAAACTGATGCAGTTCAGTTTGAAATGCAACAAGATCTTAACAATATCCAATGGGCTCAGGAGTGGCAAGTAACATGTATGCTATGCCAATGACAAACAATGACTCATCCCCAAAAGAGATAATCTGACCACTGCCCCGTGATATTCAACAGTGTTACTGTCACTAAACACCCCACTATCAACATCCTTGGGGTTTACAATCGACCAGAAACTCAACTAGACTAATCACAGACACAATGGCAACAAGAGCAGGCAACAGGTCAGGAATACTATGGCGAGTAACTCGCCTCCTGACTCCCCAAACTCTGTCCATCTTCTACAAATCACAAGTCAGCAGTGTAATGGAATACTCTCCCACCAGCTTGGATGGATGCAGCTTCAACAGCATCCAAAAAGCTTGATACCATCCAGGACAAAGTCGCCTGCTTGATTGGCACCATCTCCACATACATCCATTCCCTCTGTCCCATTGTTCAGAAGCAGTAGTGTGTACGATCTACAAGATGCAACACAGAAATTCACCAAAGATATTTAGAAAATACCTTCCAAACCAACAACCACTTCCATCTAGAAGCACCAAGGCAACAGATGCTTGGGAACACAACCTGTTGACTTGGAAACACATTGCTGTTCCTTCAATGTTGCTGGGTCTAAATCCTGGAATTCTCTCCCTCAGGACATTGTGGGTCACCGTACAGCGTGTGGACCACAGAAGGTTACCATCACCTTCTCAAGGGGAACTAAATGCTGGCTAGCCAGCGAAGCCCATGTAACACGAATAACTTTTAATAAATGATTGAAACGGAGGGTTGGAACCTGCAAACTAAACACAAATCAACGTTCAGGTGGAACAGACGTCGGGCTTTGATTCGGTCCTTATTTGAGGACAGATAAAGAGCGATATACTGACACTGAACTGGAAATAGAGAGTTAAACACCTGTAGTGTTTCACTCAGTGTATCAATTGACAATCGATTCAAGATTAGCTCTTGACGTGTACGTCCTCAATACATGAAAAACGACGGTTAAGAAGGCATATGGGACTCTTGATTTCATCTCTTTAATGGCTGACGTAGTACCCACAATCCTATGCGGTCCAGACACCGCTCTATCGGCCGTGAGCAGTGTTCATGGTGCGCATGTGTGAGATCGACATAGGGCCCCTCCCCTCGTCGTTCTGATGGACGGGGAGACCAATCTTTGGGAAACCCTCTCGGACCGGAAGGGGCCTGGTCCTCCTGCCAATCAGAACCTCCGCCACTGTCTGAATGCGGAAGGTCGACCATGAGCTTCTGAAGTTGCTGTTGCTCCTCTCTCTCTGAATGAAGATTGAGCTTCAGTCCAGACTGTAACTTCCTTCCTCTGTTTAACATCTGGGAGGACCGCACTCTCTTTTCTCGCCCTCTTTCCCATTTCTTTTCTCATCCTTGGGTTCAGCTGTTGGTTTGTAGGAGCTGAGGGGAAAAAGAAAGTCAATCGAGGTGAAGGGACAGACTCTGGAAAAGGTTGGTCTAGATCTGTGTCTATTAATGTTTGACAGGCTTTGTTTCCTGAGCTTGATACATTTACTTGTCTGGCAAAAAGGGATGGCGTCTTGATCCATGTTGGGGATGGAAGTGGATTATGTTGTGGGTGACTTGCTCTTAGTAGTCCAATAAGTATTAGGTAAGTAATCATGACACACAAACCTTGGGTTATTGACTGTTTATTCGGAGCTCACGGGGAGAGCCAAGTCGACCTCATGGTCACAAGTCACTCCGACGAGAAACAGAGTTGTGTGATTCTATAAGTTACAATCATTTAACAATTAGCAAACTGTTAATTGCAGGAAATTGAGCAAACTGAGGCACTTTGCCCAGTCACGTAGTGTCTGGACAGTGTTGGTTAGTAGCTGATGTGTGCAATAGGTCCTTGCAAAGAGAAAGATAATCCCATGCACGGAAAGAATTTGTTTATCAGGTAACAGTACAGCTGCAAGACCGAGTGTCTCTGTTGAGTCTGGGAATTAAGGGTAGTTGGGACAATGCAGGGAGGAGGAGCTCAGACAGTGGATAGATCAGCCCTGATCGTAATGAATGGTGGAGCAGGCTGGATGGGCCAAATGGCCTACTCCTGCTTCTATTACTATGAAACTATAACCCTGCATTTCCCATGGCTAACCCACCTAACCTGCACATCCCTGGGCACTGTGGCCAATTTAGCATGGCCAATCCAAATCAAGGCCGGTGAGCAGTGTAGTGATGTGGAAAATGAACATCAGAGAATGATAGAAAGGGACAAGGAGAGTAACGATACCAGGAATCAAAACTGGATTCTAAAGATCACAAAAATTGAAACGATACATGGTGTGTCTGAATGTGTGCCGCATTGTAACAAAAGTGAATGAATTAACTGCACACACTGAAGTGAATAATTATGGTCTGAGACTCCTTACAGAGACATGGCTTCAGGATGGCAAGGATTGGATCCTGAATATTGAGGTGTAGTCAGATAGGAAGCGAGGTAAAGGCAGAGGATTGGCACTGCTAATCAAAGCACTGATCACAGGGTAGTCTGGTGTCAGCTTGGGTTTCAGGCCCTGATTTCTCTGTCCTCTGATCTCCCTGTTCCCACTGACTAAGATGTTGGTCTGTCCTCACCTTTGCTGGACTTCTGCTGAAGCTTTCACGCCTCTTTTACAGCTTCCAGAACAAGAAAACATTCAGTCAATCGAAAGCCAACCCACAATCGACCAGAAATAGGGCTCTTCCAGGATTCTGAGAGTGCCCTAATTGAAGAATTCTCTCTCCCTTCGATGTAACTATTAGTACTGTTGGAGCAAAGTAACTCGTGTGTCAAATCGTTTAAAGTAAAGTAGTCAGGAGAAGAGACCTTGAGCAATTAACTAGCTTTATTCGTTGCCATTGGGGAATACCTCTTAGTTCAAAATAAAGTCTGACGTAATCCAATAAAATACAGAATGTTACAAGTTTTATGTAAAACACAAGCCCCACTCTCCATTGATTATGCAACTGAGGGGCAGTCGTAAGGTTCACATACATTGTCCAGACCTACATTTCTTAATGTCTACAAAACTGAATGTTATCTTATACTGCAGGTTCAGCTAGGCTCTAATTACTGATAAGGGACAGAGAGAACGAATCTGTCATTCTATGAAGCAGCACATTATGATGGCCTGAGGAGGAGAGACAGCCTGCAGCTGCAAGGTCAGGCTTTCAAAACAGAATTCCTTACTCTTCAATACTCTTTGCTACCTTTCCCACCCTCCTCCCTGACCTATCCCCACCCCCATTCACCTATTGTACTCTATGCTACTTTCTCCCCACCCCCACCCTCCTCTCATTTATCTCACCACCCTGCAGGCTCTATTCCTGATGAAGGGCTTTTGCCCGAAACGTCCATTTTCCTGCTCCTCGGATGCTGCCTGAACTGCTGTGCTTTTCCAGCACCACTCTAATCAAAAGTGGAGTGGCCATGTTGAATTACCCATAGAGCCCAGGGATGTGCAGGTTAGGGTGGATTGGCCATGTTGAATTACCCATAGTGCCCAGGGATGTGTAGGTTAGGGTGCCCCCTGCCCCCCCCCGCCCCCGCCCCCGCCCCCATTCACATAGCTTTCATTCTTGTTAACTCCACTGTTGGCTGAAACAATTATACCCTGGTGTTAGTTCATTTACTTTGCAGAAGCAATTATGGTTGCAGAAGTAACAGTGCTTTACCTATATCCCACAGGGGTGACCCTACAACCTTGTATAAATAATGTGGGGCATGGCGAGGGTAAACAGACAAGATCTTTGATCTGGGGTTGCTCATAGGTTTAGGGTGAGATTTAAAAGAAACCTAAGGAGCAACTCCTATATACAGAGGGTGGTGTGTGTAAAGAATGAGCTGCCAGAGGAAGTGGTGGCTACAATTATAACCTTTAAAAGGTATCTGGATGGGTATATGTTGGGAAACATTTAGAGGGACATGGGCCAAGTGCTGGCAAATGGGACTAGATTGATTTAGGATATCTGGTCAGCAAGGACTGAAGGGACTGTTTCTGTGCTGTACATCTGTGATTCTGGCTTGCCACTAATGTTTGTCACGTCTGTATGTTCAGGTTCTCCCTGGTGTTGGTGTTAACGCCTTGGTGTCTTATTTTGCTCCCCACATCCTGGGGACATTAACCATTTCCTATCTGGTTGTTCTGATCTGGACTGCTGTCCGGATCTTTGGATTTCTGGTATTGGTCAATAAACACACCTGGAAGTGACTTTGTCAATCATACAAGCAATAGTTTATTCTTTGATACGGCCGGGTCGGTAGACTCTGATCAGCCCAGAAGGATTAGATTAGATTCCCAACAGTGTGGAAACAGGCCCTTCAGCCCAACCAGTCCACACCGACTCTCTGAAGAGTAGCCCGCCCAGACCCATCTCCCTCTAACTAATTCACCTAACATTACGGGCAGTTTATCATGGCCAATTCACCAAACCTGCACATCTTTGGATTGTGGGAGGAAACCCACGCAGACACGGGGAGATTGTGCAAACTCCACACAGCCAGCCCCCCGAGGCTGGAATCGAACCTGGGACCCTGGTGTTGTGAGGCAGCAGTGCTAACCACTGAGCCACCGATGAGTACTCCTAGAGTGCCAAAAGAATCCGCCGACTTTTACAGAGTTTGGATAGAACTTATGTACATTGTTCAGAGTCAGACATTGAGCATGATCACATAGTAACAACCAATCAGATCCTGCAAGGTCCTCGTGCATTTTTGACTTAGCCTAGGGCGGCATGGTAGCTCAGTGGTTAGCTACTGCTGCCTCACAGCACCAGGGTCCCAGGTTCGATTCCAGCCTTGGGTGACCGTCTGTGTGGAGTTTGCACATTCTCCCCGTGTCTGCGTGGGTTTCCTCCGGGTGCTCCGGCTTTCTCCCAGTGTCCAAAGATGTACAGGTCAGGTGGATTGGCCATGCTAAATTGCCTATAGTGTTAGGTGCATTAGTCAGAGGGAAAATGGTTCTGGGTGGGTTACTCTTCAGAGGGTCAGTGTGGACTGGTTGGGCCGAAGGGCCTGTTTCAAACTGTAGGGAATCTAATCTAATCTATCATAATTTCTTGTAGACAACCTGTTCTTGGAATCGTATTTGTCCTGGCTAGTGGTTAGGATTAAACGTTACTTCTGCGATTGATGGTTAGGTTCAGATTTGTTACTTCTGCATTTGCAATTTTTTTCACTGGACTTACATCTGTCTGAGGTTTCTTGTTTGTTCTGAGTCGTATCTGCCTGACTCACTCCCACCGAGTTAGCCAAGCAGAAGCCATTTTGTCCTACCTCCCATGTTAAAGTGGAGATTTGAGGTGGCCCAGGGAATCCTTTGAGAACTCAGACCTGTAAAGCCTCACTCTTCGTTTGTCCTGGAATTCATACTCTTTGGAAGCCTGGAATAAAAATCTCTCATCATAAAGCCCCAAAATGCAATTCAATTCAATCCATAGCAGATCTCTCTCGATCTCTCTCTAGATATCTCTCTCTCTCTCTCGATCTCTCTCTCTCTCTCTCTCGATCTCTCTCTCTCTCTCTCGATCTCTCTCTCTCTCTCTCTCGATCTCTCTCTCTCTCTCTCTCGATCTCTCTCTCTCTCTCTCTCGATCTCTCTCTCTCTCTCTCGATCTCTCTCTCTCTCTCGATCTCTCTCTCTCGATCTCTCTCGATCTCTCTCGATCTCTCTCTCTCGATCTCTCTCTCTCGATCTCTCTCTCTCTCTCGATCTCTCTCTCTCTCTCTCGATCTCTCTCTCTCTCGATCTCTCTCTCTCTCTTGTCCTTTTGAACGCTCAAGACAGCAAAGATGTATTTTGTGAATGCCCCGCTTGCAAGGGGTAGTAAGAATCCATTATAATGGACAAGATCCAACCATTAATTACAAAGCTATGGATAGTACCGAGTCTTGTTTCAGGGTCAGATTCAAAGACTATCATTAATTTCACAAGGGAACGGCTGTGAATGTTATCACTTGGTGTCCTGTTCACACAGATTCACCAATGCTAAGGTAAACATTCTTAATTGCCTTACAGCATCCTGTTATCACTGGGTGAGCCCACAACAACCCATGCCTCTGCAATGTCTCCAACAGCCTCCATATGGAACCTTATCAAAGGCTTTACTGAGGTCCATGTACACCACGTCAACTGCCCTACCCTCATCTCCATGCTTGGTCACCTTCTCAATAAACCCAATGAGGTTTGTGAGACATGATCTGCCCTTGATGAAACCATGTTGACTCTCTGAAATCAAATTGTTGCTTGCTCGATGATTATAAATCCTATCTCTAACATTCCTTTCCAAAAGCTTTCCTTCAACAGAAGTAAGGCTCACTGGTCTATAATTACCTGGGTCATCTCTGCTGCCCTTCTTGAACACGGGCACATTTGCAATCCTCCACTCTGGTACTAAACCTGTAGACAATAACGACTCAAATATCACAGCCAAAGGCTCTTCTATCTCCTCACTCGCTTCCCAAAGAATCCTCTGATAAATCCCATCCGGCCCAGGGTATTTGTCTACTTTCACCTCTTCTAGAATTGATAACATCTGTGTGCAACTAACCTCGATCCTTTCGAGTCTAATATCTCGTACCTCATTCTTCTCCTCTACAATATTCTCTTTTTCCTGAGTGAAGACCGATGAGAGATATTCATTAACACCTCTCCAATCTCCACAGGGCCCACACTCAACTTCCCACTTCTGTCTTTGACTGGCCCTATTCCTACCCTAATCATCCTCTATTCCTCACATACCTATAGAAAGCTTTAGGCTTCTCCTGTATTCTATTTGTTAAAGACTGCTCATGTCCTCTCTTTGCTCTTAACTCTCTCTTTAGATCCTTCCTCGCTGATCTATAATTCTCCATCGCCTCATCTGAACCATCTTGCCTCATCAACACATAAGCCGTCTCCTTCTTTGTAACAAGAGACGCAATTTCTATTGTAAACCACGCTTCCCTTACCCTATCACTTCCTCCCTGCCTGACAGGGACATACCTATCAAGGACACACAATATCTGTTCCTTAAACCAGCTCCACATTTCAATTGTCCCCATCCCCTGCATTTTGCTACCCTATTCTATGCATCCTAAGTCTTGCCTAATTGCATTATAATTGCCCTTGCCCCATCGATAACTCTTGACCTGTGGCATGTTCCTATCCCTTTACATCGCTAAATGAAACCTAATTGAATTATGGTCACTCTCTCCAAAGTGTTCACCTTCCACTAAATCAAACATCTGGCCTGGTTCATTACCAAGCACCAGATCCAGTGTGACCTCCCCTCTTGTTGGCCTTTCGACATACTGTGTCAGAAAACCCTCCTGCACACACTGGACAAAAACTGATCCATACGATGTACTAGAGTGAAAGCATTTCCTGTCAATGTTGGGGAAGGTAAAGTCCCCCCTAATGACCATCCTGTTCCTTTCACTCCTACCCAGAATAATTTTTGCTAATCCTCTCTTCCACCTCCCTGGAACTCTGCGGAGACCTATACAAAAACTCCAAGCAGTGTAACGTCTCCTCTCCTGTTTCTAACCTCAGCCCACATTACCTCAGTAGACGAGTCCTCATCAAAAGTTCTGTCAGCCACCGTTATACTAACCTTGACTAACAAGGCCACACCTCTCCCTCTTTTACCGCCTTGGCTGTTCTTAATGAAAGATGAAATCCCTGGAACCTGCAACATCCATTCCTCACCCTGCTCTATCCATGTCTCCAAAATGGCCACAACATCCAAGTCCCAGGTACCTATCCGTGCTGCAAGCTCACCTACCTTATTGTGGATACTCTGGCATTGATGTAGACACATTTCAAACCACTTCGCTGTCTGCCAGCACATTCCTGTGACCCTGAAATCCTGTCCCTGTCCTTCCTGCTCTCATCCTCCTGTGCATTGCAGCTACACCCCCGGTTCCCATCCCCCTGCTGAGTTAGTTTAAACCCACCCGAATAGCACCAGCAAATTTCCCACCCTGGTTCAAGTGAAGACTGTCCTGTTTGTACAAGTCCCACTTTCCCCAATTATCCAAAAACCTGAAACCCTCCCTCCTGCACCATCCTTACAGCCACGTGTTCAGATAATATCTCTCCCTGTTCCTTGCTTTGCTATCACGTGGCATGGGTAACAAACCAGAGATAACCACTCTGTTTGTTCTAGCCCTCAGCTTCCACCCTAGCTCCCTGAAATCCTGCCTTACATCCCTATCCCTCTTTCTACCTATGTCGTTGGTACCTACGTGGACCATGGTTTGGGGCAGGACACCCTCTCCCTTCAGGACCCCAAAGACACGATCCAAGACATCACGCACCCTGGCACCTGAGAGGCAACACACCAACCGCGAGTCTTGTTCGTTCCCAACAAACCTTCTATCTGACCCTCTAAGTATCGACTCCCCAATGTCTAATACTCTCCTGCTTTCCCTCCTTTCCTTCTGGTGCAAGAGACCTGGGCCCCAGTGCATACCCCTAGTAGGACGTTTTCCCCCCTCAACAGTACCCTCTGACTTATACAGCAGGAAGAAAATAAAAATAAGTCGTCCCTCCTCTCCCAGGAACCTCTGCTCTCCAACTTCAAATGTAAAACCTCAACTCAGTGACTCCCCACTCCTGGGTTGCTGCTGCCACTGAAAAATAGAAAATGTCACCTGTTTTTTTTTGTGGTTAGCACTGCTTCCTCACAGCGCCAGAGCCCCGGGTTCAATTCCCCACCCACGTCTGCGCGGATATCCTCCCACAGTCCCAAGATGTGTGGGTTAGGGTGAATTGGCCACGCTAAATTGCACCATTGTATTAAGTGACGGGGAATGGGGCTGGGTGTTTTGCTCTTCGGTGGGTCGGTGTGGACTTGTTGGGCCGAAGAGCCTGTTTCCACACTGTAGGGAATCTGATCTAAAGTTCTGGAATTTATATATTGATGAACTGAAACCTGCAACCCCTTTTAAAAGATGAAGGATTCAGCAGCGGTCCAGGTTTGTGCCAAACATTGCATCGGTTGCAAGACACTGTGATGTTTTGCTATTAATTCTGTGTCTTATGATCCTGCAGCACAGCCACCCGCAGAAGGAGCAGCGCTGCAGAAGCTAGTGCTTCCAAATACACCTGGGTGGGCGGGGTTTACCAGGAGGGGCGGGGTTTAGCCTGGGGGACGGGTTTTAGCGGGAGGGCGGTGCTCATGGGCGGGGCGTGTCTCGTGAGGTTCGCGCGCTGGTAGGCGGGGCGAGGCTCAGCGGACGATGAGGCGCGTCCAGCCTGGACGCGCGCGGCCTTGTGGGCGGTTGCGCGTGAGGGAGGGGGGCGTGGTTTTGACTCGCGCGGGGATCGCGGCGAAGGGGTGGGGTTTAGTGCAGGAGGGGGAAAGAGGTTTGGTTCCCAGAGGCGGGGCCTTGTCCCGAAGCGGCGGGGCATTATGACCCGCTTCAGGAAGGGGCGGGGTCTACGAGCTGCGTTCGGAAGGGGCGGGGTTGACGTGTGACGTTGGCGGAGGAGGGGGCGGCACCAGGACCTGGATCAGTGGGCGTGGCCATCCCGAAGCCGGAAGTGTGCCCGCGGCCTGTTTCCTCCGCTGGAGCCTCGCCTGCAGCAAGTAAGGTAAAGCTTTATCAATATTTCCTTTTACAGAGTTTGTATTTAATAACCAGTAATGGATACTCAATATCATCATAAAGTCCCACAATGCAATTCATTTCAATCCATTGCAGATAAGCACTAAGAGTTAATTTTCTACAGGATTCAACAGTCTCAGCACTAAAATGGTCTCACAAGGGAACGGCTGTGAATGTTATCACTTGGTGTCCTGTTCACACAGATTCACCGATGCTGAGGCAAACGTTCTTCATTGCCTTACAGCATCCTGTTATCACTTGGTGAGCCCAGGTGTCCCTATCTTTAAGTTCTCTCCTCATTCTGAGCTTTCCTGCCTGTTTATTTTCTAGTGCAGTAAATGTATTCAATAATTCAGCATTACATTTTAGTCTGAATGTTTAAAGACAAGTTTTAAGGCTATAGACTTTATCACCCAGATGCCCACACCCTCATTCCTCCCTTTGATTGCACCGCGATCACTGAAAGAGAAGGCTAGTCCAAACAAATGCCCTTCAAGGTGGTCCAGCCGTCAACATCCTGTAGAGCGGCACCACCATCTTGACAGCTCATCTGGTCATATTTATCATCACCATCGACACATGTGGGTGAGCCATCAGATCGCGAAAGGAACATCTTCTGGGGCAAATCTATATCACTAAGGGACCTCATAAGCCTAGCAATTAAATACCTAACAATACCAATACCGACAAACAGACATAGCTAAACCGATAAGCCAATTGTACCATCGGCCCAATCTGCAGTTTCCCCAACTGGTCCCTTCAGTCATTCTGTCACGGAATACCTGGATCTCTTCTTCTATCTTAGTAATATTGCCAGTGAGATTGGGAATGCCCATAGTGCGTTTATCTTGGACAATGGTGCAGACCTCACCCTCCTAGGCAAGTATATAGTCTAAGGCATACCGATTCTGCACAGAGTAAAGACACAGGTCCATTAATCCCAGTCTACTCTGATTCAGAGCCTCTTTACTCTTATTTCCTCAAATGGTCAGGCCACAAAAGAGGGAATTGTGGTTCTGTTGACTTGTCACCCCTGCCGATCCTTCCAACCTCAGGGTACTCTGGATTCCCCAGCCTATCGGGTGTCCTGTATTGTCACCCAGTCCCTTGGGATCCTTTCAGTTGGAGCAAGGTTGGCTGAGGTTCCATCGACTTGTCCACTGGCCTGGACAAGGTACTGTTGTGGGAACAAGGGCTCCGATAGTGACCTTATGAGGGACATCTTTGCCATCCAGGACAAGGAAATTGGTAGCTTTACCTTAGCTGAAGAAATAATAGTCTGGTTTGGTGTATATTAGGGAGAGTTTGTCAAAATAGGTTACTGAAATGTTACACCAGGGGGTCTGGTCAGGTCTACAGGAGTATAGGGTCAACGCTTTGCAAGAGGAGTCGCTTTAGCACTGTACAAAATGGGCCAAGTGACTCGAGCACTCGCAGTGTATGGGAGACAATGGTCCTCAGAATGCTGTTCCCATTGGACTCTCCCTTAGCTCTATTGTTCATGGTCTTGGTGACAGTATCTGGTTCTGACAAGAGAAAAGGCCTATAAATGCACAAGGGAAGGGTTCCGTTCCAGGTCCATGTGCCACATAAGGCCTGCTGTACCCCAGGCAGTGTTACACCAGCTGTTTGTATACACAGACCGGAGGTATTGGAAAGTGATATTTCTCTTCACAGGATCGGCAGTAGGAAGTCTGACAAATAGAATGGAATCGGGGACTGATTGGTTGGTGCGGCCATTCAATTGACAATGGTGCAGTTGGACGCAAGCTGAGCGCCCAGCGACTGTGACCGTCGTAGGGGTGGGAAGTAAAACCTGGAAGGTTTTTCTGTTCTCCGTTAATATTACATGCAAAGTGTGGTCCATTGTCTGAGCGAATGCACGCAGGTATACTGAAGCGGGGAATTATTTCCTTAAACAAAATCTTCATCACAGTCTCAGCAGTACCGTTAGGAGGAGGGTAGGCTTCAATCCACTTCAAAAAGACATCAACAATAAGCAAAACATATTTATAGCAACTCAACTCATTTCTCCAACTCAATGAAGTCCAGTTGAAGTGTCTCCAAGGGACCCTCCAGCAAGGGAGTTCTCGTAGAGAGCATGTTCTGCCCTGACTGGGAGCAGAAGAGTTTGACTGAAGTGTGTTGGTGTTAATGCCTTGATGTCTCATTTTGCTCCCACCTTCCCGGGGTCATTAACCATTTTGTGTCTGGTCCTTCCTCAAGAAGCTGCATTGTAGCTGAATTGACACTTTTTTATTGCTTCCCAAAATCAGACCTGCTCACTCTCAGCAGGATCCCAGTGTTGTGAAAGATATTAACTTTCAGGTGGAGGTATCCAAAATTCAGAGAGATGTCAGTCTTGATGTTTTTGCTTTTTCTGCCCCTGTAAGATCCTGAATCAGCACCTTCAGGGGAATTAGTTACAGCGGGCTGAGAACAGAATTCAGAGAGATGTCAGTCTTGATGTTTTTGCTTTTTCTGCCCCTGTAAGATCCTGAATCAGCACCTTCAGGGGAATTAGTTACAGCGGGCTGAGAACAGAGGGGAAGGGAGAGTGGGATGGTGCTTTCAACATTGTGGAACAGGAAAAGAATATTCCACAGAAAGGAGAATTGCTTGTTCTGAATTTCTACCCTGCATTGATAGTGATGACTTTTGTAATCTGTTTTTGCAGAGTATATGAAAATCTGAAGACTGGAGTTTCAAAATCAACGGATGAAGAGCTTATTCCCGAAACATTGACTCTCCTATTCCTCGGATGCTGCCTGACCTGCTGTGCTTTTCCAGCGCCACATTTTTCAATTGACTCTCCAGTGTCTGCAGTCCTCACTTTGATGTCAATGTCTGACAGTCTCTGAATCCATCGGGAGCACAACGATTTTTGACTGTGATTTCTGTGAGAGGGATCTACACTTTTTGGTTCCTGTTTGAGGACGTTTTCAGCATCAGTGGGACTGGACGAGAGATCCCACTGTTACAGCGCACTGTGTGTGGAGTCTGAAACAGTTATACGGCCTGGGAAGGGGACTTCACGGCAGGGAGGGGCTCTACACGTGTTTGTGTGCAGCTGAAGCTGTGGCCATGGAGAAACCTGAGGAATCCCGCCCTGTGGAGGAACCGTGGAAGTGTGGTGACTGTGGGAAAGGCTTCCTTGTCCCGCCTACCCTGGAGACTCATCGACGCAGTTACACCGGGGAGAGGCCATTCCTCTGCACTGACTGCGGGAAGACCTTCAGACATTCCTCTCACCTGTTGACCCACCAGCAGGACCAAACGGGGGAAAGGCCCTTCAGCTGCCCAGAGTGCGGGAAGGCCTTTACCCAGGCCACCACACTGCAGAGTCACCGGCGTATCCACACGGGGGAGAGGCCGTTCAGATGCCCAGAGTGTGGGAAGGCCTTTACCCAGGTCTCCACCCTGCTGAGGCACCAGCGGGTCCACACAGGGGAGAGGCCCTTCAGCTGCCCCGAGTGTGGGAAGGCCTTCAGTAATTCCTCCACCCTGCTGACCTACCAGCGGGTCCACACGGGGGAGAGGCCATTCAGCTGCCCAGAATGCGGGAAGGCCTTTACCCAGGTCACCACCCTACTGAGGCACCAGCGTGTCCACACGGGGGAGAGGCCCTTCAGCTGTCCTGAGTGCGGGAAGGCCTTCAGCGATTCCTCCACCCTGCGGAGTCACCAGCGTGTCCACAATGGGGAGAGGCCGTTCACCTGCTCTCAGTGTGGGAAGGGCTTCACCTGTTCCTCCAACCTGCGGAGCCACCAGCGTATCCACACGGGGGAGAGGCCCTTCAGCTGCCCTGAATGCAGGAAGGCCTTCAGTAATTCCTCCGCCCTGTTGAGGCACCAACATGTCCACACGAAGGAGAGGCCATTCACCTGCTCTCAGTGTGGGAAGGGCTTCACCTGCTCCTCCACCCTGCAGAGTCACCAGCGTATCCACACGGGGGAGAGGCCCTTCAGCTGCTCTCAGTGCGGGAAGGCCTTTACCCACGTCTCCTCCCTGATGACCCACCAGCGTATCCACACGGGGGAGAGGCCGTTCACCTGCTCTCAGTGTGGGAAGGGCTTCACCTGCTCCTTCAACCTGCAGACCCACCAGCGGGTCCACACGGGGGAGAGGCCCTTTAGCTGCCCAGAGTGCGGGAATTCCTTTACCCAGGTCTCCACCCTGCTGAGGCACCAACGTGTCCACACGGGGGAGAGGCCCTTCAGCTGCCCCGAGTGCGGGAAGGGCTTCAGTAATTCCTCCACCCTGCTGACCCACCAGCGGGTCCACACGGGGGAGAGGCCATTCACCTGCTCTCAGTGCAGGAAGGGCTTCAGGTATTCCTCCCACCTGCTGACCCACTGGCGGGTCCACACGGGAGAGAGACCCTTCAGCTGCCCCGAGTGTGGGAAGGCTTTCAGCACATCCTCCACTCTGCTGAGACACCAGCGGATCCACACCGGGGAGAGACCGTTCACCTGCTCTCAGTGCGGGAAGGGCTTCACCTACTCCTGCAACCTGTGGAAGCACCAGCGAATTCACGTGCCATCGCAGGGAGATTGAAGGAGTGACGGCCGAGTGCCATTATCGATTGGACTATCAACCAGGTTCCGGGGACTCCCGGGTTCAAATCCTGCCAAGACAGATGGCAGGATCGGTACTCGGTCAGAAATGTGCAGTTCGGAATCTAACGATGAGACCGTTTCAGGGAGGGTGTGGTGCAGGGGAGAAAGCCCCCATCTGATTCCCTCTCTCCCTTGTGAGGGAAGGGAACCGCCATTGTGGGAAAGGATTCACTCAGTCGTTCCAGCTGCATCCTTTACCCGGTCTGGCCTACACCTGACTCCAGACCCACAGCAGTCTGGTTGACTCTACACTGCCCCTTCCTGGCAAATGAGCGGGGAGACACTTACTTGGAGACAGGGTATGGGTTAAAATTGCTGAGTGAGGCAATACTTCCTCCGGGTTACGGCTGTACCAAGGATCCAATTACAAAGGGACAACTTGGTGCTGACCAATAGTAAAGACAGTGGGGGGGGGGGGGGGGGGGGGGGTGGGTGGGACAGGGGAGGTGTGGTGTGTGCACTTTGACCTTGAGCTGTTCAAAAAGCAACTGCTTTTTCTCTGCCTTTTTGCTGGGGGGATCTGATGCTGTAACAAAGTTGGGTCACAATAAAGGTTACCTGAACTTACCACCGGGCTCAGACTCTCATTGAACGCTTTCAGCTCCAAGAGGTTTTTGTTTTAAAGCTGCTCATTTCTTTCAGCCTCCTGCACTAAGTTTATAACATGGAACATAGAACAGTACAGTGCAGAACAGGCCTTTCAGCCCTCGATGTTGCACTGACCTGTGAACTATTCTCAGCTTGTCCCCCTACACTATCCCAAAATCAACCATGTGCTTATCTAAGGATTGTTTACATCTCCCTAATGTGGCTGAGTTGACTACCTTAACAGGTAGGGCATTCCATGCCCTTACCACTCTCTGCATAAAGAACTTGCCTCTGACATCTGTCTTAAATCTATCACCCCTCAATTTGTCGTTCTGCCCCCTCGTACAAGCTGACGTCACCATCCTAGGAAAGAGTCTTTCATTGTCTACCCTATCTAATCCTCTGATCATCTTATATGTCTCTATCAAATCCCCTCTTAGCCGCCTTCTTTCCAATGAGAACAGACCCAAGTCTCTCAGCCTTTCCTCATAAGACCCTCCCTCCAGACCAGGCAACAACCTGGTAAATCTCCTCTGCACCATTTCCAATGCTTCCCACATCCTTCCTGAAATATGGGGGCCAGAACTATACACGATATTCCAAATGTGGCCGCACCCGTGTTTTGTTTTGTTGCAGTGTGATATTTCGGTTCCGGAACTCAATCCCTCTACAAATGAAACCTAACATACCGTATGCCTTCTTCACATCACTATCTACCTGAGTGGCAACTTTCATGGACTCCAAGATCACTGCCTTCCTGTTTTTCTTCCCAAAGTGAATCACCTCACATTTAGCTGCATTGAACTCCATTTGCCACCTCTCTGTCCAATTCTGCTAATCCATCCACCTATGCCTGTATCTAAGTCATTTATAAAAATGACAAACTGCAGTAGTCCCAAAACAGATCCTTGTGGCACACCACTAGTAACCAGACACCAGGCTGAATATTTTCCATAAGCCACCACTCGCTCCTCCTAGTTCAAGTATCTGTAATAAGATTAACATTAGAACAACAGCAGGATTCAAAAACCCAACTGGACAGGGTCCACTCCTTTTCATGAGATTCCAGGATTCTCTCCTCCTCTTTCCCCACTTTTGATTGGTGCGGTCAATTAATTTACCATGGTGCAGTTGGACCCAAGCTGAGCGCCCAGCGACTGTGACGGCCGTAGGGGTGGGAAGTAAAACCTGGAAGGGGCCATCCCAACGAGGTTGGAGACCTTTGCCAGTCCAGTTCTTGACGAGCACCAACAAACCAGGCTCTACCCGTGACGAGGCTGAAAGGGAGGGAACATCGCCGTAGGCCGCACGCTCCTGGGAATGAACGGCACGCATAACATTGGTTAGAGCAAGAACATAACCAATCATTGCTTCGGTCATGTGGTGGACATGGACTGAGAAGGGAGCCGAATCGTTCCAAGGGGGACGGAGGGGGTGACCAGAGAGACTCTCAGCTGGAGACAGTCGTGTCTTGCCCGCAGACATGGATCGCATCTGGAATAAGGCCACAGGGATTAACATAACCAGGAGGGGCCAGACTCGGCCATTAATTTGGCAAGTTTAGTCTTGAGTCTGGTTAAAACATTCAACAAGGCCGGCCGCCTGAGGATGATAAGCACCGTGCAGTTGCCGACAAATACAAAGCTGGGAACAGAGTGCTCCGTTAATATTACATGCAAAGTGTGGTCCATTGTCCGAGCTAATGCACACAGGTATACTGAAGGGGGAAATTATTTCCTTAAACAAAATCTTCACCACAGTCTCAGCAGTAGTGTTAGGAGGAGGGTAGACTTCAATCCACTTCGAAAAGACATCAACAATAAGCAAAACATATTTATAGCAACTCAACTCATTTCTCCAACTCAATGAAGTCCAGTTGAAGTGTCTTCAAGGGACGCTCCAGCAAGGGAGTTCTCGTAGAGATACTTGAACTAAGAGGTGGGGGATCGCCTACCCACTGACCTGTTTGATCACGTACAACATCCTGATCGGGAAAGTCACTGACTGAGTATCGATGCGATCTGGAATGATCTGAGATTATCCTGGTGTCATCTGGTGCACCAAACCAGACGCTTTCAACGTGGAGTCGCTTGAGCGATGGAGTGAGCTGCCAGAGGAAGTGGTGGGTGCTGGTACGATGACAAGTTAAAAGGCTTCTGGATGGGCATCTGAATATAAAGGGTTTAGATGGGTCAGGGCCAAGTGATGGCAAATGTGACTGGAGTCATAGAGATGTACAGCACAGGAACAGACCCTTCGGTCCAACTCGTCCTTGCTGACAAGAGAGCCAACCCAATTTAGTCCCAGCTGCCAGTACCCGGCCCATATAGGGGCCAAGTGATGGCAAACGTGACTAGATTAATTTAGGATATCTGGGCAGATTGGGCCAAATGTTATGTTTCTGCGCTGTGTGACTCTAATTGTCTTCAGTGAAAGCAGAAGTGTTGTTGTGAAGGCTGGACTTTCAGAGCATGTTTTGCCCTGACTGGGAGCAGAAGAGTTTGACTGAAGTGTGCTGGTGTTAATGGCTTGATGTCTCATTTTGCTCCCACCTTCCCGGGGTCATTAACCATTTTGTGTCTGGTCCTTCCTCAAGAAGCTGCATTGCAAGTTCGCCCTGAATTGACACTTTTTTTTTGCTTCCCAAAATCAGACCTGCTTACACTCAGCAGGATCCCAGTGTTGTGAAAGATATTAACTTTCAGGTGGAGGTATCCAAAATTCAGAGAGATGTCAGTCTTGATGTTTTTGCTTTTCAGCATCTTCAGGAGAGTTAGTTCGAGTGGAGTGAGAACAGAGGGGAAGGGACAGTGGGATGGTGCTTTTAATTTTGTAGAACAGCAAAAGAAAAGAATATTCCACAGAAAGTAGAATTGCTTGTTCTGAATTTCTACCCTGCACTGATAGTGATGACTTTTGTAATCTGTTTTTATCAGTGTATTTGAAGATCTGAAGACGGAAGCTTCAAAATCAACAGATGAAGGCCTTACGCCCGAAACATTGACTCTCCTCCGATTCGGATGCTGCCTGACCTGTTGGCCATTTCCAATACCACACATTTTGACACTGACTCTCCAGCGTCTGCAGACCTCAGACGTCAATGTCTGACAGTCGCTCAATCCATTGGGACCGGAAACAATTTTCAACTGAGTCTGAGAGAAGGAGCAAAGTGTTTTGGTTCCTGTTTGAGGATGTTTTCAGCATCAGTGGGACTGGATGAGAGACCCCACTGTTGCAGCGCACTGAGTGTGGAGCCTGAAACAGTTCTACAGCCTGGGAAGGGGAATTCAGGGTGGGGAGGGGCTCTGCACACGTTTGTGTGTAACTGAAGGTTCGGCCATGGAGTAACCCGAGGAATCCCACCCCATGGAGAAATGGTGGAAGTGTGGCGTCTGCAGGAAAAGCTTCCGTGTCCCCTCTGTCCTGGAGACTCATCGGCGCAGCCACACCAGGGAGCGCCCGTTCCCCTGTCCCGTCTGCAGGAAGGGCTTCAGCACTTCCTCCACCCTGCTAACCCACCAGCGGATCCACACTGGGGAGACACCCTTCAGCTGCCCAGTGTGCAGGAAGGCCTTCAGTGATTCCTCCATCCTGCTGAGGCACCAGTGGGTCCACACGGGGGAAGAGGCCCTTCAGCTGCCCCAAGTGCAGGTAGAGATTTACCCAGGCCTCCAACCTGCTGACTCACCAGCAGATCCACACAGGAGAGAGGCCCTTCAGCTGCCCAGAGCGCGGAAAGGCTTTCACCAGCTCTACCAACCTCCGGAGGCACCAGGGAGTTCATGTACCATCGCAGGTGGATTGAAGGCGCGATGGCTGAGTGCCATTATCGACTGGACTATCAACCCAGTTCCAGGGGCTCCCGGGTTTGAATCCCACTGCAGCAGATGGTGCGATACAGGGTATGGGTTGAAATTGCCGAGTGAGGCAATACTTCCTCCAGGTTAAGGCTGTACCAAGGATCCAATTACAAAGGGACAACTTGGTGGTGACCAATAGTATAGAAGTGAGGTGGGTTGGAGGGGAGGGGGGGGGGGGGGGGGTGCGCTTTGATCTTGAGCTGTTTAAAAAGCAGCTACTTTCTCTCTGCCTTTTTGCTGAGGAGGATTGAACTTGCCAACGTGAACCACACTTTGCAGAGAGAGGAAATTTCTCCGGATGGAATAGGTTGATGGAAGTCAACAATTGTCAGATTATTTCATGAAAATAACAGCTGGTATGGGGATCCCAGAAGAGGGGCATCTGTAATGACACACAGAAACAAACCCTTCAGTCCAGGCCAACCAGATATCCTAAATTAATCAAGTGACCCATTTGCCAGCATTTGGCCCATATCCCTCTGAATGCTTCCTGTTCATGTCCCCATCCAGATACATTTTTTTCTTCGGAGAATACTTGGGTGAGAGCCAAGATATGCAATACCTCAATGTATAATAATGAAGCAGCTCATTTATTCTGAAACTATTTCAATTAGTTGGTCAATTGCCAAATAATAGCTGCATAACTGTTGTCAATATTGATACCCAGGAAAGCTATTTTGTTTAATATATTTCCTTTGTAAAGATCTTATCCAAATTATAAAATGATTGTATTTTCATACAAAATAAAATTTGCAGTGTTTTATTAAATGGTTGAACGTAACTTTGCACTTAATTGCTCTGTTTGGGATTAAACATTGTGACTTAGCTAAAAGTGATCTTTCATAATATATGGTGAGTCTATTAACAAACGAATGTTGCCATTTGCTCTCAAGTTAGCTCAGATTCAATTTGAAATTCTTGAATGAGTTGAATAAGGGGTAAAAAGTAAATATTTATTGCACTTTTCTGAAATTCTCTGCACTGCCATTGTAGTTGGTTAAACAAAATATGTATCTCTCTTCATAACTTTGATATCACCACAAATCCTAGGAACCCCATCCAGGACAAACATATAAATAGAAAGTAGGAGACAACAGCTTCGCTTCACTTGGAGGTCACCACTGATGATGTTACCTGGCCAGGTAATGAAACGTCTGGATATCAAACCTACAGCTCAGCGAGCAAACCTGCACCCTAAACATTCTACTTTGCTGAAAGACTGCACAATCTGCAGGCACTGGCAGAGCACAGCAGTTCAGGCAGCATCCAACGAGCAGCGAAATCAACGTTTCGGGCAAAAGCCCTTCACCAGGAATAAAGGCAGTGAGCCTGATTTTGGAAACCTCTATAAAGAGAACAAAGAACCCTACAGCACAGGAACAGGCCCTTCAGCCCTCCAAGGCAATGCTGATCGAGATACTCTATCTAAACCTGCCACCTATTTTCTAAGGATCTGTATCCCTCTGCTCCTTGCCCATTCATGTATCTGTCTACATACATCTTAAATGACACTATCGATCCCACCCTACTGCCTCCGCTAGTGATGCATTCGAGGTGCCCACCACCCTCTGTGTAAAGAACTTTCCATGTATATCTCCCTCAAACCTTTCCCCTCTCACTTTGAACTCGTAACCCTCAGTAATTAAGTCTTCTCCTCTGGGAAAATAATTCTCCCTATCCACCCCGTTTACACCTCTCATGGTTTTTCGGCCTCAATCAGGAACCCCCCACCCTGCCTCGACCTCCTTATTTCCAGTGAAAATAATCCTAATTTACTCAACCTCTCCTCATAGCTAGCGCTCTCCATAACAGGCAACATCCTGGTGAACCCCCTCTGCACTCTCTCCAAACGTATCCACATCCTTTTGGAAATCTGGCGACCGGAATTGTACGCAGTATTCCAAATGCGCCAAACCAAAATCTTTTCCTCAATCCGTCCGATGATGGAACGTGTGTTGTATGCTGCCTTGACCACTCTACTGACATGCATTTGCCACCTTCAGAGAACAATAGACCTGAACACCCAGCTCTCTCTGTACATCAATTTCCCCCAGGACCTTTCCATTTACTGTATAGCTCGCTCTTGAATTGCATCTTCCAAAATGCATCACCTCACATTTGTCTGGGTTGAACTCCATCTGTCATTTCTCTTCCCAACTCTCCGGTCTATATTCTGCTGAAGCGTCTGACAGTCCCCTTCACTATCTGATTTTCCATCAATCTGAATGTCATCTGCAAACTTGCTAATGAGGCACTCGATACCTTCACCTTTCAACCTCCTGTGCTCCAGTGAAAAAAGTCCCAGCCTACCCACCAATAGGTGCGAATTCTGTCGAGTCAGCCTGACATTTTTGATAGAAAAGCTATGCATTTAAATTATGTTCTTGAGAAAGATACTGAAAACAGGTTCTGGAATTAACATACCAAAGAACAGAACTCCATTCTAAAAGATGGAAGATTTAATCTAAATTGTTTAATGTATCACATCTCCATGAACTGGACTCCGTTGGCTATAAATAGTCTAATCATGACCTTATTCTCCACAACCACCTGAAGCAGCAGCAGCACTTCAGAGCGTCAGAGATCCGGGTTCAATTCCCACCTCAGGCAACTGTCAGTGTGGAGTTTGCACATTCTCCCCGTGTCTGCGTGGGTTTCCTCCCACAGTCCAAAGATGTGCAGGTTAGGTGAAGTGGCCACGCTAATTTGCCTGTCGTGTTAAGTGAAGGGGTAAATGTTGGGGAATGGGTCTGGGTGGGTAGCTCTTCGAAGGGTCAGTTTGGACTGAAGGGCCTGTTTCCACACTGTAAGTAATAAAATCTAAAATAAATCTAATCACTCCGAAAGCTAGGGCTTCCAAACAAACCACGTTATGGCAGCAGCGGGAGGTGTGGATTATATTCACTAAAACAGCTAAGCAGTTAGATAACACGTTCGAGTGGAAAGTGTGTATAACATAATCTCACAACTCCTATCCTCAATGCTATGACCAATGAAGGAAAGCAAACCAAACGCCGCCTTCACTACTCTATCCACCTGAGACTCTAGCACTCCAAGGTCTCTTTATTCTGCAACACTCCCCTTAACTGTGTCAGTCGTGCCTGGATTGTTTGACCAAAATACAAACCTCTGATTTCTCTAAATTAAACTCCAACTGACACTCCTCGGCTCATCAGCCGATCCCATAAATTCTAATTTATAGTGAACTCTTTCCTCTCTTATTCCCTGGAAACCGAAAATCTCCATCCCACACTAATTCCCTCCATTTTCACTTTGCTTATAGCGGAAGAATGTAACTGAGAAACATATCAGCCATGATTGAATGGAATGAGCAGACCTGCTGGTCTAATTTCTGCTCCTGTGTCTTGTGGTCTCTTGCTGTCCTGGACACCGAGAGAGAGAATTGGGACCAGCATTGAACCGATCATGATTGGATATGGATCTACCTGCATCTCGGTGGATGGGCTGGGACTTTCACTGGAGCAGAGGAGGAGGAGATGTGACCTTATCAAGGTTTATAAAATCATGAGGAGAGAGATGAGGTGAATGACGGGTGTCCTTCCCCTTGGGTTGGGGCTTCAAGACTAGGGAGCAAATTTTGATGGTGACAGGAGAAAGAAATTTTAAAAAGACTTGAAGGGCACAATTTTTTTTATAGAGTGGTTCACGTGTGGACTAAATGTCTAGAGGAAGTGGTGGATGCAGATACAGTAACGATGTTTAAAAGACATTTGGATAAGTTCATGAATAGGAAAGGTTTGGAGGGATATGAGCCAAAACACTGGCAGGTGGGACTGGTTTAGTTTGAGAACATAGTCAGCATGGACTAGTTGGACTGAAGGGTCTGTTTCTGTAACTTGGTTCTATACTAGTCTTTAAACCATTTTCTTGCCTTCCCCATAAACATTCACGTAAAAATCAGATGAACTCAGCCTTGAATATATTCAATGACCCCCTAACTGCAAGAAGACATCCCTACTTCTGAACTCAATTCCTCTTGCTAATACACCACTTGCCTTGCTCATTGCCTGCTGCACCTGGCACAGAAGGACACTGATGCCCCTCTGAACATCCACGCATCATTCCTGATGAAGGGCTCGTGCCCCAAACTTCGACTGTCCTACTGCTCAGATGCCGCTTGACCTACTGTGCTTTGTCAATTGTGGTCTTCTCTACATCGGGGAAACCGAGCGTAAACTTGGGGAACGGTTTGCTGAGCATCACAGCCGGGTCTGCAGAAGCTGAGCGGACTTCCCAGTCTCCACCCATTTTAATGCCTCTTCCCACTCCCCTTCTGACATGACTATCTTTGGCTTCCTCCATTACCACAACAAACCAAACCACAAATTGGAGGAACAAAACCTCATCTTGTCTGAGCAGTCAACAGCCCGGAGGACTCAACACAGTTCTCCAATTTCAAATAATCTCCCATCCCATCCCCCAACTCACTTCCCTGCCCCTTCCACTCTTCCCTGCCAACTCGATTCCTTCCTCCCATTCACCAACCAGGTCGTACCAGATTATGGGGATAAGGCAGGAACAGGATACTGATTGAGGATGATCAGCCATTATCACAATGAATGGTGGTGCTGGCTCGAAGGGCAGAACAGCCTACTCCTGCACCTATTGTCTATTGTACCCTCTACCTGTCTCCACCTATACCCACTTCAATACCCTGCCCCCAGCACACCCTTGTTCCACAGCTCTCCCTATACCCACCCCAAGTCCTGAACAAGGGTTACACCAGATACCTCGACTTCTCCACCTCCTGATACTGCCTGGCTTGCTCTTCCAGTCTCCTGTCTGTCTATTTTGTCAATTGAGACACAGGCCTGGACTAACTTTTCCAGAGTCTGTCCCCTCGCTGGATTCACTCCCATTCCTTTCAGTTGCTCCAAGTCAACACTTGAACCCCAGAATGAAACGTAAATGGAAAAGGGGGTGAGAAAAGAGAGTGCTGTACTCACATGTTGGACGGAGGAAAGAAGTTGCAGCCTGAGGTGAAGCTCAATCTTCCTTCAGAGAGAGGAGGAGCAGGACCTTAAGAAGCTCATGCTCCAACTTCCACATTCACCAACAGGGGAGCTCCGAATGGCAGAAGGACAAGTCTCCCCCTGGTCCTCCAGTGCTCCTTATTCGTCCATCAAAAGTAGGTTTCGCAACTTTTCTGCCGACAGCGAGGAACATGCCCAATGTTTTGGTGACATTGGCAAACACGTGCCCTGCTTGTTGACACTGAGGAGTGTACACAACGTGCTCTGTAGCAATGCTGATGTTATTGACAGATTTTAAGTTTCCAAATACCTATCGGAGAACAAAAAGGGCAGAGCCATAATTCCCCCCCCAATGTGGTTCGCTATTTGGCAATGTTTTTAAGCCTTTTCCTCAGTGTTGGGGTGAGACTCACAACTAGAGGGAATAGGTTTAGGGTGAGGCCACAAAGATATAAAAGGTCCCTGAAGGGGCAACGTTTCCATGTGGAGGGTGGTGCAGGTATGGAATGAGCTGCCAGAGGAAGTGGAGGAGGCTGGTATAATTACAGCCTTTAAAAGGTATCTGGATGGGTATATGAATAGGAAGGGTTTAGAGGGATATAGCGCTGGCAAAGGGGACTAGATTAATTCAGGATATCTGGATTTTCCTAACGGCCGCCCTCCCGCCGCTTCCTCGCTCGAGCGACTTCTCCTCCCAACCGCCTTCACCCCCGCGTGACGTCTGCACGTGGGGGATGGGCGGGGCCCGGGGGGGATGGGCGGGGCCCGGGGTTGGGGATGGGCGGGGCCGGGGGTGGGATAGGCGGGGCCGGGTGATCCTCCCCGTCACCAAGTCACAGCCACCTCGCGCTACAACTGTTCATTCACAAAAACAAACTCTCCTGTCTCACTCTGCAGCTGCGGGGGGCGGGGACACAGCCACGTTTCGAGGAGCCCTGTCTACATTGGGAAAGCTCACGGCTCAATTTAAACAGATATTCCGACATCGAACGGAACGGCGTCATATCTGCATTTTTTATTGCTGGAATCCCCTGCTTATTTTTTTTTCTTAACCCCCCCCTCCCCCCAACTGCTGTCGTGCTTATTTTTTCCCCAGCACCCATGGTGTGTGTGTGCAAGTGTGAGACACAGTGAAAGACACGATGTGCACGAATCTTTATTCAATTTCCACCACCAGGAAGATATAAAAACACCCGAGTGGCCAGTGACAAGCACTGCCCTTCACATCAAAGGGCAATGCTGTGTGATCAAAACAGTGAAGGGGAGGGTAGGGACTAAATCAAAATACAATTGGAGGGGGAAATAATACACTCCTCTCCCTGAACAACTCCTGGGTGTTGGTGGACACCGCGTGCTCCTTCTCCAAGGACACCCGGGTTCTAACGTAACCCCGGAAGAGGGGCAGGCAGTCGGCCCTAACGACCCACTCCACGGCCCGCTGCCTGGACCTGTTGATGGCCAGTTTGGCCAGGCCCAGGAGCAGACCCACGAGGAGGACTTCGGACCTGCCCTCCCTCCTCCGTACCGGGTGCCCGAAGATCAGGAGCGTGGGACTGAAGTGCAGCCAAAAACAGAGGAGAAGGTTTTTAAGAAAATCAAAAAGGGAGTGCAAACGCCCACACCGAATATATACATGGTCCACGGACTCCACAGCGCCACAGAACAAGCAGTTGGGCTGGGAGTCCGTGAACCACCGCAATCTGCGGTTGCAGGGGACTGCTGCGTGCAGCACCCTCCACCCCAGATCCCCGAGAGAAAGGGGGAGGACTCCCGCGTAGAGAGACCTCCACTGGGGATCTCCACCGCCCGGTGGCAAATGGGCACGCCAAGGCGTGTCCGGACGGTGGATGAGGGAGAAGAGGTGGACGGTGTGCAGCAGCAGTCGATACAGGGCCTTCCTTTTTATATCCCTTAAGGGGACAAAATTAAAATTCTGGAGGCGGCTCAGGTTGTGGGGCACAGGCTCCCGCGGGAAGTACGGGACCTTGGGAAAATCTGCATTTTAAAGGGACGTGGACATTTTAACGGGTATTTCTGCAAATAAAGAGGTTTAAATGGACAAGATTATATTTCAAAGGGATGTGGGCACATTCAAAGGGATATCTTCATATGTAAAGTGACGCAGTTATATCTAAATGAATCTACATTTCAAAGAGACGTTGCCCTATTTGTAAGTAGAGACAATAGGTGTGAATTCTGTCTGCGTCCCAATTGTTAGAAACAAACTTAATAAAATTTAGACGAGACCATCACAACTGGAAACAAGACAATTTATTACGAACTTGCAAGTTAGGGTTTCAATTGCAGAAGCAAATGAGCAAATTAGAATCAGGTTAGTGGACAGTTATACCCTTTGAGCTGAGTGAGGTAATCTCTCCAGACTCCTAATGACCCAATCTCTCTTACTGTACCAGACCACTGCCCAGCTGCGCTCCACCCTTATTACTTCCCCCTTCCCCAAGTTGGCAACCTTCCTCTCTGTCAGTGCTGAACTCAACACTATTTTGTCAAGATCTGGTTTAACATTTTGCATCAATTCTGCTGGTACATTCCATCCTCGGACATTTCATTAACTTGTGTCGTTTTGTATCGCTCAAGCATTTTGGTTATCTCAGCTTTTTTGCTGAAAGCACAATTTTTCAAAAAGGACTTTTTGCAATAATAATTACACACCAAAGTTGGTGTTTACTTAACCGCAATTATACACTGAAAAGTAAAGATACTCTTCTCTAAATACCTGCAGGGTTAATAGTTCTCTTGCTGTACCCCTTTTCTGTATGCTTTTTCTATATCTGCAAAAACAACACTTTACCCCATTTCTCACAATTCCCCCATTTCTTTTCTTTAACCATTTGTTGTTTTTGCAATCTTATTTTCTGCCCTCTTTTCACCTTGTGGTGTCGAGGTTCTCAATCTAGTCATTTCTGTCCTTCTAAGTTTGTCTTTTTTTAAACTCTAGGAGTAATCTGTTACTCTCTCTTTCTTGCGCTTGTGCTATTGTCATGACCATTATTGGTTGTTGTCCTCCCAAAGACATTACCAGCTTAGTCATTATCCACTTTAACACATTAAACCCTATCAGTAAACCTACAATTATTAGTCGCACATAAATGCCTAAATTCACTAACCATTTTCCCCACTCGGTCAATCTCCAGTTACCCCATCCCCATCCTTCATCTTTTCGGAGTTCATCTCCAATTTGTCTTATATCGTTTATTTTTTTCTTTACTGTTTCCACCTTATCTTTCACTATGGAAGAGGTGTCTGGGATGAAGGTGCAGCATTCTTTACCATTCAGAGCACAAGTTCCCCCTTTTTCGGCCAAAAGATAGTCTAAAGCCATTCGATTCTGTAAAGCTGTCAGTCTCGTGGCAATCATTTCAGTGGTTATGGCCGATATTTGGGATTGAGATTCCCCATCGTGCCGGTGTTATCATTAATTAAATTTTCAAGGGCGGCCGCTATTTCTGTATTTCCACCCCTGCCCTTGTAGTGCCGTAGTTTGGGAGCAGTGTCCACAGTAGACGGTCTCCTTCAGAGACCTCTCGGGTCTTACGTCTTATCCCCCCCCCCTCCTTTCTCAGGTTGGGCTCATGCTTTTCTATTCGGAGGTGAGGGTCTATATAAGCGAGGGAACAGCAGCCACTCCAACCTTTCTGGTTTTGAGGAAGTGTTTCGTCAACTTCATAATGTGACACATTCGATCACACGAACATATTTTTCCCCGGGAATAAATGGATAGGCCTTCAGACCGCATCCCCAACACGTTCCGTTGAATATTCGGGGAGTGGTCGTGGCAGTGGCCTGACTGGTGTGGACACAAGATGATTTTCCTAGTTGGAAAGGTGCAGCATCATTCTGATGACAGAAACAGGTGGTATTCACTGCTCCTTTCGGTGGGGAAATTCGAAGACTGTCAATAGCGCCCTGATTTTTCAGGGCTGGCCTTGGGAACCATCCCGCAAAGTTATATTTGCTCCTTTCAGATCTCCACTTTGTATTATTTGAACCCACATCAAATTATTGTACATCGTATTTTTTTTTAGTGAGCGGTATTACTGAGGTGGGGATTCCAAGATTCGCTATGGTGTGGGACCTCTGCACAGACCCAACAGTCGGTAAGTCCCTCTTGTTTAGCATAATTCTGGCACAGCGTAGTGAAGTGATTTTTCCCACTTCCTTGAATAGTTAGTACTACTAACATTACAATACTATACCAGTATCTACCCATCTCTGAACTCTGCCCACCATCCTGTCTTAACATTTTAGATGTCACACAGCCCTTCCAATCAATAACAATATATATATATATATCAGCAAACGTTAAAAGAGTCTTTTGTTTCGGTTCATTCTTTCTTTCTTAACTTTCAGAGGGTTGTCTGTAGGATGAGCGTGCCACTCCACCTTTGGGGCGTTCACAGGACCTTTAACGGGAGTGTGATGACTCCACCCTTCCTCAGCAGTCCGAATAGCTGTTTCACTAGTTAGGACGGTTAGGAATGGTCCCTCCCAGCTCGGGTACAGTTTGGTCTCTTTCCAAGTCTTGATCAGGACCCAATCACCCGGTTGTATTCGATGGACTGTAAACTCGAGTGGCAGTGTCTGTACCAACAGGCCTTTATTCCTAAGAATAGACAAAGAAGAGCTGAGTGCCACTATATAGTTCGTTAAAAACTTATCATTGAACTCTGACCAGCCGTGAGGCAGTTTTTCAGCCTCGATAATGCTTCCCTCTATCCTGTCTACTACAGTATATTCATTGCCCTTTTTACCCTCAATCATCCGGGAGGACCCGTCGATAAACAACCGAGCTCTCGCATGCAACGGTACGTCTCTTAAGTTCATTCGCACTTTAGTCTGATATTCGGTAATATCAAGGCAGTCATGTTCTGGATTGACCGGGGTCACTCCCCTCTCTCCGCCACAGAAATGCAGCTGGATTCAAGCAACTGTCTGTGACTAACACAAGGTCATCCTGTTCTATTAAGATTGTCTCATATTTCAAGATCCTAGAGTCTGTGAGCCATTGTCCTGCATTCTGATTTAAGAATTCTTTGCCTTTTACTCCAGAAACCTTGAGATCTTTGTTAGTTAATTTAACACCGCTAGGTCTAAAGCTTAGGGATGATCGTGCTGCTCCCGTATCCACTAAAAATACTGTTTCCTCTCCTTCAGGTGCCACCTTTAACTTTATCAAGGGTTCCCGGTGGGTCTCAGGAGGAGGGAACCCCTGACTCCCCTAATCTTCATCAAAAATCATCAATGATACCGCTTCTCTTTGTCGTCCTAACCTTGGACATCGTCTATCGTAATTTCTTCAACTGCTGCAACCATTATTTTAGCTTTTTGTTTTTGTTTCTCCTCTTCCCTTCTCACACACACTTTCTGTGCCTCATATAACAGAACTTCTATCTGTTTTTCACTCCGGCCTTCTAACTTCTGTAACTTCTTTTGTACGTCCGGCCATGATTTAGTCACAAATTGGACCTTTAAAAGTCCCTGTGCTACCGGATCATCGGGATTCATTCCCGAATATTTTCTAGTGGCTTCTTTTAATCCCTGTACGAAAGGCTGACGGGGCTTCCTCCTTTTCCTGTCTACCTTCAAAAGCTTTAAAAAAATTCTTGAGATTTAGGTGCTGCTTCTTTAATACCCAAAATGACCGTTTCTTGTAAGTCCCTCATTTTTCCTCTATCGTGTTCATCCATCCCCTTCCAATGTGGGTCCACATTGGGGAATTTGTTTTTGGCTGGTATCACTCCCTCACCCACCGGATGTCTCTTTTCCGTTCCCTCAGAGTAGCTCTTCCCATCAAGCCCCTTTCGTCTCCTGACCGTACCTGATGGCGGCTGCTGACTGCGAAGGCTCCCCTAACAGTAAGTTTCTGACTCTCCTCTACCAATCAGGCTGTTGCTGCCACTGCCTGCACACACTCTGGCCAGTAATGTAGCTTTCCATTCTTTAATTAACAATGAATGAATGCAGTCACGTTTTGAATTAACCATGAATCAATAATGACAGGTCACTGAGAATGTATGAAGGAATCCTGCCAATTAATATTGATTCAGGCTAACGCATTTGAATTATTATAAGTATTAATTATTGGTTATATATTTTTGCTCAAGCACATTCATGTTTAAGAACCTCGACAGATTCCATAGCACCTTTTGCAGTTAATTAAATCCCCAATTTGGTGGCAATACTTCGTCATGAACGCAAGACTGATTCTTCCTGCCTCTCATCACAAAGCTGTTGCCATAATCCAATTAACTTTTGTTTTGGTTCCCACTCCCTTGGGCTTAAAATTGAAGGATGACCTTGCTGCCCCCGTATCGACTCGGAAAACTACGTCCTCTTTGTAAGGTCCCACCTTTAAATTTATTGAGGGTTCCTGGTGGGTCCCCGGGGGCAGGAACTCCTGACACCCCTAGTTTTCATCAAGGCTCATAAATGGCACTGCCTTTACTTCCTTTGTCGGATCAGGACACTCTCTCTTAAAGTGACCTGTCTTTCCACAGTAATAACATCCCGCCTGTGGGGATTTCCACTTTGATCCTTGTTCCTGTCTCCCAGACCCCTTCACATCTCCTCCCCGATCCTTTCTCCTCCCTTTATTTTCAACATGCTGCCTGCCACCATTCCGGTTTCCTTCTCCTTTTAGTTTTGTCCTTTTCTTTATTACCTCATTCACCGTGGCTTATCATTATTTTTGCTTTCTGTTTCTGCTCCTCATGTTACGTTGCCAGATCAATGGCTGAGCCGATTGAACCAACTGAACAGCTTTAGGGCCACCTCATGGCCATTCCTCATCACCCAATGTTTTGTTTAGACCTTGATTCTTTTCAAGAAATATTGCAATTTTTCTTGCTCCCTGTAATCTCAAATACAATTCATCAATTGATGCTTGCTTTTCTTTAAAGCCTGTTCCTAACTATATATTTTGGAATCTTACTTGTAAATATATATTTATCTATTATAAATTCATTTATTCAGTGTTTAATATTCAAAATGCACAATGCACACAGTTCCCAACTCTGAAATCCACCACAATCACCCGGTTCCAGTCCCCTGATTCAAATCCAAAACTAGTCCTCCCAACTAGTCCTGACCAGTCATTGCTCAATTACAATGCTATAGGTCGTGAAATAACCAGAGCTGCCTTAAAAGGATTTGTCTATTCAAGTAAAAACTTCAACTGTCCTCCATAAATCGCTTTTATGTAAGGATAAAAGAGATTAATTCGTAACTGATAGTAAGGCAGTCATGACCTGTAAAAAGAACATTTTATTTCATAATCTTGCAAAATCCTTAACCTTAAAAGAAATCATGTTAAAATTTCCATAGTAGAAATCAGATTCAAAACAGTCCTGGATCTCAAGCTCCAGGGAACATTCGATCACCAACAAACAAATGTGCATTCAGACTGAATCACACAGGGATAAACTTTCTACTAACTGTACGGCTCTTTTCTCTCTCTCTCTCTCTCACACACACACACACACACACACACACACACACACACACACACACACACGTTTCCCACAATGACTCCTCAAGCTTTTGAATATTTTTCTGGGCGTCTGGCCATAAGTTAGTTCCAAAGTGCACCCCCAGTAGCCCTTCAGCTACTACCCCTTCTGACATGAAGCATAATCTGATTCCTCCTGACTATAAGGCTGTTTTTCTTTGACATTTTATCATTTGTTTTTTATCCTTTCCTCGTGTCCGAGGATTGTCCTTCCAATCTCTTAAATTTTTCCTAAAGGACTGTCCGTTGGGATGTGGTCCTCGAACGTCCCTCTCATGTCCCCTTCTACATCTAAATTGCTATTCTTATTTCCCATTTTAATACTCGGCCGTTTTCTTTCTATAATTTCAATTAACCTCTCTGAAGTTCGGTGTTACCTTCTTCCACACCCCCTTCAGGGTCCTAATCTCCGCGTGGGGGTTTCCCTTCTTAATAACCGGTCTAAGGCTGGGTGATCGAATCAGTTAGACACATTACTTGTTAGATTAATCTAGCCAATTAAAGACCTTTATTCTCTATTTTTTAAGTTGCCAATTCCCCCGTACTTCTCGTACGGAACCGACCACCAAGGTAATACCTAAAGGTCAATTTTCATACCTTGGTCTGTGCACAAAAGTTACCTGGTCGAATGCGCGCCCCTTCCCACGGCAATACCAGACAGCAAAATACGTTGTCCATCTAGGTCGCCTGAAATTTACCTTTACCTGGGTCTTATGTACACAAGAGTAACCCGACCGAACCACCACATCTTAGTGTCCTTCGCACCGCGGCGAAACAGCAAGTACTGCTGCAAATCCTGGCCGCCCGCGAATGCGGGTCTTAAGTCCATAAGTGTTACCTGACCAACCCGCCAGGTCTTAGTGCACCTCGCTCGTGGCAAAGACTGACAACAAAACAAAACCCGCTGCCTACCCCAGTCGTCCGGACAATACTTATTTAAGACCTTTTTCTTACCCGGGTCTTGTGCACAAGAGTTACCCGACCGGACCCGCTGCGTCGCCTCTGCCCGTCCTGTCTCCAGGGTCTCCCAGTCCGGATCATCCTCACCCAGAGCTGCCTCGGCAACGAGGGGAAACTAGAGATTGCCGAAATCAGCGAGGTGCACCTTCTCCGTTTCTCCAAGAACATCGAGCGACCGGAGCTTGGGATCCAGGAACGAGCCCCCAAATCTTTTAGAAACAAGTTTAATAAAATTTAGAGGAGACCACCGAAACTGGAAACAAGACAATTTATTCTACGATCTTGCAAGAAAGGGCATCAAATGCAGAAGCAAATGAGCAAATTAGAATCAGGTTAGTGTACAGTTATACCCTTTGAGCTTAGTGAGGTCATCTCTCCAGACTCCTAATGACCCAATCTCTCTCACTGTACCAGACCACTGCTCAGCTGCACTCCACCCTTATTACTTCCCCCTTCCCCAGGTTGGCAACCTTCCTCTCTGTAAATGCTGACACATACATTTATTTTGTCAAGATCTGGTTTAACATTTTGTATCAGTTCTGCTGGTACATTCCATCCTCGGACATTTCATTACCTTGTATCGTTTTGTATCGCTCAAGTATTTCGGTTATCTCAGCTTTTTTGCTGAAAGCATAATTTTACAAAAAGAATTTTTTGTTATAGTAATTACACACCAACGTTAGTATTTAATTAACCACAATTAAACACTGAAAAGTCCCTAAATACCTGCAGGGTGAATAGTTCTCTTGCTGTACCCCTTTTCTTTATGCTTTTTCTATATCTGCAAAAACAACACTTTACCCCATTTCTAACAGTATTGAACAATACGGCTAGGGGAATGGTTGAGGGTGAGTTACCCTTTGGAGGGTCGGTGTGGACTCGTTGGGCCGAGTGGCCTGCTTCTACACTGGGGATTCTCTGAAGGGAAGGAATTTCTGCAAACTGTGCAGGGCAGTGCAGGCGCACTGCGGGGTCCCGCTGCTGGCCGAGCCCCGCATCTCGTCCCTTCCCTTTCCCTTGCCCAGTCTCCCATACCCTCCCCCACCCCCGACCCATCGATGGCGTCACAATGCGCGGAAGTGGCCCTGTCAGGTTCAGAGTGAAACTCCCTCCCTCTGGACAACTGTTCATCCTGGGGAGGCGAGAGAGGGGAGGGGTGGAAATCTGTTCACTTGTAGCAGCCGGAGTGAATCCAGGGAGGGAGCAGATTCTGCAAACTCAGGTATGTGTCTTAATTGGTGGAGAAAGTGAGGACTGCAGATGCTGGAGATCAGAGCTGAAAATGTGTTGCTGGAAAAGCGCAGCAGGTCAGGCAGCATCCAAGGAGCAGGAGAATCGACGTTTCGGGCATCAGCCCTTCTTCAGGAATGAGGAAAGTTGTGTCCAGCAGGCTAAGATAAAAGGTAGGGAGGAGGGACTTGGGGGAGGGGCGTTGGGAATGCGATAGGTGGAGGGAGGTCAAGGTGAGGGTGATAGGCCGGAGTGGGGTGGGGGCGGAGAGGTCAGGAAGAAGATTGCAGGTTAGGAAGGCGGTGCTGAGTTCGAGGGATTTGACCGAGGCAAGGTGGGGGGAGGGGAAATGAGGAAACTGGAGAAATCTGAGTTCATCCCTTGTGGTTGGAGGGTTCCCAAGCGGAAGATGAGGCGCTCTTCCTCCAACCGTCGTGTTGCCATGGTCTGGCGATGGAGGAGTCCAAGGACCTGCATGTCCTTGGTGGAGTGGAAGGGGGAGTTGAAGTGTTGGGCTACGGGGTGGTTGGGTTGGTTGGTCCGGGTGTCCCAGAGGTGTTCTCTGAAACTTTCTGCAAGTAGGCGGCCTGTCTCCCCAATATAGAGGAGGCCACATCGGGAGCAGCGGATGCAATAGATGATGTGTGTGGATCTATTGCCAAGTGATGGCAAATGTGGCTAGATTAATTTAGGATGTCTGGTCAGCTCGGACAAGTTGGGCCAAAGGGTCTTTTTCCGTGCTATATGAGTCTAATTGTCTTTGGTGAAAGCAGAAGTGTGGTTGTGAAGACTGGACTTTCAGAGCAGCTTTCAAAGATGTTTTGCCCTGACTGGGAGCAGAAGAGTTTGACTGAAGTGTGTCGGTGTTAATGCCTTGATGTCTCAATTTGCTTCCACCTTCCTGGGGACCTTAACCATTTTGTTCCACAAATAGCTGCATTGCAGGTTACCCCATGAACTGGCACACTTATGTTTGCTTCTCAGAATCAGACCTGCTCACTGTCAACTGTATCCCAGTGTTGTGGGGTTATCCAAAATGCAGAGAGGTGTCAGTCTTGACGTTTCTGTTTTTCTGCCCATTTAAGATCCTGAATCAGCACCTTCAGGGAATTAGAGTGGAGTGAGAACAGAGGGGGAGAGAAAGTGGGATGGTGCTTTCAATTTTGTGGAATAACAAAAGAAAAGAATATTCCACAGAAAGTAGAATTCCTTGTTCAGAATTTCTACCCTGCACTGACAATGATGCCTTTTGTAATCTCTTTTTACAGAGTATTTGAAGATCTGAAGACAGAAGTTTCAAAATCAACAGGTGAAAGCCTTATGCCCAAAACATTGACTCTCCTGCTCCTCAGATCTGCCTGACCTGCTGTGCTTTTCCAGCGCCACACTTTCTGACTCTGACTCTCCAGCGTCTGCAGTCCTCACTTTGATGTCAATGTCTGACAGTCACTCAATCCATCGGGACCGCAACGGGTTTTGACTGTGATTTCTGTGAGAAGGAGCAAAGCGTTTTGGTTCCTGTTTGAGTACGTTTTCAGCATCAGTGGGACTGGATGAGAGACTCTACTGTTGCAGCGCACTGAGTGTGGAGCCTGAAACAGTTATACGGCCTGGGAAGAGGAATTCACGGTGGGGATAGGCTCTGCACACGTTTGTGTGTGGCTGAAGCTCCGGCCATGGAGAAACCGGAGGAATCCCGCTCCGTGGAGAAACCGTGGAAGGGTGGCAACTGCAAAAAAGGCTTCCGTTTCCCGTCTGCCCTGGAGACTCATCGGCACAGCCACACTGGGGAGAGGCGATTCCCCTGCCCTGTCTGTGGGAAGGCCTTCAGCGATTCCACCAACCTCCACACCCACCAGCGGGTCCACATGGGGGAAAGGCCCTTCAGCTGCCACGAGTGTGGGAAGGCCTTTTCCCAGGCCTCCAACCTCCAGACCCACCGGCGAGTCCACACAGGGGAGAGGCCCTTCAGCTGCCATGAGTGTGGGAAGGCCTTTTCCCAGGCCTCCAACCTCCAGACCCACCGGCGAGTCCACACGGGGGAGAGGCCCGACAGCTGCCCCGAGTGCGGGCAGGCCTTCAGCAATTCCTCCCACCTGCTGACCCACCAGCGGGTCCACACGGGGGAGAGGCCCTTCAGCTGCCCTGAGTGCGGGAAGGCCTTCAGCAATTCCTCTCACCTACTGAGGCACCAGCGGGTCCACACGGGGGAGAGGCCCTTCAGCTGCCCCGAGTGTGGGAAGGCCTTCAGTAATTCCTCCACCCTGCTGACCCACCAGCGGGTCCACACAGGGGAGAGGCCCTTCAGCTGCCCTGAGTGCGGGAAGGCCTTCACCAATTCTTCTAACCTGCTAAGCCACCAGCAGGTCCACACGGGGAAGAGGCTGTTCCCTTGCACAGAGTGTGGGAAGGCCTTCAGGTATTCTTCTCACTTGCTGACCCACTGGCGGGTCCACACCGGGGAGAGGCCCTTCAGCTGCCCCGAGTGTGGGAAGGCCTTCAGGCATTCCACTAACCTGCTGACCCACTGGCGGGTCCACACCAGGGAGAGGCCGTTCCCCTGCCCCGAGTGCGGGAAGGCCTTCAGCAATTCCTCTAACCTGCTGAGGCACCAGCGGGTCCACACGGGGGAGAGGCCCTTCAGCTGCCCCGAGTGTGGGAAGGCCTTCACCCGCTCCTCCTACCTGCGGAGCCACCAGCGAGTTCATGTACCATCGCAGGGCGATTGAAGGAATGACAGCCGAGTACCATTTATTGACTGGACGATCAACCCGGTTCCAGGGACTCCCGGGTTCGATTCCCACCGCAGCGGATGGGGGAATTGGAATTTGGTCAGAAATCTGGAGTTCAGAATCTAACGGTGAAACCATTGTCGGTGGGGTGGGGATGGAAGAAAACCCCCACCCTGATTCACTCCGTTCTTTTTTAGGGAAAGAAACTGTCGTTGTGGGAGAGGATTCACTCAATCGTCCCAGCTGCATCCTTTACCCGGTCTGGCCTACACGTGACTCCAGACCCAAAGCAGTATGATTGACTCTACACTGCCCATCCAACTTACTTGGAAACAGGATACGGGTTGAAAATGCTGAGTGAGGCAGTACTTTCTCCGGGTTAAGGCTGTACCAAGGATCCAATTACAAAGGGGCAACTGGGTAATGACCAATAATGAAGAAAGTGAGGGGTCGAAGAGAGTGTGTGCACTTTGACTGTGAGCTGTTTTTAAAACATTGCTACTTTTTCTATGCCTTCCTGCTGGGAGATTCTGAAGCTGTAACAAAGTTGGGTCGCAATAAAGATTACCTGTACTTCACGCCGAGCTCAGACTCTCATTGAGAGCTTTGAATTGCATTTTGTTCTAAAACTGCTCATTTCTTACAGGCGAAAGTGAGAACTGCTGATGCTGGAGATCAGAGTCAAGATTAAAGTGCTGCTGGCAACGCACAGCAGGTCAGGCAGCATCCGAGGAGCAGGAAAATCGACATTTTTTGGGCAATATTGATTTTCCTGCTCCTCAGATGCAGCCTGACCTTCTGTGCTCATTTCTGACAGCCTCCTGTACTATGTTTCCAATGTTGTGTATCGGTTGCAGCAGTGAATGAGTAGCCAGTATTGTTAGAAATTGTGAATTTTTCAGGAGTGCAGGTACTCCATCATCCCATTGTCATTGTCCAGTTTCCTGGCAGCACTGGGAGGTGTGGGCTGTGTCCATTGGAAACGATGTGGAGGTGCCAGTGTTGGACTGGGGTGGAGAAAGTTAAAAATCACACAACACCAGGTTATAGTCCAACAGGCTTATTTGTAAGCATTAGCTTTCGGAGCGGTGCCCCTTCATCAGGTAGCTGTGGAGCAGGATCATAAGACACAGAATTTATAGCAAAAGCTGACGGTGTCATGCAACTGATAAGATATTGAACAAATCTAGATTGCGGATTAGTCTTTCATCTTTTACCATGGGTTGCAGGTTTCAGTTCAGTAAACCCCAGAACTACTTTTAATTCACCTTCTTGAGACGGTTTAAGGTTTTATAAAAATAGGTGGCATCTCAGCTCCGATACTGCATAAAAGTTGTGAGGTTCGAGTCTGTATCCCAATCTTGAATCAAATTGGTTCTATTAACCAAAGTAGGAATTTATAAAATATTACATGCAGTTTGTGCGCTTTTTGAGCAAAATTGAATATATCTGCAAATATAATTCTGCAATTGCAAATTCACCCCTTGGACTTGTGTGACTGTGTGTGCATGAGAGTGTGTGCATATATTCTAATGAAGTGTGTGTGAGATGGAGTATCAGCCTGTGAGATGGGGTGAGTGTTAGGGTGTGTGTGTGTCTGAGAGAGCGACAGGTAAAGGCAAGGGGTTGCATTTTGCTAAAAAGAGGACGGGCAGGACTTGTACAGTTAATGGTAGGGCCCTGCAATGTGTTCTAGAACAGATTCATGGGGGGGTGCGTGGAGAGGTTCAGGTACATAAAGTTAAAAATCTCTCAACACCAGGTTATTGTCCAACTGGTTTATTTGGAAACACAAGCTTTTGGAGCACTGCTCCTTCATGGGATGTTTGTGGAACAGGATCATAAGACACAACCACCTGATGAAGGAGCAGTACTCCAAAAGCTAATGCTTGCAAATGAGCCTGTTGGAGTATCAGCTGGTGTGGTGTGAATTTTAACTTCATCCACCCCAGTCCAACACCGGCATCTCCAAGTCGGGGACATAGTTCTTTGGAAGTTGCATCATTGGTACACAGGGTGGTGAAAGAGGCGTTTAGCACACTCTCCTTCATTGTTCACACCGTTCAGTGCAGGAGTTGGGACATCACGTTGAGGTTGGACAGGATATTGGTGAGACCATGTGTAGAGTACTGAGGACACTTCTGGTCGCCCTATCGACGACCACAAGTTGTCGGGTGACCTTATTTCGATTTATAAAGTCATGGGGCGTGGAGGAAAGGTAAATATCACAGAGGGGAAAAAAATGATGCATCTCCCCTTTTTAACTTCTCTTGACATTCAGACACTTCAATCCTGTCAGTAACAGCCTCATCGCCAGAGAGCAGACTGCGCATGCTCCTCACTGCACACAAGGCACACGCCTCGCGACTTTCTTTTGGTGGACCAATCAGGAGCACTGGAGGACCGGAAGGTGACTGGTCCTCCTGCCAATCAGAGCCTTCCTATTGTCTGAATGCAGAAGCTGCTGCTCTGTCTCTGAATGGAGATTGAGTTTGCTCCAGACTCCCTTCTTACTTCTGCTAATCTAATCGTTTTACCACATCTGTCTGTGGCGTGCAACCCTCCCCCATCGATAGCTGGGTCTTATTACTTTTGCTGATGCAAGACAGGATCTTATTTGGTTATCTTGTTCATACTAACTCCCTATGTGCGTGGTAAAAACAATGACTGCAGATGCTGGAAACCAGATTCTGGATTAGTGGTGCTGGAAGAGCACAGCAGTTCAGGCAGCATCCAAGTAGCTTCGAAATCGACGTTTCGGGCAAAAGCCTTTTTTTTTATTTCAAAAATATACTTTATTCATAAATGATTTGATGGTCTGTACATTGGATCATGCCATACATATGTCCATATTTACAAACACAGATTCGACTTTATTCTTGTCCTTTACAATCCTGTGCATTTTTTCAATCTTGTATATATACATATATTTGGCTGAGGCATCAGCAGAGCCCAAAAAAACGTCTGTATGGGCCCCCTGTTCTTCTTTCGGCAGGCCGATCTTACACGGTGGTCTTTCCCCACCGCGCCTTGGCGGCAGCTGCCCCAAGCTTCAGCGCGTCCCTCAACACGTAGTCTTGGACCTTGGAATGTGCCAGTCTGCAACACTCGGTCGGGGTCAACTCCTTCAGCTGGAAGATCAACAGGTTTCGGACCGCCCAGAGAGCGTCCTTCACCGAGTTGATGATCCTCCAGGCGCAGTTAATGTTCGTCTCGGTGTGAGTCCCGGGGAACAGGCCGTACAGCACGGAGTCCCGCGTCACGGCGCTGCTCGGGACGAACCTCGACAAGCACCACTGCATTCCTCTCCAGACTTCCTCTGCATAGGCACATTCCAGAAGGAGGTGTGTGACAGTCTCGTCCCCCCCGCAGCCACTTCGAGGGCAGCGTGCGGTGCGGCAGAGAGTCCGGGCGTGCATAAAGGATCTCACAGGCAGAGCCCTTCTCACCACCAGCCAAGCCACGTCTTGGTGCTTGTTGGAAAGTTCTGGCGATGAGGCATTCTGCCAAATGGCTTTGACAGTCTGCTCAGGGAACCGCTCGACAGGATCCGCCCTCTCCTTTTCCCGAAGGGTCTCAAGGACGCTACGTGCTGACCACTTCCTGATGGACTTGTGGTCAAAGGTGTTTTTCCTCATAAATTTCTCCACGAAGGACAGGTGATACGGAACGGTCCAACTACTCGGAGCGTTCCGCGGCAGCGAGGCCAGGCCCATCCTTCGCAACACCGGGGACAGGTAGAACCTCAGTACGTAGTGACACTTGGTGTTTGCGTACCGGGGATCCACGCACAGCTTGATGCAGCCACACACAAAGGTGGCAAAAGCCCTTCATCCACAATCTCTATGTGCGTGATCATTGCTACTGTCATGTCAATACATCTGCTTCTACCAGTCGACCACCTCCCTTTTCAGTGAGTTATTTCTTGGAATATACCCTCATGATTCTGCCTTGCGATTTTCACAAGGGCCTCTCACAGTTACTGTACCTGCATCCAATGCATAAACCATTCTGAACAAAAGAAACCACTTCATCCACACAACATAAAAATCCGCACTGTGTTCAAAAAACAGATGAACTCAATTTGAATATATTCAATGGGCCCTTAAATGCAGGAAGACATCCCCACTTCTAATCCCAGTTCATCTTCCAAATACACCACTTTGCCTTGCTGATTGCTTGCTGCATCTGTCTGATGACTGGTGGAGAAGAACACTGAGGCCCCTTTGTACACCCATGCATCATTCCTGATGAAGGGCTCGGGCCTGAAATGTCAACTCTCCTCGTCTTCAGGTGCTGCCTGTCCTGGCTGTGCTTTTTCAGCCCCACACTTTTGGACTCTGATTCCAGCATCTGCAGGTCTCACTTTCTGTACATCGGACGCCGAGCGTTAAGCTTTATAAGGTGCATGGAAAGTCAATACCCAAGGGTCTTTTCCTCAGGGTAGGTGAGTGGGGAAAGGGACATGAGGGGCAACCTTTTCAAACACACGATGGTGCATGGATGGAACGAACTGCTAGAGGAAGTGGTGGAGGCTGGAACAGGTACAACATTTAAAACCCATTTTGATGGGTACATGAACAGGAAGAGCTTAGAGGGCATTGGGCCATATGTGGGCAAATGAGACCAGGTTAATTTAGGATATTTGGTCAGCACCGTCGAATTGGGCCAGAGGGTCTGTTTCCGGGCTGTATTTGTCTCCGGTGAATGCAGAAGTGTGGTTGGACTTTCAGAGCAGCTTTCCAAGATGTTGTTCCCGTACTGGGAGCAAAAGAAGTTACAACGAAGTCTTTCGTTTGTGAGACAGCAACCGAGTGAGTGAGTGCATTTGAGAGTTTGGTGGCAAGTGGGAATTCATTGCACTGTGGGGATGAAGTCCTACCCTATCCAGTCATTTCTGCTGGTGGATGAGACCAGGCCTCAAGTTGAGGGGAGTAGACTTAGGACAGAGATGAGGAGGAACTGCTTTTTCCGGAGAGTAGTCAATCTATGGAATTCTCTGCCCAAGGAAGCAGTAGAGGCATCTTCATTAAGTATATTCAAAACATAGTTGGATGGGTACTTGCATGGTATGGAACTTAAGGGTCGTCGGGACAATGCAGGGAGGAGGATCTCAGACGACAGATATATCAGCCATGATCATAATGATTGGTGGAGCAGGTTCGATGGGCCAAATGGCCAACTCCTACTTCTTTTACTATGAACCTATAACCCTGCATTTCCCATGGCTAACCCACCTAACCTTCACTTGCCGGGACATTATGGGCAATTTAGCATGGCCAATCCAAATCAAGGCCGGTGAGCAGTGTAGTGATGTGGAAAATGACCATCCGAGAATGATAGAAAGGGACAAGGTGAGTAAATGTACCAGCAATCAAAACTGGATCCTGAAGATCACAAAAACTTGAAACTAAAAACAATGTTTCTGAATGTGTGGTGCATTGTAACAAAATTGACTGCACACATTGAAGAGAATAATTATGATCTGAGACTCCTTCCAGAGGCATGGCTTCAGGATGACAAGGATTGGATCCTGAATATCGAGGTGGTAGTCAAATGGGAAGCTAGGTGAAGGTAGAGGCTTGGCGCTGCTCATCAAAGCACTAATCACAGGGAAGTCTGGTGTCAGCTTGGATTCAGGTCCTGATTTCTCTGTCCTCTGATGTCCCTGTTCCCACAGAGTAAGATATTGGTCTGTTCTCTGCTCTGCTGGATTTCTGCTGAAGCCTTGATCCCCCCCCACCCCCACACCTTCTGGAACAATAAAGCATTCAGTCAACCAAGACCCAAGCCACAGTCTCCCAGCAGGAATCAAACAAGTAAAACAGAACAAAATTAGAAATAAATAAATGCTCGTGCTTAATGTTTGTTCATGAGGAAGTAAACCAGAAATAGGGCTCTCCCACGATTCTTATAGTGCCCCTCTTGAGGCACTCTCTCACCCTAACATCTAACTATTCATACCCAGCTATGATTTACAACAATATTTACACCAGCAGAATTAAAGCATCTGTTATCAAGTAGATATTGCGATATACAGCACGAAATAGACTTTTCTCTGTCTCATTCACACATACATACACATACACATCCATGGGGGTGAATTTATATTTGCAGAATTATTCGATTTTTCTCAAAAAATGCACAATCTGCAGGTTGATCCATGTAATATTTTGTAAATTCCCCTTTGGAAATATAACCAGTCTGACTCAAGATTGTGATACAGACAGACTCTGACCTCACACCTTTAATGCATTGTCAGAGCTGAGATGTCACCTTTTCTTATAAAACTTTGAGTTATCTCAAAAAAATGTCTCTCAGGAAATTCTGGGATTTACAAATGAATGATACGAGCAGCCCATACTAAAAGATGAAAGACTTAACTATCCAGGCTTTTTCAACATATGATTTCAGTGCACAGTAATGTTTTTCCATCCATTCTGTGCCTTATGATTTTATTCTCCACAATTACCTGATGAAGGAGCAACGCTCCGAGTGCTAGTCATAGAGATGTACAGCATGGAAACAAACCCTTCGGTCCAACCCGCCCATGCCGACCAGATATCCCAACCCAATCTAATCCCACCTGCCAGCACCCAGCCCATATCCCTCCAAACCCTTCCTATTCATATACCCATCCAAATGCCTCTTAAACATTGCAATTGTACCCACCTCCACCACTTCCTCTGGCAGTTCATTCCATACATGCATAACCCTCTGCATGAAAATTTGTCCCTTCGGCTCCTTTTAAATCTTTCCCTTCTCACCTTAAACCTATGCCTTCCAGTTTTTGACTCCCCCACCCTGAGGAAAAAGACCTAGGCTATTTGCCCTATCTATGCCCCTCACAATTTTATAAACCTCTCAGGCTCTGATGCTCCAGGGTAAAATAAATGCCCCAGCCCCTCTCTCAGTCTGTTCCAAAGTCAGTTCACTGGGACACATACACTCATTCTGTGTAACCAGTTAAAGCTCAGTTCCCTGGTATGTTCCTCTCCGAATGCTCCTCTGCTCACACTGATGTCCAGGACCTTTTGAAGCAGGTCAAATGGATTTCTCTTTCCAGACTCAACCCCCCCAACGATATTCAGTGACCCTGTCAGATCTTGTTATGGAATTTCTTCCAAGATTTCTGTCTGCAGATCCTCCCCTTCTGATACCCCGTTAGCAAAGTTGAAACAAGTCATCACTGTCTGTACCGAATAGAAATTCTGATTATAATGTATGTGTCTGTGTGTTTAAAGTACTAACCCAGTAACATACAAACGGTATTATTGATTTAAAATACACAGGAGACGTGAGGAAGGAGGTGTCAGGACCTGGCACACTCTGAACCCTAACAGGGTGTTCCAAAATATTTCAAAATGAAGGGGATGGCCATAGAGCTGTACAGCACAGAAACAGTCCATCTCATCCCTGCTGACTAGATATCCAAAATTAATCTATCCTATTTACTAGCACTTGGCCCATATTCCTCTAAACCCTACCTATTCACATACCTATCCAGCTGCCTTTTAAAAGTTGTGTTTGTGCCAGCCTCCACCACTTCCTCTAACAGCTCGTTGCACACACGCACCACCCTCTGTGTGAAAAAGTACAAATCGATGCCTTCCTCATCCCCCGTTTTACCTGTACTGATACCTTCGGGGATCTCTGAACTTGGACAGCAAGGACCCTTTGTTCCTCTGCACTGTGTAGGGATCTACTATTTATTGCTTACTTCCTTCCCTTATTAAATTTCCCAAACTGCCTGGAGATTAAATTCCACAGTTCTGCCCCATTTACGAGCTGATAGATATCAGAGTGTAGCCGGAGACCATCCTCCTCCCTATGAACAATCCCACCTTTCCAGCATTTACTCCTGGACAGAGGGGACAGCATTGTCTCCAGCTCAGCAGTGTGTTTGTTAGCTTATCAGCATGTCCAACTATATTAATCAAAAGTACCTCACGCTACATACACAATAAACCAGTGATGTTAGTTCCCATTATCTCTTTAGTTGCACCCTTACAGTTTTTCCTACATTCTACTTAATGTTATTCTAATGTCACGGTTAGAGATTTAGTGTCAGCATTCCAGACCCTACTTAATATTTTCCTAATGTCATGATTAGATATTTATTATCAATAGTCTCAAGCAGACTGACTCTACCAATCATTAATTAGATATTTAATGTCATGTCCCAAATATTTATTGTCCTAATCCTGTCAATCATATTTAGCAGGTGAGGCTAACTTTACTGACTGTTATCACATCTTGCCATAGTGACCTTTCAGCCTCAACCTTACTCTGCTAATTGGTGTAAGAGCTTTCCACTATCCTTTGCAACAAACTGGCAGTGGTCTCCATGCTCTAACCCTTCCCATGCTTCCATGCTCTTTATTTTCCATACTATCTAAAAATAGACTCAGGGTTGTAGAGCACAGAAACAAACCCTTCGGTCCACACCGACCAGATGTCCTAAATTAATCTAGTGACCCATTTGCCAGCATTTGCCCCCCACCCCTCTGAATCTTTCCTATTCATATCCGCAACCAGATGCATTTAAAATAATGTAATTGTACCAGCCTCCACCACTTCCTCTGGCAGCTCATTCCATGTACATACCTCATCCTCTGTGCGAAAAGATCGCCCCTAAGGACCCCCAGAAATCTTTCCCCTCTCACCCTAAACCTATGCCCTCCAGTTCTGGTCTTGGGGTCTTGCCCCCACAACAAGGGGAAAAAAAACATACAAAAATTGAGCAGCCAGACAAAATGCAAAAGGAATAAAATATCGAGCCATAAGGGGAAAAAAATTGTGTCTCTATCTTTTTTCCCCCATTGGTATTTGGACCCTTACAATCTGTCAGTAACACCAACATCCCCGGAGAGCAGACTGGGCAAAACACTGGGCATGCTCATCGCTGTACGCAAAAACCGCGCGAGACCTTCTTTTGATTGACCAATAGGCAGCATTGGAGGACTGGAAGGAGACTGGTCCTCCTGCCAATCAGAGCCAGCCCATTGTCTGAATGCGGAAGTTGGACCATGAACTTCTCAAGCTGCGAGTCCTGATCCTCTCTCTCTCGGAATAAAGATTGAGCTTTACCCAGACTGCAAATTCCTTCCTCTGTCTCAGGTCTGTGAGTACGGCACTCTCTTATCTCGCCCCCTTTTCCACTTTTTTTTACCATTCTGTGATTCAATTGTTGACTTTCAGCAACTGAAAGGAAAGAGAGTGAATTCGGCGGGGACAGACTCCGGAAACGTCGATCCAGGTCTGTATCTCAATTGGCAAAATAGTTAGGCAGGAGTCATCAGATGGTGGAGAAGTCGATATATCAGGTGTAACCCTTCTTCAGGGCTGGGGCTGGGTGCAGAAACTGCAGATAAAAGGGGGTGGTGGGGATAGGTCGAGACAGTTAGAGGGTACGACCTGGTTGGTCAGTGGGAGGAATGAATCTGGTTGGTGGCAGGGAGGAGGTCGGGGATGGGAATGGAGTCAGGGAAGGGGCGGGGGTTGAAATTGGAAAACTCAATGTTGAGTCCTTGGGGCTGCAGGCTGCCCGGATGATGAGGTGTTGTTCCTCCAATTTGCTGTTAGATTCGTTGTGGCAATGGAGGAGGCTAAAGATGGTCATGTCAGAAAGGGGGTGGGAAGGGAAATTGGAATGGGTGGTTACTGAGAGGTCTGGTCGCCCTCTGCAGACACAGCTGCGATGCTTGGCGAATCGTTCCCCAAGTTTGCACTCGCTCTCCGATATAGAGAAGACCACAATTGGTAAACACATGGCAAATGCAGTACCACAATATGAAGTTATAGCCTTGGCTGTGGAAAAAAAAACGCAGAAAGGAGGTGTATTGTTTAAATGGAGATGTATTTGAATGTGGAGAAAGTGAGAACTGCAGATGCTGGAGATCAGAGTCAAAAAGTGGGGTTACTGGAAGAGCACAGTAGGTTAGGCAGCATCCGAGGAGCAGGGAGAAAGTGAGGACTGCAGGTGCTGGAGATCAGAGCTTAAAAATGTGTTGCTGGAAAAGCGCAGCAGGTCAGGCAGCATCAAAGGAGAAGGAGAATCATTCCTGAAGAAGGGCTTATGCCCGAAACGTCGATTCTCCTCCTTTGCTGCCTGACCTGCTGCGCTTTTCCAGCAACACATTTTTAAGCATCCGAGGAGCAGGAGAGTTGACGTTTTGGACATGAGCCCTTTATCAGGAATGATGTGTGGATGGACAAAGAGGCCTCAGCGTCCTTCTACACCAGTCACTGTCATTTGTCAGACAGGTGTAGCAAACAATCAGCAAGGCAAGTGTATATTAGCAAGAGGAATTGAGTTTAGAAATGGGGATGTCTTCCTGCAGTTAGGGGGCCATTGAATATATTCAAGGCTGAGTTCATCTGATTTTTGAGCAACACAGCGGTGGATTTTGTGGAGGAAGGCAAGAAAGTGGTTTTAAGGCCAGTTCCAAAGTCATACTGCACAGAAACACACCCTTTAGTCCAACTAGTCATAGAGATATACAGCATAGAAACAGACCCTTCGGTTCAACCCGTTCATGCCAACCAGATATCCCAACCCAATCTAGTCCCACCTGCCAGTATTTGGCCCATATCCCTCCAAACCCTTCCTATTCATATACCTGTCAAGCTGTCTTTTTAAATGTTGCAATTGTACTAGCCTCCACCATTTCCTCTGGCAGCTCATTCCATACACGTAATTCCCTCTGTGTGAAAAAGTTGCCCCTCAGATCTCCTTTGTATCTTTTCCCCTCACCCCAAACATATGCCCTCTAGTTTTGGACTCTTTCCCCCTGACCCCCTTCCACAGATAAGGCTTTGTCTATTTATCCTATCCATGCCCTTCATGATTTTAAAGGTTACTCCTTGGCCTCCAATGCTCAGAGGAAACAGCCCGAGCCTCCCTATTGATCAAATCCTCCAACCCTGGCAACATCCTTGTAAATCTTTTCTGAACACTTTGAAGTTTCACAACATCTTACCGATAGTAAGGAAACCAGAATTGCACACAATATTCCAAATGTGGCCTAACCAATGTCCTGTACGGCTACAACATAACTTTCCAAATCCTATACTCAGAGGATTGGGAGAGTTTTCAAAACCTACAAAAGACAACCGGGAAAGAATGGAGGGACAAACCGAACCTTTGAGGGTCAGCTTGGAGGCATCAAGGTCTCAGGACAGGGGGTGGGGATGAACCCAGCTATGGGCCACATACCAGCAAATGGGACTAGATTGATTTAGGATATCTGGTCAGTACAGTCGTGTTGGACAGAAGGGTCTGTTGCTGTGCTATATATCTCCATGACTCTGGCTTTCTACTAACTTTTGCCACGTCAATAGGTTCACTTTCTCTCTAATGTCGGTGTTAATGCCTTGATGTTCTCATTTTGCTTCCACCTTCCCGGGGTCATTAACCATTTTGTGTCTGGTCCTTCCTCAAGAAGCTGCATTGCAGGTTCACCCTGAATTGACACTTTTTTTTTTGCTTCCCAAAATCAGACCTGCTCACTCTCAGCAGGATCCCAGTGTTGTGAAAGATATTAACTTTCAGGTGGAGGTATCCAAAATTCAGAGAGATGTCAGTCTTGATGTTTTTGCTTTTTCTGCCCCTGTAAGATCCTGAATCAGCACCTTCAGGGGAATTAGTCAGAGCGGAGTGAGAACAGAGGGGAAGGGAGAGTGGGATGGTGCTTTCAATTTTGTGGAACAACAAAAGAAAAGAATATTCCACAGAAAGTAGAATTGCTTGTTCTGAATTTCTACCCTGTACTGATAGTGATGACTTTTGTAATCTCTTTTTGCAGAGTATATGAAAATCTGAAGACTGAAGTTTCAAAATCAACGGATGAAGGGCTTATTCCTGAAACATTGACTCTCCTGTTCCTCGGATGCTCCCTGACTCCCCTGTGCTTTTCCAGCGCCACATTTTTCGACTGACTCTCCTTTGTTCCGAAGGGGCGGGGTTTACGAGTCAATCCTGGAAGGGGCGGGGTTTACGAGCTGCGTTCGGAAGGGGCGGGGTCGACGTGTCCCCTGGGCGGAGGAGGGGGCGGGACTAGTACCTGGACCAGTGGGCGTGGCCATCCCGAAGCCGGAAGTGTGCCCGCGGCCTGTTTCCTCCGCTGGAGCCTCGCCTGCAGCAAGTAAGGTAAAGCTTTATCAATATTTCCTTTTACAGAGTTTGTATTTAATAACCAGTAATGGATACTCAATATCATCATAAAGTCCCAAAATGCAATTCATTTCAATCCATTGCAGATAAGCACTAAGAGTTAATTTTCTACAGGATTCAACAGTCTCAGCACTAAAATGGTCTCACAAGGGAACGGCTGTGAATGTTATCACTTGGTGTCCTGTTCACACAGATTCACCGATGCTGAGGCAAACGTTCTTCATTGCCTTACAGCATCCTGTTATCACTTGGTGAGCCCAGGTGTCCCTATCTTTAAGTTCTCTCCTCATTCTGAGCCTTCCTGCCCGTTTATTTTCTAGTGCAGTAAATGTATGCAATAATTCAGCATTACATTTTAGTCTGAATGTTTAAAGACAAATTTTAAGGCTCTTGACTTTATCACCCAGATGCCCACACCCTCATTCCTCCCTTTGATTGCACCGCGATCACTGAAAGAGAAGGCTAGTCCAAACGAATGCCCTTCAAGGTGGTCCAGCCGTCAACATCCTGTAGAGAGGCACCACCATCTTCACAGCTCATCTGGTCATATTTATCATCGCCATCGACACATGTGGGTGAGCCATCAGATCGCGAAAGGAACATCTTCTGGGGCAAATCTATATCACTAAGGGACCTCATAAGCCTAGCAATTAAATAGCTAACAATACCAATACCGACAAACAGACATTGCTAAACCGATGAGCCAATTGTACCATCGGCCCGATCTGCAGTTTCCCCAACTGGTCCCTTCAGTCATTCTGTCACGGAATACCTGGATCTCTTCTTGAATCTTAGTAATATTGCCAGTGAGATCGGGAATGCCCATAGTGCATTTATCTTGGACAATGGTGCAGACCTCACCCTCCCGGGCGAGTATATAGTCTAAGGCATACCGATTCTGCATAGAGTAAAGACACAGGTCTGATAATCCCAGTTTACTCTGTTCCAGAGCCTCTTTACTCTTATTTCCTCAAATGGTCAGGCCACAAAAGAGGGAATTGCAGTTCTGTTGACTTGTCAACCCTGCCGATCCTTCCAACCTCAGGGTACTCTGGATTCCCCAGCCTGTCGCGTGTCCTCTATTGTCACCCAGTCCCTTGGGATCCTTCCAGTTGGAGCAAGGTTGGCTGAGACCGATCGCTGCATCCTCCTCAGATGGAGGTTCCATCGACTTGTCCACTGGCCAGGACAAGGTACTGTTGTGGGAACAAGGGCTCCGATGGTGACCTTATGAGAGACATCTTTGCCATCCAGGACAAGGAAATTGGTAGCTTTACCTTAGCTGAAGAAATAATAGTCTGGTTTGGTGTATATTAGGGAGAGTTTGTCAAAATAGGTTACTGAAATGTTACAGCAGGGGGTCTGGTCAGATCTACAGGAGTAGAGGGTCAACGTTTTGCAAGAGGAGTCGCTTTAGCACTGTACAAAATGGGTCAAGTGACTTGAGCACTCGCAGTGTATGGGAGACAATGGTCCTCAGAATGCTGTTCCCATTGGGCTCTCCCTTAGCTCTATTGTACATGGTCTTGGTGACAGTATCAGGTTCTGAAAAGAGAAAAGGCCTATAAATGCACAAGGGAAGGGTTCCGTTCCAGGTCCATGTGCCACATAAGGCCTGCTGTACCTCAGGCAGTGTTACACCAGCTGTTTGTATACACAGACCGGAGGTATTGGAAAGTGATATTCCTCTTCGCAGGGTCGGCAGTAGGAAATCTGACAAATAGAATGGAATCGGGGACTGGGGACGGGGCAAGTAAGTCATCTCCCGATAGAGAGGAGTAACATACTACTGCCTCTGGGGTGTAGAGCGTTCTGTGGGCCTGTATAAATAAGTTCCTTGTGGATTGAGGAGTTTCCCCTATCAGGCTTCCCTTTTCTCGAGTCGGCCCGTCCTACAAAAAGGGATGGTGTTCCTGGGCGTCCTTAAAATATTTACCATAATGATGGGGTTGATCATTTTTATCCTCACTAGGCTTGCGTCTGCAGATAAAATCAAAAAGACAGGTTCGGTAACGCCATGGTAACTCCCCCTGATTTCTACTGTCCAGATGGACCATCTGGTCTTTCTGATGGAAGAGTCCATTACAATAATCAATCTTCATCACGTTCCACACGTCAAAGGGGTCTGGTCCGGTGCACTGGACGACATCTCCTCAGTATGGGTGGTGATAACCTCTGATCATTCCCGGTCCCATCCATACTTAGAGCCTTTCCCCATCAGGATGTTGTACGTAATCAGAAAGGGAGGAGATAAGCGATCCCCCACATGTCCCTCCTCTTAGTTCAAGTATCTGTAATAAGATTAACATTAGAACAACAGCAGGATTCAAAAGCCCAACTGGACAGGGTCCACTCCTTTTGTTCAGATTTCAGGATTCTCTCCTCCTCTTCTACACCTTTTGATTGGTGCGGTCAATCAATTTACAATGGTGCAGTTGGACCCAAGCTGAGCGCCCAGCGACTGTGACCGTTGTAGGGGTGGGAAGTAAAACCTGCAAGGGGCCATTTCAACGAGGTTGAAGACCTTTGCCAGTCCAGTTCTCAACGAGCACCAACAAACCAAGGTCTACCTGTGACGAGGCTGAAAGGGAGGGAACATCGCCGTAGGTCACACGCTCCTGGGAGTGAACGGCACACATAACATTAGATAGAGCAAGAACATAACCAATCATTGCTTCGGTCATGTGGTGGACGTGGACTGAGAAGGGAGCCAAATCGTTCCAAGGGGTACGGAGGGGGTGACCAGAGAGACTCTCAGCTGGAGACAGTCGTGTCTTGCCCGCAGACATGGATCACATCTGGAATAAGGCCACAGGGATTAGCATAACCAGGAGGGGCCAGACTCTGCCATTAATTTGGCAAGTTTAGTCTTATGTCTGGTTAAAACATTCAACAAGGCCGGTCACCTGAGGATGATAAATACCATGCAGTTGCCGACAAATACAAAGCTGGGAACAGAGTTCTCCGTTAATATTACCCACAAAGTGTGGTCCATTGTCTGAGCTAATGCACGCAGGTATACTGAAGCGGGGAATTATTTCCTTAAACAAACTCTTCACCACACTCTCAGCAGTAGTGTTAGGAGGAGGGTAGGCTTCAATCCACTTCGAAAAGACATCAACAATAAGCAAAACATATTTATAGCAACTCAACTCATTTCTCCAACTCAATGAAGTCCAGTTGAAGTGTCTCCAAGGGACCCTCCAGCAAGGGAGTTCTCGTAGAGATACTTGAACTAAGAGGTGGGGGATCGCCTACCCACTGACCTGTTTGATCACGTACAACATCCTGATCGGGAAAGTCACTGACTGAGTATCGATGCGATCTGAAAATGATCTGAGATTATCCTGGTGTCATCTGGTGCACCAGACCAGACGCTTTCAACATGGAGTCACTTGAGCGATGGAGTGAGCTGCCAGAGGAAGTGGTGGGTGCTGGTACGATGACAAGTTAAAAGGCTCTTGGATGGGCATATGAATATGATGGGTCAGGGCCAAGTGATGGCAAATGTGACTGGAGTCATAGAGATGTACAGCACAGAAACAGACCCTTCGGTCCAACTCCGTCCTTGCTGACAAAAGAGCCAACCCAATTTAGTCCCAGCTGTCAGCACCCAGCCCATATAGGGGCCAAGTGATGGCAAACATGACTAGATTAATTTAGGATATCTGGGCAGGTTGGACCAAAGGGTCTGTTTTCGTGCTGTGTGACTCTAATTGTCTTCAGTGAAAGCAGAAGTATGGTTGTGAAGGCTGGACTTTCAGAGCATGTTTTGCCCTGACTGGGAGCAGAAGGGTTTGACTGAAGTGTGTCGGTGTTAATGGCTTGATGTCTCATTTTGCTCCCACCTTCCCGGGGTCATTAACCATTTTGTCTCTGGTCCTTCCTCAAGAAGCTGCATTGCAGGTTCACCCTGAATTGACACTTTTTTTATGCTTCCCAAAATCAGACCTGCTCACTCTCAGCAGGATCCCAGTGTTGTGAAAGATATTAACTTTCAGGTGGAGGTATCCAAAATTCAGAGAGATGTCAGTCTTGATGTTTTTGCTTTTTCTGCCCCTGTAAGATCCTGAATCAGCACCTTCAGGAGAATTAGTTAGAGTGGAGTGAGAACAGAGGGGAAGGGAGAGTGGGATGGTGCTTTCAATTTTGTGGAACAACAAAAGAATATTCCACAGAAAGTAGAATTGCTTGTTCTGAATTTCTACCCTGTACTGATAGTGATGACTTTTGTAATCTCTTTTTGCAGAGTATATGAAAATCTGACGACTTGAAGTTTCAAAATCAACGGATGAAGGGCTTATTCCCGAAACATTGACTCTCCTGTTCCTCGGATGCTGCCTGACCTGCTGTGCTTTTCCAGCGCCACATTTTTTGTCTGACTCTCCAGTGTCTGCAGTCCTCACTTTGATGTCATTGTCTGACAGTCTCTGAATCCATCGGGACCGCAACGATTTTTGACTGTGATTTCTGTGAGAGGGATCTACACTTTTTGGTTCCTGTTTGAGGACGTTTTCAGCATCAGTGGGACTGGACGAGAGACCCCACTGTTGCAGTGAACTGTGTGTGGAGTCCGAAACAGTTATACGGCCTGAGAAGGGGACTTCACGGCAGGGAGGGGCTCTACACGTGTTTGTGTGCAGCTGAAGCTGTGGCCATGGAGAAAGCAGAGGAATCCCGCCCTGTGGAGGAACCGTGGAAGTGTGGTGACTGTGGGAAAGGCTTCCGTTTCCCGTCTGCCCTGGAGACTCATCGGCGCAGTTACACCGGGGAGAGGCCATTCCCCTGCACCGACTGCGGAAAGGCCTTCAGACATTCCTCTAACCTGCAGGCCCACCAGCGGATCCACACGGGAGAGAGGCCATTCACCTGCTCTCAGTGCGGGAAGGGCTTCAGGTATACCTCCCACCTGCTGATCCACCAGCGAGTCCACACGGGGGAGAGACCGTTCACCTGCTCTCAGTGCGGGAAGGGCTTCACCTGCTCCTCCACCCTGCTGATCCACCAGCGTATCCACACGGGAGAGAGACCCTTCAGCTGCCCCGAGTGCGGGAAGGCCTTCAGCAGTTCCTCCACCCTGCTGACCCACCAGCGTATCCACACGGGGGAGAGACCCTTCAGCTGCCCCAAGTGCGGGAAGGCCTTCAGCAGTTCCTCCCACATGCTGACCCACCAGCGTATCCACACGGGGGAGAGACCCTTCAGCTGCCCCGAGTGTGGGAAGGCCTTTACCCAGGTCTCCTCCCTGCTGACCCACCAGTGGGTCCACACCGGGGAGAGGCCGTTCACCTGCTCTCAGTGCGGGAAGGGCTTCATCAGTTCCTCCAACCTGCTGATCCACCGACGCGTCCACACGGGGGAGAGACCCTTCAGCTGCCCCGAGTGTGGGAAGGCCTTCAGCAGTTCCTCCCACCTGCTGACCCACCAGCGTATCCACACGGGGGAGAGGCCGTTCAGCTGCCCCAAGTGCGGGAAGGCCTTCAGCAGTTCCTCCAACCTGCTGACCCACCAGCGTATCCACACGGGGGAGAGACCCTTCAGCTGCCCCGAATGTGGGAAGGCCTTTACCCAGGTCTCCTCCCTGCTGAGACACCAGCGGATCCACACGGGGGAGAGACCATTCACCTGCTCTCAGTGCGGGAAGGGCTTCACCTACTCCTCCCACCTGTGGAAGCACCAGCGAGTTCAGTGCCATCGCAGGGGCATTGAAGGAGTGACGGCCGAGTGACCATATCAGTTGGACTGTCGACCTGTTTCCGGGGACTCCCGGGTTCAAATCCCGCCCCGACAGATGTCAGAATTGGTATTCGGTCAGAAATGTGGAGTTCGGAATCTAACGGTGAGACCGTTTCAGGGAGGGGGAGGTCGGTGGGGGGAGAAAGCCCCCATCTGATTTCCCACTCTCCCTTGTTAGGGAAGGGAACCGCCATTGTGGGAAAGGATTCACTCAGCCGTTCCAGCTGCATCCTTTACCCGGTCTGGCTTACACCTGACTCCAGACCCACAGCAGTCTGGTTGACTCTACATTGCCCCTTCCTGACAAATGAGCAGGGAGACACTTACTTGGAGACGGGGTACGGGTTAAAATTGCTGAGTGAGGCAATACTTCCTCCGGGTTACGGATGTACCAAGGATCCAATTACAAAGGGACAACTTGGTGCTGGCTAATAGTGAAGACAGTGAGGGGGGGGCGGTGGGACAGGGGAGGTGTGGTGTGTGCAGGCAGTCAATACATGTAATAGCTTGTAACTTTGACTTTGGAAACAGAACCAGTCTGACTCAAGATTGGGATGCAGGCAGACTCTGACCTCACACCTTTAATGCATTGTCTGAGCTGAGATGTGAGCTTTTGCTATCAAACCTTGTTATCTCGAGAAGGTGACAACAAGAAGTTCTGGGATTCACATTGTAATGAGACCTGCAACCTATTTGAAAAGGTGGAAGACTTAACAATCCAGGTTTGTTGAATAGACCATTTCAGTGGCAGGACGCTGGAATGTTTTGCTCTAAATTGTGTCTCAGGATCTTATCCTCCACAACCACCTGATGATGAGGCAGCACTCCAAAAGTTACTGCTTCCAAAGAAGCCTGTTGGACTACAACCTGGAGTTGTGTGATTCTAGAATCTGGTCTCCAGCATCTGCAGTCCTTGTTTTTACCTCGTTGATTTTAACCCGCCAGCGAACCCTCTTGCAAGGATGCCTGCCTTGAAGAAGTTTTCCTCCTCTGTCTACAAGAATCTCAGGGAGTCCCTCTCCCACTGCAACTCCCAGGTTTTTTAGATTACTTTACAGTGTGGAAACAGGCCCTTCGGCCCAACAAGTCCACACCGCCCCGCCGAAGCGTAACCCACCCATACCCCTACATTTACCCCTTACCTAACACTACAGGCAATTTAGCATGGCCAATTCACCTGACCTGCACATCTTTTGGACTGTGGGAGGAAACCGGAGCACCCGGAGGAAACCCACGCAGACACGGGGAGAACGTGCAAACTCCACACAGTCAGTCGCCTGAGGCGGGAATTGAACCCGGGTCTCTGGCGCTGTGAGGCAGCAGTGCTAACCACTGTGCCACCATGCTGCCCACTGCCACCGTGCCGCCCACGGTGCCGCCCAGGTCATTTCCTCTGCCCTGATGCTCTTCAACCATGTCCTGAAACAGACTCGCCACCACAGCCCCATTCGCTTCCTCAGTGCCTGCCTCCGTAACCAACTCATCCCACACGGACTCCAGACCACCTTTAAACCAGCACAGTTCGGATCCGAACAGGACAAACAGTACAGACTACAGATTCAAAAAACACCAGGAACGGTTCTCCTTCAAGATCCTCCGCTCCACGCTTGCAGCAATGCGCCGGCACCTAACCTCTCTACAGTCAGCCCTGCCTCAGCTGAGGGCCACACTCTCTCAGAATTACAAAGGACCCACTCTGTACTACATCCTCAGGAGAATTCATACTCTCAACAAACAGTATTTCAACTCCATCTTAAACATCAAAAACTGTAAGTACAACAAACTTTTATCCACCCACCTCCATAACCAGCGCTCCTCAAACATTCCAGAAGATTCCCCCGGCCTCTGAAATTGCTCGGACGCCATTAGCCATGCGGCTGGTGCAGCTGCCGCCCCCACACTGATTGATGTCACTTCCGCCCCCATCATGGCTACTCCCACAGCCACTTCCGCCCCTCACAATTCCTCATGCATCACATGTGACATCATTTCTGCCCCTCACATCATCGCTGATGTCACACGCTCAGTGACTTCCGCCACCTCTACTGCTGTGGTCACCCCCACTTCCGCCCCCACCAACGCCACTCACCTGCATTCTGCTGACATGCCCCCCACAGATCCCACTGTCACCATTCCTGGCCGACAGAACCCTGAGGGGAACACCACCCCAGCTCATGACTCCACCCCCCCATTCCCCCCCACCATCACACCCACTCCAGTTACCGGCTCCGCCCCCACTCCCAGCTCCACACCCACACCAGATCCCAGATCCCAGCCCTGCCGCGTTTTCACCATCCCCCCCAGACCTCCCCCTCACTGAGGACGAACGATTAGTCCTCAGCAAAGGACTCATCTTCATCCCCCTCCGTCCACGCATCAATGAATTTAATACACGCCGTGATGTCGAACACTTCCTCCGCCTCCGAGCTTACTTTCACAATCTGGACTCCCGCCCACCTTCCGAGGACCCCTTCGCCCACCTCCAACACACTGCATCCACCTGGACACCCCGCGCTGGCCTATTACCTGCCCTCGACCTCTTCATTTCCAACTGCCGCCGGGACATTAACCACCTCAACCTGTCTACCTCCCCCCCTCCCCCACTCCAACCTCTCACCCTCACAACGCGCAGCCCTCCAATCCCTCTGCTCCAATCCCGACCTCACCATCAAGCCAGCGGATAAAGGGGGCGCAGTGGTAGTCTGGCGCACTGACCTCTACGCCGCTGAAGCCAAACGCCAACTCGAAGACACCTCTTCCTACTGCCCCCTCGACCATGACCCAACCCCCATCACCAACCCATCATCTCCCAGACCATACAGAACCTCATCACCTCAGGAGATCTCCCACCCACAGCTTCCAACCTCATAGTCCGGGAACCCCGCACTGCCTGGTTCAACTTCCTTCCCAAGATCCACAAGCCTGGCCATCCTGGCTGACCCATTGTCTCAGCATGCTCCTGCCCCACTGAACTCATCTCTACCTACCTATACACTGTCCTATCCCCCGAGTCCAAGAACTCCCCACGTCTGTTTGAGACAGCACCCACGCCCTCCACCTCCTCCAAGACTTCCGTTTCCCCGGCCCCCAACGCCTTATCTTCACCATGGATATCCAATCCCTCTACACCTCCATCCGCAATGTCCAGGGCCTCCAAGCCCTCCGTTTTTTCCTCTCCAGACGTCCCCAACAGTACCCTTCCACCGACCCTCTCATTCGTTTGGCTGAACTGGTCCTCACCCTTAACAATTTCTCCTTCGAATCCTCCCACTTCCTCCAGACCAAAGGGGTAGCCCATGGGCACATGTATGGGCCCCAGCTATGTTTGTCTCTTTGTTGGCTACGTAGAACAGTTGATCTTCTGTAATTACACCGGCACCACTCCCCACCTCTTCTTCCGCTACATTGATGACTGCATTGGCACCACCTCGTGCTCCCGCGAGGAGGTTGAGTAATTCATCAACTTCACCAACACATTCCACCATGACCTTAAAGTTAACTGGACCATCTCTGACACGTCCCTCCCCTTCCTCGACCTCTCCATCTCCATTAATGATGACCGACTTGACACCGACATTTTCTACAAACCCACCGACTCCCACAGCTACCTGGATTACACCTCTTCCCACACTACCTCTTGCAAAAATGCCATCCCGTATTCCCAATTCTTCCGCCTCCGCTGGATCTGCTCCCAGGAGGACCAGTTCCACCAGAGAACACACCAGATGCCCCCCTTCTTTAGAGACCGCAATTTCCCTTCCCACGTGGTTAAAGGTGCCCTCCAACGCATCTCGTCCACATCCCGCACTCCTGCCCTCAGACCCCACCCCTCCAACCGTAACAAGGACAGAACGCCCCTGGTGCTCACCTTCCACCCTACCAACCTTCGCATAAACCAAATCGTCTGCCGACATTTCCGCCACCTCCAAAAAGACCCCACCACCAGGGATATATTTCCATCCCACCCCTTTTCCGCCTTCCGTATCTACTTGGTTAGGTCCACGCCCCCCCACAACTCACCCTCCCATCCTGGCACCTTCCCCTGCCACCGCAGGAATTGCAAAACCTGCGCCCACACCTCTTCCCTCACCTCCGTCCAAGGCCCCAAAGGAGCCTTCCACATCCATCAAAGTTTTACCTGCACATCCACCAATATCATTTTATTGTATCCGTTGCTCCCGATGCGGTCTCCTCTACATTAGGAAGACTGGGTGCCTCCAACCAGAGCGCTTTAGGGAACATCTCCAGGACACCTGCACCAATCAACCACACCGCCCCGTGGCCCAACATTTCAACCGCCGCTCCCTCGCCACCAGACGCCTGGAGGAAGAACACCTCATCTTCCGCCTCTGAACCATTCAACCCCAAGGCATCGATGTGGACTTCAACAGTTTCCTCATTTCCTCTTTCCCCATCTCACCCTAGTTCCAAACTTCCAGCTCAGCACTGTCCCCCTGACTTGTCCTAACTTTCTATTTTTTTTTCCACCTATCCACTCCACCCTCCGCCTTGACCTATCACCTTCATCCCCTCCCCCACTCGCCTATTGTACTCTATGCTACTTTCTCCACTCCCCCACCCTCCTCTCACTAGTCTCTCCATGCTTCAGGCTCTCTGCCTTTATTCCTGATGAAGGGCTTTTGCCCGAAACGTCGATTTCGAAGCTACTTGGATGCTGCCTGAACTGCTGAGCTCTTCCAGCACCACTAATCCAGAATCTGGTTTCCAGCATCTGCAGTCATTGTTTTTACCCAATAGTAAAGACAGGGTGGGGGGGGGTGAGGGGGAGGGGAGGTGTGGGGTTCAAAAAGCAACTGCTTTTTCTCTGCCTTTTTGCTGGGGGGATCTGAAGCTGTAACAAAGTTGGTTTGCAATAAAGGTTACCTGAACTTACCGCCGGGCTCAGACTCTCATTGAGAGCTTTCAGCTCCGAGAGGTTTTTGTTTTAAAGCTGCTCATTTCTTTCAGCCTCCTGCACTAAGTTTAGAACATAGAACAATCCAGCGCTGGGGAACTCAAAACTAGGGCGGAGGGGGCATTTTTATTTAAATATAAGGAGAGAGATTTAAAAGAAACCGGCGGGGCAATATTTTGAAAGAGGGTGAATTGCATGTGGAATGAACTTGCTGAGGATGTGGTAGATGCAGGTACAGTGACAACATTGAAACAGCATTCGGATGGATACATGAGTAGAAAGGTTTAGAGGGATATGGGCCAAATGCAGGCAAGTGGGACTGGTTTAGATTGGAATCCTGGTCAACATGGACAAATTGGACCGAAGTGTCTGTTTCTGTGCTGTATACCTTTATCGAAACCAGTAGATTTCTGAAAGGGGCTTGACAGGATAGATGCAGATAAAATGCTCCTTTGTGGGGAGGGTCATCGAATTCCAACAAGGTGGAAGCAGGCCATTCAGCCCATCTATTTCACTCTGGCCCTCTGAACAGTATCCCACCCATACCCATCCCTCCCCCCCCCCCCCGCAGTGGGTGAGTGGGGGAGGAGATGAAGGTGATCGGTCAAGGAGGAGAGGGTGGAGTGGAGAGGTGGAAAAGGAGATAGGCAGGTCGGACAAGTCCGGACAAGTCAAGGAGACAGTTACTGAGCTGGAAGTTTGAAACTAGGATGAGGTGGGGGAAGGGGAAATGAGGAAGCTGTTGAAGTCCACATTTGATGCCCTGGGGTTGAAGTGTTCCGAAGCGGAAGATGAGGCGTTCTTCCTCCAGGCGTCTGGTGGTGAGGGAGCGGCGGTGAAGGAGGCCCAGGACCTCCATGTCCTCGGCAGAGTGGGAGGGGGAGTTGAAATGTTGGGCCACGGGGCGGTTTGGTTGATTGGTGCGGGTGTCTCGGAGTTGTTCCCATCCATACTTAGTGGCTTTCCCCATCAGGATGTTGTCCGTGATCAGAAAGGTGAGGAGATAAGTGATCCCCCACATGTCCCTCCTCTTAGTTCAAGTATCTGTAATAAGATTAACATTAGAACAACAGCAAAATTCAAAAACCCAAATGGACAGGGTCAACTCCTTTTGTTCAGATTCCAGGATTCTCTCCTCGTCTTTCCCCCTTTTGATTGGTGCGGTCAATCAATTTACAATGGTGCCGTTGGACCCAAGCTGAGCGCCCAGCAACTTTGGCCGACATAGGGGTGGGAAGTAAAAACTGGAAGGGGCCATCCCAATGAGGTTGGAGACCTTTGCCAGTCCATTTCTTGACGAGCACCAACGAACCAGGGTCTACCCGTGACGAGGCTGAAAGGGAGGGAACATCGCTGTAGGCCGCACGCTCCTGGGAGTAAAAGGCACGCATAACATTCATTAGAGCAAGAACATAACCAATCATTGCTTCGGTCACGTGGTGGACGTGGACTGAGAAGGGAGCCGAATCCTTCCAAGGGGTACGGAGGGGGTGACCAGAGAGACTCTCAGCTGGAGACAGTCGTGTCTTGCCCGCAGACATGGATCGCATCTGGAATAAGGCCACAGGGATTAACATAACCAGGAGGGGCCAGACTCTGCCATTAATTTGGCAAGTTTAGTCGTGAGTCTGGTTAAAACATTCAACAAGGCCGGCCGCCTGAGGATGATAAGTACCATGCAGTTGCCGACAAATACAAAGCTGGGAACAGAGTTCTCCGTTAATATTACCTACAAATGTGACTGGAGTCATAGAGATGTACAGCACAGAAACAGACCCTTCGGTCCAACTCGTCCTTGCTGACAAGAGAGCCAACCCAATTTCATCCCAGCTGTCAGCACCCGGCCCATATAGGGGCCAAGTGATGGCAAACGTGACTAGATTAATTTAGGATATCTGGGCAGGTTGGGCCAAAGGGTCTGTTTCCGTGCTGTGTGACTCTAATTGTCTTCAGTGAAAGCAGAAGTGTGGTTGTGAAGGCTGAACTTTCAGAGCATGTTTTGCCCTGACTGGGAGCAGAAGAGTTTGACTGAAGTGTGTCAGTGTTAATGCCTTGATGTCTCATTTTGCTCCACCTTCTCGGGGTCATTAACCATTTTGTGTCTGGTCCTTCCTCAAGAAGCTGCATTGCAGGTTCACCCTGAATTGACACACTTTTTTTATGCTTCCCAAAATCAGACCTGCTCACTCTCAGCAGGATCCCAGTGTTGTGAAAGATAGTAACTTTCAGGTGGAGGTATCCAAAATTCAGAGAGATGTCAGTCTTGATGTTTTTGCTTTTTCTGCCCCTGTAAGATCCTGAATCAGCACCTTCAGGAGAATTAGTTAGAGTGGAGTGAGAACAGAGGGGAAGGGAGAGTGGGATGGTACTTTCAGTTTTGTGGAACAACAAAAGAATATTCCACAGAAAGTAGAATTGCTTGTTCTGAATTTCTACCCTGCACTGATAGTGATGACTTTTGTAATTTCTTTTTGCCGAGTATTTGAAAATCTGAAGACTGAAGTTTCAAAATCATCGGATGAAGGGCTTATTCCCGAAACATTGACTCTTCTGCTCCTCGGATGCTGCCTGACCTGCTGTGCTTTTCCAGCGCCACACTTTCTGACTCTGACTCTCCAGTGTCTGCAGTCCTCACTTTGATGTCAATGTCTGACAGTCTCTCAATCCATCGGGACCCCAACGATTTTTGACTGTGATTTCTGTGATAGGGATCCACACTTTTTGGTTCCTGTTTGAGGACGTTTTCAGCATCAGTGGGACTGGACGAGAGACCCCACTATTGCAGCGAACTGTGTGTGGAGCCTGAAACAGTTATACGGCCTGGGAAGGGGACTTCACGGCAGGGAGGGGCTCCACACGTGTTTGTGTGCAGCTGAAGCTGTGGCCATGGAGAAACCAGAGGAATCCCGCCCTGTGGAGGAACCGTGGAAGTGTGGTGACTGTGGGAAAGGCTACCATTTCCCGTCTGCCCTGGAGACACATCGGCGCAGTTACACCGGGGAGAAGCCATTCCTCTGCACCGACTGCGGAAAGGACTTCAGACATTCCTCCAACCTGCAGGCCCACCAGCGGATCCACACGGGGGAGAGGCCCTTCACCTGCTCTCAGTGGTTCCAGTCCCAATCCCTTTCCCTCCCTCCCTCCCCCCCCCCACCCCCGGGCCCAGTCCCCCCCCCTCCCCTCCCAGTCCCTCCCCCCCCCCTCCCAGTCCCTCCCCCCCCCGCGCCCAGTCCCTCCCTCTCCCCGCCCCGGCCCAGTCCCTCCTCCCCCCCGCCCCCCCCCCCCCGGGCCCAGTCCCTCCCCCCCCCGGGCCCAGTCCCTCTCTCTCCCCTCCCCCCCCCCCGGGCCCCCCCCTCCCTCCCCCCGTCCCCCCCACCCCCTCCCCCCGTCCCCCCCACCCCCTCCCCCCGTCCCCCCCACCCCCTCCCCCCGTCCCCCCCACCCCCTCCCCGGGCCCCCCCCCTCGGGCTCCTCCCCCCGGGCCCCTCCCCCCCCGGGCCCCTCCCCTCCTCCCCCCGGGCCCCTCCTCCCCCCCCCCTCCTTCGCCCCCCGCACGGCGCCATTTTCCTAACGGCCGCCCTCCCGCCGCTTCCTCGCTCGAGCGACTTCTCCTCCCAACCGCCTTCACCCCCGCGTGACGTCTGCACGTGGGAGATGGGCGGGGCCGGGGTGGGGGATGGGCGGGGCCCGGGGTGGGGGGATGGGCGGGGCCGGGAGGATGGGCGGGGCCGAGGGGATGGGCGGGGCCGTGGAGCCTCACCGTCACCAAATCACAGCCACCTCGCGCTCCAACTGTTCATTCACAAAAACAAACTCTCCTGTCTCACTCTGCAGCTGCGGGGGGCGGGGACACTGCCACGTTTCGAGGAGCCCTGTCTACATTGGGAAAGCTCACGGCTCAATTTAAACAGATATTCCGACATCGAACGGAACGGCGTCATATCTGCATTTTTTTATGCTGGAATCCATTGCTTATTATTTTTTTTCTTAACCCCCCCCCCCCACTACGGTAGTGCTTAATTTTCCCCCAGCACCCATGGTGTGTGTGTGTGCAAATGTAAGACACAGTGAAAGACACAAAGTGCACGAATCTGCAAATAAAGAGGTTTAAATGGACAAGATTATATTTCAAAGGGATGTCAGCACATTCAAAGGGGTATCTTCATATGTAAAGTGACGCAGTTATATCCAAATGAATCTACATTTCAAAGAGACGTTGCTCTATTTATAAGTAGAGACAATCGGTGTGAATTCTGTCTGTGTCCCAATGTTGAGTCAGACTGACATTTTTCTTAGAAAAGCTCTGCATTTAAACTACATTCTTGTGCTCCGGTGAATAAAGTCCCAGCCTCTCTCCTTATAACTCAAACCCTCCAGTCCTTACAACATCCTGGTAAATCTTTATTAAACCCTCTCTGATAGTATTCTTCCTATTTACAGGGCCACCAGAACTGTACTCAGTCCTCTGCAAGTGGCCTCACCAACATCCTATACAACCTCAACATGATGTCCCATCCCCGATACTCAATGGTGTGAACAATGAATGCTATGCTGCTAAATGCCTTCTTAACTGCCCTGGCTACCTGTGATGCAACTTCCAAAGAACCATGTACCTGAACACCACCCCCCCCATGTCTGTCTGTTCTATAACATGACCCAGGGCCCTATCATTATCTGGACAAGTGCTGCCCTTCCTTGTTTTAGCAAACTGCAACCCCTTGCTTGTATTAATACCTCTCACACATATGCTCCGACACACACACACACACGCGTTCCTCCTCCCCTCAATACTCTCACAGGCTTATACACCATCACACTCACACTTTACCAAGCATGTACACACTCTCACGCACAAACTCACATGCACACACACACAATTCTTTGGGGTGAATTTGTATTGGCAGAATTATATTTGCAGATACATTCAATTTTGGTCAAAAAGCACACAATGTCCAGGCAGTCAATCCATGTAATATTTTATGAATTCCTCCTTTGGAAATAGAACCAGTCTGATTCAAGATTGGGGTACAGACAGACTCTGACCTCACACCTTTAATGCATGGTCTGAGCTGAGATGTTATCTTTTTCATAAAACCTTAAGTCATCTCAAGAATGTGACTTAAAAGATGTTCTGGCAGTGACACATTAATGAACCAAAACCTGCACCCATTCTAAGAGATGAAAGGCTTAACAGCAATCTAGGCTTGTTCAATATATTCTATCAGTTGCATGATCTTTTGATATACGTTCTGTGTCTGCTCCACAGCTACCCGATAAAGGAGCAGCACTCAGAAAGCTAGTGCTTCCAAATAAACCTGTTGAACAATAACCTGGTATTGTGATTTTTTAAACTTTATCACCCCAGTCTAATACCAACCCCTCCATATCATTTCGACTGAACACAGCCCCCACCTCCTGGTGCTGCCAGGAAACTTGACAATGCTGATGAAACAACACAGTACCTGAAAGATGTACAATTTCTAATGATACAAGCTACTCATTCACTGCTCCATCTGATACACAACATTGGAAACTCTGCAGAGGCTGAAAGACAGGAGCAGCTTTAAAACAAAAACCTCTCGGAGTTCAAAGCTTTCAATGAGAGTCTGAGCCCGGCGGTAAGTTCAGGTAACCTTGATTGTGACCCGACTTTGTTACAGCTTCAGATTCCCCCAGCAAAAAGGCATAGACAAAGTAGCAGCTTTTTAAACAGTTCAAGATCAAAGCCCACACACACCCCACTGTCTTTACTGTTGGTCAGCACCAAGTTGTCCCTTTGTAATTGGATCCTTGGTACAGCTGTAACCCGAAGGAAGTATTGCCTCACTCAGCAATTTTAACCCATACCCTGTCTCCAAGTAAGTGTCTCCCCGCTTATTTGCCAGGAAGGGGCAGTGTAGAGTCAACCAGACTGCTGTGGGTCTGGAGTCAGGGGTAGGCCAGACCGGGTAAAGGATGCAGCTGGAACGACTGAGTGAATCCTTTCCCACAATGGTGGTTCCCTTCCCTAACAAGGGAGAGAGTGAATCAGATGGGGGCTTTCTCCCCTGCACCAGCCCCTCCCTGAAACGGTCTCATGGTTAGATTCCGAACTCCACATTTCTGACCAAATACCAATTCCACCATCTGCCACAGTCGGATTCAAACCCAGGAGTCCCCGGAACCTGGGTGATAGTCCAATCGATAATGGCACTCGGCCGTCACTCCTTCAATCCCCCTGCGATGGCACGTGAACTCGCTGGTGCTTCCGCAGGTGGGAGGAGTAGGTGAAGGCCTTCCCGCACTGAGAGCAGGTGAATGGCCTCTCCCCGGTGTGGATCCGTTGGTGGGTCAGCAGGGTGGAGGATGTGCTGAAGGCCTTCCCGCACTCGGGGCAGCTGAAGGGCCTCTCCCCCGTGTGGATACGCTGGTGGCTCCGCAGGTTGGAGGAGCACGTGAAGCCCTTCCCGCACTGAGAGCAGGTGAACGGCCTCTCCCCGGTGTGGATCCACTGGTGGGTCAGCAGGGTGGTGGCCTGGGTAAAGGCCTTCCCACACTCGGGGCAGCTGAAGGGCCTCTTACCTGTGTGGACACGCCGGTGGCTCAACAGGGTGGAGGAATACCTGAAGGCCTTCCCGCACTCGGGGCAGCTGAAGGGCCTCTCTCCTGTGTGGACATGCTGGTGGGCCAACAGGGCAGAGAAAAACACGAAGGCCTTCCCGCACTCCAGGCAGCGGAAGGGCCTCTCCCCCGTGTGGTCCTGCTGGTGGGCCAGCAGGTGGGAGGAATGTCTGAAGGCCTTCCCACAGTCGGTGCAGGGGAATGGCCTCTCCCCGGTGTGACTGCGCCGATGAGTCTCCAGGGCAGACGGGAAACGGAAGCCTTTCCCACAGTCACCACACTTCCACGGTTTCTCCACGGGGCGGGATTCCTCTGGTTTCTCCATGGCCACAGCTTCAGCTGCACATAAACACGTGTAGAGCCCCTCCCTGCCGTGAAATCCCTTTTCCAGGCCGTATAACTGTTTCAGTCTCCACGCACAGTGCGCTGCAACAGTGGGGTCTCTCGTCCAGTCCCACTGATGCCGAAAACATACTCAGACAGGAACCAAAAAGCTTTGATCCCTCTCCCAGAAATCACGGTCGAAAATGTTTGCTGGCCCCAGTGGATTGAGTGACTGTCAGACATTGACATCAAAGTGAGGATCGGAGATGCTGGAGAGTCAGTCGAAAAATGTGGCACTGGAAAAGCACAGGGGAGTCAGGCAGCATCCGAGGAGCAGGAGGGTCAATGTTTCGGGCATAAGCCCTTCATCCGTTGATTTTGAAACTTCCCTCTTCAAATCTTCAAAAACTCTGTCAGAATAGATTACAAAGCTCATCACTGCCAGTGCAGGGTAGAAATTTTGAACAAGCATTTCTACTGTCTGTGGAATATTCTTTTCTTTTGGTATTCCACAAAATTGAAAGCACCATCCCACTCTCCCTTCCCTTCTGTTCTCACTCCAATATAACTAATTCCCCTGAAGATGCTGATTCAGGATCTTACAGGGGCAGAAAAGCAAAAATGTCAAGACATGATATGATATCTCTCTGAATTTTGGATACCTCCACCTGAAAAGCTAATATCTTTCACAACACTGGGATCCTGCTGAGAGTGAGCAGGTCTGATTTTGGGAAGCAAAAAGAAAGTGTCAATTCAGGGTTAACCTGCAATGCAGCTTCTTGAGGAACAACCAGACACAAAATGGTTAACGTCCCCAGGAAGGTGGGAGCAAAATGAGACATCAAGACATTAACACCGACATTAGAGAGAATGTGAACCTATTGATGTGGCAAAAGTTAGTAGAAAGCCAGAGTCATGGAGATATATAGCACAGCAACAGACCCTTCTGTCCAACACGACTGTACTGACCAGATATCCTAAATCAATCTAGTCCCATTTGCTGGTATGTGGCCCATAGCTGGGATCATCCCCACCCCCTGTCCTGAGACCTTGATGCCTCCAAGCTGACCCTCAAAGGTTCGGTTTGTCCCTCCATTCTTTCCCGGTTGTCTTTTGTAGGTTTTGAAAACTTTCCCGACCTCCTCCCTGCCACCAACCAGATTCATTCCTCCCACTCACCAACCAGGTCGTACCCTCTAACTGTCTCGACCTATCCCCACTTCTCCACCACCCCCTTTTATCTGCAGTTTCTGCACCCAGCCCCAGCCCTGAAGAAGGGTTACACCTGATATATCGACTTCTCCACCATCTGATGACTCCTGCCTAACTATTTTGCCAATTGAGATACAGACCTGGATCAACGTTTCCGGAGTCTGTCCCCGCCGAATTCACTCTCTTTCCTTTCAGTTGCTGAAAGTCAACAATTGAATCACAGAATGGTTAAAAAAAAGTGGAAAAGGAGGCGAGATAAGAGAGTGCCGTCCTCACAGACCTGAGACAGAGGAAGGAATTTGCAGTCTGGGTAAAGCTCAATCTTTATTCAGAGAGAGAGAGGATCAGGACTCGCAGCTTGAGAAGTTCATGGTCCAACTTCCGCATTCAGACAATGGGCTGGCTCTGATTGGCAGGAGGACCAGTCTCCTTCCAGTCCTCCAATGCTGCCTATTGGTCAATCAAAAGAAGGTCTCGCGCCGTTTTTTTCGCGTACAGCGATGAGCATGCCCAGTGTTTTGCCCAGTCTGCTCTCCGGGGATGTTGGTGTTACTGACAGATTGTAAGGGTCCAAATACCAATGGGGGAAAAAAGATAGAGACACAATTTTTTTTCCCTTATGGCTCGATATTTTATTCCTTTTGCATTTTGTCTGGCTGCTCAATTTTTGTATGTTTTTTTCCGCTTATTGTGGGGGGCAAGACCCCAAGACCAGAACTGGAGGGCATAGGTTTAGGGTGAGAGGGGAAAGATTTCTGGAGGTCCTGAGGGGCGATCTTTTCGCACAGAGGATGAGGTATGTACATGGAATGAGCTGCCAGAGGAAGTGGTGGAGGCTGGTACAATTACATTATTTAAAATGCATCTGGATGCGGATATGAATAGGAAAGATTCAGAGGGGTAGGGGGCAAATGCTGGCAAATGGGTCACTCGATTAATTTAGGACATCTGGTCGGTGTGGACCGAAGGGTTTGTTTCTGTGCTCGACAACCCTGAGTCTATTTTTAGATAGTATGGAAAATAAAGAGCATGAAGGCATGGGAAGGGTTAGAGCATGGAGACCACTGCCAGTTTGTTGCAAAGGATAGTGGAAAGCTCTTACACCAATTAGCAGAGTAAGGTTGAGGCTGAAAGGTCACTATGGCAAGATGAGATAACAGTCAGTAAAGTTAGCCTCACCTGCTAAATATGATTGACAGGATTGGGACAATAAATATTTGGGACATGACATTAAATATCTAATTAATGATTAGTAGAGTCAGTCTTCTTGAGACTATTGATAATAAATATCTAATCATGACATTAGGAAAATATTAAGTAGGGTCTGGAATGCAAGACCATTGTTGCAAAAGCTGACACTAAACCTCTAACTGTGACATTAGAATAACATTAAGTAGAATGTAGGAAAAACTGTAAGGGTGCAACTAAAGAGATAATGGGAACTAACATCATGGTTTATTGTGTAGGTAGCGTGAGGTACTTTTGATTAATATAGTTGAACATGCTGATAAGCTAACAAACACACTGCTCAGCTGGAGACAATGCTGTCCCCTCTGTCCAGGAGTAAATGCTGGAAAGGTGGGATTGTTCATAGGGAGGAGGATGGTCTCCGGCTACACTCTGATATCTATCAGCTCGTAAATGGGGCAGAACTGTGGAATTTAATCTCCAGGAGGTTTGGGAAATCTAATAAGGGAAGGAAGTAAGCAATAAATAGTAGATCCCTACAGAGTGCAGAGGAACAAAGGGTCCTTGCTGTCCAAGTTCAGAGATCCCTGAAGGTATCAGTACAGGTAAAACGGGGGATGAGGAAGGCATAGATTTGTACTTTTTCACACAGAGGGTGGTGCGTGTGTGCAATGAGCTGCTAGAGGAAGTGGTGGAAGTTGGCACAAATACAATTTTTAAAAGGCAGCTGGATGGGTATGTGAATAGGTAGGGTTGAGAGGAATATGGGGTAAAAACAATAACTGCAGATGCTGGAAACCAGATTCTGGATTAGTGGTTCTGGAAGAGCACAGCAGTTCAGGCAGCATCCAACGAGCAGCGAAATCGACATTTCGGTCAGAAGCCCTTCATCAGGAATCCGGAAAGACCGTTCCCTTCGTGACTACCTGGTCAGGTCCACAGCCCCCTACGACCCACCCTACCATTCTGGCACTTTCCCCTGCCACTGCAGAAACTGTAAAATCTGTACCCACACCTCCTCCCTCACCTCTATCCAAGGCCCTAAAGGAGCCTTCCACATCCTTTAGAGGAATATGGGCCAAGTGCTGGTAAATAGGATAGATTAATTTTAGATATGTCGTCAGCATGGACGGGATGGACTGTTTCTGTGCTGTACAGCTCTATGGCCATCCCCTTCATTTTGAAACACCCTGTTAGGGTTCAGAGTGTGCCAGGTCCTGACACCTCCCTCCTCACGTCTCCTGTGTATTTTAAATCAATAATACCGTTTGTATGTTGCTGGGTTAGTCCTTTAAACACACAGACACATACAATATAATCAGAATTTCTATTCGGTACAGACAGTGATGACTTGTTTCAACTTTGCTAACAGGGTATCAGAAGGGGAAGATCTGCAGACAGAAATCTTGGAAGAAATTCCGTAACAAGATCTGACAGGGTCACTCAATATCGTTGGGGGGGGGGGGGGGGGTTGAGTCTGGAAAGAGAAATCCATTTGACCTGCTTCAAAAGGTACTGGACATCAGTGTGAGCAGAGGAGCATTCGGAGAGGAACATACCAGTGAACTGAGCTTTAACTGGTTACACAGAATGAGTGTATGTGTCCCAGTGAGCTGACTTTGGAACAGACTGAGAGGGGGGCTGGGGCATTTATTTTACCCTGGAGCATCAGAGCCTGAGGGGTGACCTTAGAGAGGTTTATAAAATTGTGAGGGGCATAGATAGGGCAAATAGCCTAGGTCTTTTCCCCCCAGGCTGTGGGAGTCAAAAACTAGAAGGCATAGGTTTAAGGTGAGAAGGGAAATACGTAAAAGGAGCCTAAGGGACAACTTTTCATGCAGAGGGTTATGCATGTATGGAATGAACTGCCAGAGGAAGTGGTGGAGGTGGGTACAATTGCAACGTTTAAGAGGCATTTGGATGGGTATATGAATAGGAAGGGTTTGGAGGGATATGGGCCGGGTACTGGCAGGTGGGATTAGATTGGGTTGGGATATCTGGTCGGCGTGGGCGGGTTGGACCGAAGGGTTTGTTTCCATGCTGTACATCTCTATGACTAGCACTTGGAGCGTGGCTCCTTCATCAGGTAATTGTGGAGAATAAAATCATAAGGCACAGAATGGATGGAAAAACATTACTGTGCACTGAAATCATATGTTGAAAAATCCTGGATTGTTAAGTCTTTCATCTTTTAGTATGGGCTGCTCGTATCATTCATTTGTAAATCCCGGAAGTTCCTGAGAGACATTTTCTTGAGATAACTCAAAGTTTTATAAGAAAAGGTGACATCTCAGCTCTGACAATGCATTAAAGGTGTGAGGTCCGAGTCTGTCTGTATCACAATCAGACTGGTTCTATTTCCAAAGTGGAATTTACAAAATATTACATGGATTGACTGCCTGTATATTGTGCATTTTTTGAGAAAAATCGAATGTATCTGCAAATACAAATTCACCCCCATGGATGTATATGTGTGTGAATGAGACAGAGAAAAGTCTATTTCGTGCTGTATATCGCGATGTCTACTTATAACAGATGCTTTATTTCTGCTGGTGTAAATATTGTTGTAAATCATAGCTGGGTATGAATAGTTAGATGTTAGGGTGAGAGAATGCCTCAAGAGGGGCACTATAAGAATCCTGGGAGAGCCCTATTTCTGGTTTACTTCCTCATGAACAAACATTAAGCACGAGCATTTATTTATTTCTAATTTTGTTCTGTTTTTCTTGTTTGATTCCTGGCTAGGACTACACTCTGTGTCTGGATGGTTGACAGGCTGGGAGATTGTGGCTTGGGTCTTGATTGACTGAACGTTTTATTGTTCCAGAAGGTGTGGGGGGGGGGGGGGGGGGGGTCTAGGCTTCAGCAGAAATCCAGCAGAGCAGAGAACAGACCAATATCTTACTCTGTGGGAACAGGGACATCAGAGGATAGAGAAATCAGGACCTGAATCCAAGCTGACACCAAACTTCCCTGTGATTAGTGCTTTGATGAGCAGCGCCAAGCCTCTACCTTCACCTCGCTTCCCATTTGACTACCACCTCGATATTCAGGATCCAATCCTTGTCATCCTGAAGCCATGCCTCTGTCAGGAGTCTCGGATCACAATTATTCTCTTCAATATGTGCAGTCAATTTTGTTACAATACACCACACATTCAGAAACATCATTTTTAGTTTCAAGTTTTTGTGATCTTCAGAATCCAGTTTTGATTGCTGGTACATTTACTCTCCTTGTCCCTTTCTATCATTCTCGGATGTTCATTTTCCACATCACTACATTGCTGATTGGCCATGCTAAATTGCCCATAATATCCAGATATGTGTAGATTAGGTGGGTTAGCCATGGGAAATGCACGGTAATAGTTTCATAGTAAAAGAAGTAAGATTTGGCCATTTGGCCCATCGAACCTGCTCCACCATTCATTATGATCATGGCTGATATATCCGTCGTCTGAGATCCTCCTCCCTGCATTGTCCCAACTACCCTTAAGTCCCATACCATGCAAGTACCCATCCAACTGTGTTTTGAATATACTTAATGAAGATGCTGCTACTGCTTCATTGGGCAGAGAATTCCATCGATTGACTGCTCTTTGGGAAAAGCAGTTCCTCCTCATTTCTGTCCTAAATCTACTCCCCCAAAGCTCGAGGCCTGGTCTCATCCACCAGCAGAAATGACTGGATAGGGTAGGACTTTATCCCCACAGTGCAATGAATTTCCACTTTCCACCAACTCTCAGATGTACTCACTCGGTTGCTGTCTCACAAACTAAAGACTTCATTGTAAATTCTTTTGCTCCCAGTAAGGGCACAACATCTTGGAAAGCTGCTCTGAAAGTCCAACCACACCGAAGACAATTCCAGTATTACGGCACAGAAACAGACCTTCCGGCCCAACTCGTCCGTGCTGGGGGGGGGAATATGTTAAGCTAGATATGCTTGCAAGCAGTTACAAGTAGCTGCATCTTGCTTCTGCAAAAATCGCAAGGCAGAATCATGAGGGTATATTCCAAGAAATAACTCACTGAAAAGGGGGGTGGTCGACTGGTAGAAGCAGATGTATTGAGATGACAGTAGCAATGATCACACACATAGAGATTCTGGATGAAGGGCTTTTGCCCGAAATGTCGATTTTGAAGCTACTTGGATGCTGCCTGAACTGCTGTGCTCTTCCAGCACCAATAATCCAGAATCTGGTTTCCAGCATCTGCAGTCATTGTTTTTACCACGCACAAAGGGAGTTAGTATGAACAAGATAACCAAATAAGAATCTGCGTTGGGCCAGCAAAAGTAATAAGACCCAGCTATCGATGGGGGAGGGTTGCACGCCACAGACAGATGTGGTAAAATGATTAGATTAGCAGAAGTAAGAAGGGAGTCTGGAGCAAACTCAATCTCCATTCAGAGACACAGAGCAGCAGCTTCTGCATTCAGACCATAGGAAGGCTCTGATTGGCAGGAGGACCAGTCACCTTCCGGTCCTCCAGTGCTTCTGATTGGCCCCCCAAAAGAAAGTCGCGAGGCGTGTGCCTTGTGTGCAGTGAGGAGCATGCGCAGTCTGCTCTCTGGCGATGAGGCTGTTACTGACAGGATTGAAGTGTCTGAATGTCAAGAGAAGGAAAAAAGGGGAGATCCATCATTCCCCCCCCCCCCCCCACGTAATATTTACCTTTCCTACACGCCCCATGAGTTTATAAATCGAAATAAGGTCACCCGACAACTTGTGGTCGTCGATAGGGCGACCAGAAGTGTACTCAGTCCTCTACACATGGTCTCACCAATATCCTGTACAACCTCAACGTGATGTCCCAACTCCTGCACTGAACGGTGTGAACAATGAAGGAGAGTGTGCTAAACGCCTCTTTCACCACCCTGTCTACCAATGATGCAACTTCCAAAGAACTATGTCCCCGACTTGGAGATGCCGGTGTTGGACTGGGGTGGATGAAGTTAAAATTCACACCACACCAGCTGATACTCCAACAGGCTCATTTGGAAGCATTAGGTTTTGGAGTACTGCTCCTTCATCAGGTGGTTGTGTCTTATGATCCTGTTCCACAAACACCCCATGAAGGAGCAGTGCTCCAAAAGCTTGTGTTTCCAAATAAACCAGTTGGACGATGACCTGGTGTTGAGAGATTTTTAACTTTATGTACCTGAACCCCCCCCCCCATGAATCTGTTCTACAACACGATGCAGGACCCTACTGTACAAGTCCTGCCCTTCCTTGTTTTAGCAAAATGCAACCCCTTGCCTTTATCTCTCGCTCTCTCAGACACACACACACACCCTAACACTCACACCATCTCACAGGCTGATACTCCACCTCACACACACTTCATGAGTACACACACACACACACACACTTGTGCAGATACAATCACACATAAGTCAATGGGGTGAATTTCCATTTGCAGAATTATATTTGCAGATATATTCAATTTTGCTCAAAAAGCACACAAACTGCAGGCCGTCAATCCATGTAATATTTTATAAATTCCTACTTTGATTAATAGAACCAGTCTGATTCAAGATTGGGACACAGACACTTTTGTGCAGTATCTGAGCTGAGATGTCACCCATTTTTATAAAACCTTACATCATCTCAAGAAGGTGAATTAAAAGTAGTTCTGGGGTTTACTGAACTGAAACCTGCAACCCATGGTAAAAGATGAAAGACTAATCCGCAATCTAGATTTGTTCAATATGTCCTGTCTGTTGCTATAAATTCTGTGTCTTATGACCTTGCTTCACAGCTACCTGATGAAGGGGCACCGCTCCGAAAGCTAATGCTTACAAATAAGCCAGTTGGACTGTAACCTGGTGTTGTGTGATTTTTAACTTTATCCACCCCAGTCCAACACCGGCACCTCCATATCGTTTCCAATGGACACAGCCCACACCTCCCAGTGCTGCCAGGAAACTGGACAATGACAATGGGATGATGGAGTACCTGCACTCCTGAAAAATTTACAATTTCTAACAATACTGGCTACTCATTCACGGCTGCAACCGATACACAATATTGGAAACATAGTACAGGAGACTGTCAGAAATCAGCACAGCAGGTCAGGCAGCATCCGAGGAGCAGGAAAATCAACGTTGCCTGACCTGCTGTACTTTGCCAGCACCACACTCATCTTGACTCTGATCTCCAGCATCAGCAGTTTTCACTTTCGCCTGCAAGAAATGAGCAGTTTTAAAACAAAAACTGTTGAGTTCAAAGCTCTCATTGAGAGTCTGAGCTTGATGTGAAGTACAGGTAATCTTTATTGTGACCCAACTTTGTTACAGCTTCAGAATCTCGCAACAGAAAGGCACAGAAAAAGTAGCAATTTTTAAAAAAACAACACTCCCTCCAACCCCTCACTTTCTTCATTATTGGTCACCACCAAGTTGTCCCTTTGTAATTGGATCCTTACTACAGCCTTCACCCGGAAAAAGTATTGTCTCACTCAGGAACTTCAACCTGTATCCTGTATCCAAGTAAGTTGGATGGGCAGTGTAGAGTCAGCTGCACTGCTGTGGGTCTGGAGTCACAGGTCGACCAGACTAGGTAAAGGAGACAGCTGGGATGTCTGAGTGAATCCTCTCCCACAACGACAGTTTCCTTCCCTAAAAAGGAGCTGAGTGGATCAGATGGGGATTTCTTCCACCCCCAACCCCACCAACAACGGTTTCACTCCAGATTTCTGACCATATTCCAATTCCACTAGCTGCCGCGGCGGGATTCAAACCCGGGAATCCCCAGAATTGGTTTGATAGTCCGGTCAATAATGGCACTCGGCTGTCATTCCTTCAATCCCCCTGCGATGGTACATGAACTCGCTGGTGGCTCCGCAGGTAGGAGGAGCGGGTGAAGGCCTTCCCGCATTCAGGGCAGCTGAAGGGCCTCTCCCATCTGTGGAGCCATCGGTGCCTCAGCAGATTGGAAGCCCGGGTAAAGGCCATCCCGCACTTGGGGCTGGGGAATGGCCTCTCCCCTGTGTGTACCCGCTGGTGGGTCAGCAAGCTGGAGGACTTGCTGAAGGCCTTCCCGCACACAGTGCAGCTGAAGGACCTGTCCCCCGTGTGGACCCGCTGGTGGGTCAGCAGGTGGGAGGAACGTCTGAAGGCCTTCCCGCAGTCGGTGCAGGGGAACGGCCTCTGCTCGGTGTGACTGCGCCGATGAGTCTCCAGGGCAGACGGGACACGGAAGCCTTTCCCACAGTCGCCACACTTCCACGGTTTCCCCACGGCCAACGCTTCAGCCGCACACAAACGCGTGAGGAGCCTCTCCCCACCTTGAATTCCTCTTCCCAGGCCGTATAGCTGTTTCAGTCTCCACACTCAGTGCACCATCCCACTCTCTCTCTCCCCCTCTGTTCTCACCCCGCTCTAATTCCCCTGAAGGTGCTGATTCAGGATCTTACTGGGGCAGAAAAAGCAAAAACATCAAGACTGACATCTCCCTGCATTTTGGATACCTCCCCCTGAAAGTTAATATCTGTCATCACCTTTTGTTACGATGCGGCGCACATTCAGACACACCATGTATCGTTTCAGGTTTGGGGACATGAGGATCCAGTTTCGATTGTTGGTCCATTGGTGACGCTGTTGCTTGGTGACGGTGAGGCTCCCCCGGCCCCGCCCATCCCCCGGGCCCCGCCCATTCCCCCCCCCCGGCCCCGCCCATCCGCTCCCCCGGCCCCGCCCATCCCCACGTGCAGACGCCACGCGGGGGCGAAGGCGGTTGGGAGGAGAAGTCGCTCGAGCGAGGAAGCAGCGGGAGGGCGGCCGTAAGGAAAATGGCGCCGTGCGGGCCCCGGGGGCAGACACCCGTCACTAGGCTTGTGATTTTTACCGTCAATGTTTGTTTTTAATTCCTTGTACTTTTCACCCTTGTGGACTAATCTAATTTATAAATTAAGGTAGATTCGCTATGCTAAATTACCCATAGTGCCCTGGGATGGGCAGGTTAGAGTGGATTGGCTATGCTAAATTACCCATAGTGCACTGGGATGGGTAGGTTAGGGTGGATTGGCCATGCTAAATTACCCATAGTGCCCTGGATGTGCAGGTTAGGGTGGATTGGCTATGCTAAATTACCCATAGTGCACTGGGATGGGCAAATTGGCTATGCTAAATTACCCATAGTGCCTTGGGAGTGGTACGTTAGGGTAGATTGGCTATGCTAAATTACCCATAGTGCCTTGGGAGTGGTACGTTAGGGTGGATTGGCTATGCTAAATTACCCATAGTGCCCTGGATGTGCAGGTTAGGGTGGATGAGCCATAGGAAATACAGAGTAAAGGGATGGGTATGGGTGAGATGCTTTTCAGAATGCCAGTGTGGAATAGATGGGCCGAATGGCCTGCTTCCACATTGTCGGGATTCTCTGACTCTCCCCCCCCAAAAAAGGAGAATTTTATCGGTATCTATCTTGTCAAGCTGCTTTCAGAATTCTACTGGTTTCAATAAGATCGCTTCCGGTTCGTAGAGGCATACAGCACAGAAACAGACCCTTCGGTCCAACTCGACCATGCTGACCAGGTTTCCCAAACTAAACCAGTCCCACTTGCCTGCATTTCGTCCATATCCCTCTAAACCTTTCTATTCATGCACCCATCTGAATGTTGTTTAAATGTTGTAATTGTACCTGCATCTACCACTTCCTCAGCAAGTTCATTCCACACACAAACCACCCTCTGTCAAAACGTTGCCCCTTGCGTTCCTTTTAAACCTCTCTCCTCTCACCTTGAAAGAATATGCCCCCTAGTTTTGAGCTCCCCGACGTGAAGGAAGAACTCTTTGATATTCAGTCCTGGCAATGTCCTGGTAAATCTTGACCAAACCCTCTCTAATAGTCTTCTTCCTATTACAGGGCCACCAGAACTGTACCCAGTACTCTAAACCACTGTCTACCAGTGATATAACTTTCAAAGAACTATGTACCTAACCCCCGCCTCACCCCATGTCTCAGGTTTGGAGAGATAAGGGCCGGGTGATGGAAGGTGGGACTAGATTGGGTTGGGATATCTGGTCGCTGTGGATAGATTGGACCAAAGTGTCTGTTTCCATGCTGTATATCTCTATGACTCTATGTCTCTCTCTTTTACAAGATGACCCAGGGTCCCACAATTAACTGCACTTCCTTGTTTTAGTAAAACATAAACCCTTGCATTCATACCTGTCTCATACACACATACACCAAGCATCTCACAGACTTATACTCCATCACACTCACACTTTACCAAACATGCACGCACACCCACACACACAAACTATGAGGTGAATTTGTATTGGCAGAATTATATTTGCAGATACATTCAATTTTGCTCAAAAAAGCGCAGAGTCTGTAAGCAGTCAATCCATGTAATATTTTATAAATTCCTACTTGGGAAATAGGATCCCAACCTTGAATCAGATTGGTTCTGACAGACTCGAACCTCACACCTTTAAGGCATTGTCTGAGCTGAGATGTGACTTTTTTAAAAAAAATAAAAACCTTAAATCATCTCAAGAACATGATTTGAAAGATGTTCAATGATTTACATTCGAACAAACCGAAACCTGCAACCCGTTCTAAAAGATGAAAGACTTAACAGCAATTTAGGTTTGTTCAATATATCTATGACAGTGATCTTTTGCTATAAAATGTAACGTCTTTCGATCCTGCTCCACAGCTACCCAATGAAGGAGCAGCACTCCAAAAGCTGGTGCTTTCAAATAAACTTGGTGTTGAGAGTTTTAAATTTTATCCATCCCAGTCCAAAACCGGCACCTCCACATCTGGTGAACACAGCCCAAACGTCCCAGTGCTGCCAGGAAACTTTACAAAGCTGATGAAATGACGCAGTACCTGCACTCGGGAAAATTTACAATTTCTAATGATACTAGCTCCTCATTCACTGCTCTATCTGATACACGACATTGGAAACTCAGTGCAGGAGGCTGAAAGAAATGAGCAGCTTTAAAACAAAAAACCCCTTGGTGCTCAAAGCCTTCAATGAGAGTCTGAGCCCGGCAGTAAGTTCAGGTAACCTTTATTGCAACCCAACTTTGTTACAGCTTCAGATCCCCCCAGCAAAAAGGCAGAGAAAAAGTAGCTACTTTTCAAACAGCTCAAGACCGAAGTGCGCACACCTCCCCCCAACAACCACACTTTCCTTAGTATTGGTCACCACCAAGTTGTCCCTTTGTAATTGGATCCTTGGTACAGCCTTAACCTTTGGGAAGTATTGCCTCACTCAGTAATTTCAACCCGTATCCTGTATTCCAAGTAAGTTGGATGGGCAGTGTCGAGTCAACCACACCGCTGTGGGTCTGGAGTCACGTGTAGGCCAGCCTGGGTAAAGGATGCAGCTGGAACGACTGAGTGAATCCTTTCCCACAACGGCAGTTTCCTCCCCTAAAAAGGATGTGAGTGAATCAGATAGGGGTTTTTGCTCCACCCACCCCCTCCCCCCCCCAACAAAAAATGGTTTCATCGTTAGATTCTGAACTCCAGTTTCTGAACAAATTCCAATTCCGCCATCTGCCGCGGCCGGATTCGAACCCAGCAGCCCCGAAACTGGGTCGATAGTCCAGTTGATAATGGCACTCGGCTGTGGCTGCTTCAGTGCGTCCACAATTGGGAGGAGCAGGTGAAGCCCTTCCTGCACTGAGAGAGTAGGTGAACGGCCTCTCCCCGGTGTGGAGCCACTGGTGGGTCAGCAGCTTAATCGAGCAGGTGAACCCCTTCCTGCACCAGGGGCCCCCTGAAGGGCCTCTCCCCCTAGTGGAGCTGCTCGTGCCTCCGCAGGCTGCTCACCTGACAGAACCCCTCCCCACACTCGGGGCAGCTGAAAGGCCTCTCCCCCCGTGTGGACCTGCTGGTGCCTCAGCAGGTTGGAGGCCTGGGTAAAGGTCTTCCTGCACTTGGGGCAGCTGAAGGGCCTCTCCCCCGTGTGGACCCGCTGGTGGGTCAGCAGGTTGGAGGAACTGCTGAAGGCCTTCCTGCAGACAGGACAGGGGAATGGCCTCTCCCCCGTGTGGACCCGCCGGTGGGTCAGCAGGTTGGAGGAATTGCTGAAGGCCTTCCCACACTCGGTGCAGGGGAACGGCCTCTTCCCCATGTGGACCCACTGGTGCCTCAGCAGGGCAGAGGCCTGGGTAAAGGCCTTCCCGCACTTGGAACATCTGAACAGCCTCTCCCCCGTGTGGACCCGCCGGTGGGTCAGCAGGGCAGAGGAATCGCTGAAGGCCTTCCCGCACTCGGGGCAGCTGAAGGGCCTCTCCCTGGTGTGAATCCGCTGGTGCCTCAGCAGGGTGGAGGAATCGCTGAAGGCCTTCCCGCAGACATAGCAGGAGAACGGCTTCTCCCCGGTGTGGCTGCGCCGATGCGTCTCCAGGACAGACGGGACATGGAAACCTTTCCCGCAGTCGCCACACTTCCACGGTTTCTCCACGGGGCAGGATTCCTCGGGTCTCTCCATGGCCGAAGCTTCAGTTACACACAACTGCGTGTGGAGCCCCTCCCCACCGTGAATTCCCCTTCCCAGGCCGTATAACTGTTTCAGGCTCCACGGTCAGTGCACTGCAACAGTGGGGTCTCTCATCCAGTCCCACTGACGCTGAAAACATCCTCAAACAGGAACCAAAAAGCTTTGCTCCTTCTCACACAATCACAGTTGGAAAATTGTTGTCGTCCCGATGGATTGAGTGACTGTCAGACATTGATGTCAAAGTGAGGACTGCAGACAATGGAGAGCCCTTCAATCTGTTGATTTTGAAACTTCTGTCTTCAGATCGTCCAATACTCTGTTAAAAAGAGATTACAAAAGTGATCATTGTCAGTGCAGGGTAGAAATTCAGAACTAGGAATTCAACTTTCTGCGGAATATTCTTTTCTTTTCTAATTCCACAAAATTGAAAGCACCATCCCCCTCTGTTCTCACTCCGCTCTAACTAACTCCCCTGAAGATGCTGATTCAGGATCTTACAGGGGCAGAAAAGCAAAAACTGTCAAGACTAACATCAAGAAAAATCCACCTGAAAGTGAATATCTTTCACAACACTGGGATACTGCGGAGAGTGAGCAGGTCTGCCCCTCAGGTCCCTTTTAAATCATTCCCCTCTCAGCTCAAACATATGCCCTCTAGTTCTGGACTCCCATACCCAGGGGAAAAGACCTTGGATATTCACCCAATCCATGCCCCTTATGAACATTCATCAGACAATAGACAATAGGTGCATGAGTAGGCCATTCTGCCCTTCGAGCCAGCACCACCATGGCTGATCATCCACAATCAGTATCCTGTTCCTGCCTTATCCCCATAACCCTTGATCCCACTATCCTTAAGAGCTCTATCCAACTCTTTCTTGAAAGTATCCAGAGACTTGGCCTCCACTGCCCTCTGGGGAAGAGCATTCCATATACCCACCACTCTCTGGGTGAAGAAGTTTCTCTTCAACTCTGTTCTAAATGGCCTACCCCTTATATCTAAACTGTGCCCTCTGGTTCGGCACTCCCCCATCAGCAGAAACATGCTTCCTGCCTCCCGAGTGTCCAATCCTTTAATAATCTTATACGTCTCAATCAGATCCCCTCTCAGCCTTCCAAACTCAAGGGTACACAAGCCCAGTCGCTCCAATCTTTCAGCGTAAGATAGTCCCGCCATTCTGGGAATTGACTTTGTGAACCTATCTTGCATTCCCTCAATAGCCAGATTGCCTTTCCTCAAAATTTGGAGACCAAAACTGCACACAGTACTCCAGGTGCAGTCTCACCAGGTCCCTGTACAGCTGCAGAAGGACCTCTTTGCTTCTATACTCAATTCCTCTTGTTATGAAGGCCAGCATGCTATTAGCTTTCTTCACTGCCTGCTGTACCTGCATGCTTACTTTCATTGACTGATGTACAAGAACACCTAGATCCCCTTTACCTAACTTGACTCCATTTAGGTAGCAATCTGCCTTCCTGTTCTTGCCACCAAAATGGATAACCACACATTTATCCACATTAAACAGCATCTGCCATGCATCTATCCACTCACCGAGCCTATCCAGGTCACCCTGTATTCTCCTAACATCCTCCTCACATTTCACCCTGCCACCCAGCTTTGTGTCATCAGCAAATTTGCTAATATTACTTTTAATACCTTCATCTATATCGTTAATGTACATTGTAAAAAGCTGCGGTCCCAGCACTGATCCCTGCGGTACCCCACTGGTCACCGCCTGCCATTTCGTAAGGGAGCCGTTTATCACTACTCTTTGTTTCCTGTCAGCCAACCAATTTTTAATCCATGTCAGTATTTTGCCCTCAATACCATGTGCCCTAATTTTGCTCACTAACCTCCTATGTGGGACTTTATCAAAGGCTTTCTGAAAGTCCAGGTATACTACATCCACTGGATCTCCCTTGTCCACCTTCAGAGTTACATCCTCAAAAAATTCCAGAAGATTAGTCAAGCATGATTTCCCCTTCATAAATCCATGCTGACTCTGACCTATCCTGTTACTGCTATCCAGATGTGTCATAATTTCGTCCTTTATAATTGACTTCAGCATTTTTCCCACCACTATAATCCTCTGTTTTCTCTCTCCCTCCTTTCTTAAAAAGTGGGACAACATTAGCCACCCTCCAATCTGCAGGAACTGATCCTGAATTTATAGAACATTGGAAAATGATCACCAATGCATCCACGATTTCTAGAGCCACCTCCTTCAGTACCCTGGGATGCAGACTATTATGTCCTGGGGTCATATCGGCCTTCAGACCTAACAGTCTCTCCAGCACCATTTCCTGCCTAATTCAAATTCCCTTCAGTTCAGGTCCTTCAGCCACTATTACATCTGGGAGATTAGATCTGTCTTCACTGGGGAAGACACGAGCAAAGTACCAATTCAACTCTTCTGCCATTTCTTTGTTCCTCGCAATAAATTCTTTGTTTCTGTCTTCAAGGGCCCAATTTTAGTCTTAATCATTTTTTTTTCTTTTCACATACCTAAAAAAAGCCTTTACTATCCTCCTTTACAATTTTGGCCAGTTTACCTTCGTACCCGATTTGTTCTTTGCATATTTCCTTTTTAGATATCCTCTGTTGTTCTTTAAAAGCTTCCCAGTCCTCCGATTTCCCACTCATCTTTGCTATGTTATACTTTTTCCCTTTTGTCTTTATATGGTCCTTAACTTCCCTCATCAGCCACAGCCACCCCTGCCTGTCCTTCGGATCTTTCTTCCTTTCTGGAATGAACTGGTCCTGCATCTTCTGCATTATACCCAGAGATACCTGCCATTGTTCCTCCACTGCCATCCCTGTCAGGGGATTGCACCATTGAACATTGGCCAGCTCCTCGCTCGTACCTCCATAGTTTCCCTTATTCAACTGAAATATTGTCACTTCCGATTCTACCCTCTCCCTTTCAAACTGCAGATTAAAGTTTATTGTATTGTGGTCACTACCTCCTAATGCCTCTTTTACTTCGGGGTTCCTGATCAAATCCGGTTCGATGCACAACATCTGGTCGGCTCCAGCACAAGCTGTTCTAAGAATCCATCTCGGAGACACTCCACAAACTCCCTTTCTTGGGGTCCAGTACCATCCTGATTCTCCCAGTCTACCTGCATGTTGAAATCCCCCATAACAATGTACTAATATCTTTGCGACAGGCCAATTTCAGCTCCTTATTCAACTTACACACTACATCCAGGCTACTGTTTGGGGGCCTGTAGATAACTCCCATTATGGTCTTTCTACCCTTAGAATTTCTCAGTTCGAGCCATACTGACTCTCCAACCCCTGATTCTAGGTCCCCCCATGCAAGGGACTGAATATCATTCCTTACCAACAGGGCCACCCCACCCCCCTCTGCCAGTTAGTCTGTCCTTACGATAGCACGTATACCTTTGGAATATTCATTTCCCAGGCTCTGTCCACTTGAAGCCACATCTCAGTTATCCCCACATCATCATAACTGCCAATTTCCAAATGAGCCTCAAGTTCCTCCACCTTATTGCTAATGCTTGGTGCATTCATATTTTTAATTTGTTACTCCCCTCACCCTTCCCATCAATCCCTATTTCACTTGACCTTACGGCATGATCCTTTTCTTTTGAGTTTTCTGCTCCATTGATTCCGTTGTCTTTCTTGACTTCTCTTGTTCTAACTTTCTTCTTAAACTTCCAGTTTGTCCCCTCCCCCCGACTATTTAGTTTAAATGCAGCTGTGTTGCAGTGGACAACCTACCTGCCAGAATGCTGGTCCCCCACCTATTAAGGTGCAACCCGCCCCTCTTGTATAATTTATCCTTCCCGCTAAACGTCAGCCTCTCATGCGCCAGGGAAAATATCCCTGGCCTATTCAGCCTCCCCCTGTAGCTCAAACCCTCCAACCCTGGCAACAGCCTTGTAAATCTTTTCCAACTCCTTTCAAAGTTTCACAACATCTTTCCTCTAGCAGGGAGACCAGAACTGAATGCAGTATTCCAAAAGTGGTCTCACCAATGTCCTGTACAGCTGCAACATGACCTCCCAACCCCTCTACTCAATGTTCTGACCAATAAAGGGAAGCATCCCAAACACTTTCTTCAGTATCTTCCTGAGACTCCGCTCTCGAGGAACAATGAACCTGCACTCCAAGGTCTCTTCGTTCTCCAACTTAACATTTGGATAAGTACATGAATAGGAAAGGTTCGGAGGGATATGGACCAATCAAGGTGGGACTAGCTTAGTTTCTGAATATAGTCAGCATGGACTCGTTGGGCTGAAGGGTCTGTTTCTGTGCTGTCTGACTAACTATTCTGTACTGGTCTTGAAATCATTTCCTTGCCTTCCCCCACAAACATCCACTTCTTTGTTGTTCAAAAATCAGTTGAGTTCAGCCTTGAATATATTCAATGACCCCCTAATTGCAGGGAGACATCCCCACTTCCGATCTGAATTCCTCTTGCTAATACACCACTTGCCTTGCTGACTGCTTGCTGCACCTGTCTGACAACTGGCAGTGACTGGTGTAGGAGGACGCTGAGGCCCCTTTGCACATCCACACATCATTCCTGATGAAGGGCTGGTGCCCGAAACATCAACTCTCCTGCTCCTCGGATGCTGTCTGACCTGCTGTGCTTTTCCAGCACCACACTTTTCGACTCTGATCTCCAGCATCGGAAATTCACCTCCTTTCTGCTTTTCTTTCCCCCCACAGTAAAGGCTGTAACTTTACATTGTGGCACTCCATTTGCCATGTGTTTGCCAATGGTGGTCTTCTCGACATCGGGGACCCTGAGCATAAACTTGGGGAACGGTTCGCCGAGCATCGCAGCTGGGTCCACAGAAGCCGACTGGACCTCCCAGTCACCACCCATTTTAATTCCCCTTCCCAATATGACCATCTTTGGCCTCTTCCATTGTCACAACAAAGCACACTGCAAATTGGAGGAACAACCCACCTTCTGCCTGGGCAGCCTGCAGCCCTGAGGATCAACACGGAGTTCTCCAATTTCAAATCACCTCCCTTCACCACTCTGGAAAAAGGGGGTGAGAAAAGAGAGTCCCGGGCTCAGAGATGTTGGACAGGGGAAGGGCATTGTGGTCTGGGGTGAAGCTTAATCTTCATTCAGAGAGAGAGAGGAGCAGGAGCTTCAGAAGCTAATGGTCCAACTTCTGTATTTAGACAATGGGGGGGCTCTGATAGGCAGGAGGACAATTCCAACTCTGGATTCCTCCCGTGGGTTAAACTTGTATGTCTGATGATCTTGCTCTATGGGTTATTGACTGTGTACATTATGCAACTCACGGTGGTGCCCGTTCGGTCGCCGACTTTCTCCTGACAGCTTGGTGGCGTCCCCCGCCTCCAACAACGAGCTCAAAGGGTTAGCGGCCGGTGTCTTATTTGTCAGGAACATAACCCCGGAAAAGGCTTGCCTTGTACTCCGGGTAGAACTCCCTTGGCAGAGGGTCCCTTTGAGACACTTCAACTGGACTTCATTGAGTTGCAGAAATGTCAGTGCTATAAATATGTTTCGCTTATTGTTGATGTCTTTTCTAAGTGGATTGAAGTCTACCCTCCTCCTAACGCTACTGCTGAGACAGTGGTGAAGATTTTGCTGAAGGAAATGACTCCCCCGCTTCGGTATACCTGCGTGCATTCGCTCGGACAATGGACCGCACTTTGTTGGTAATAGTAATGAAGAACTCTCGATAAAGGACAGATTTGAGAAGGCCTAAGGAATTCCTTATGAACTTGTAAGCCTCTCTTGGCTCATCCCGGAGATCGTACCTTTGGTAGTCTGGAATTTTAAAAAAAGCTCTTGCAGACAGTTTTAGTTTAATTTTAATCATCCCCTTCATGTAACAGTGATGCTATTAGTACAACCTAACATTGATACCTATAAGCCAGGCTAACTGGATTCTAATAAGCCAGGAGAGTAGGACATTGTTCTCCCTTCAAGAGCCCTAGCAGGCTACTCTGTTGTACTATCACAAACAGACTATCTTTATCCACAAGTTTACAAAGGCTATACTGTCACAAACACAAAAAAGTTAACAAAACCACTGCATGTTCTGAACTAGACAGATAATAGTGAAGGACAATAATTCAAGGGAGAAGTCAATTGATAGCGAGTTTCATTTTGAGGTCAGAATCAAACATTGTTATTAATTTCACAAAGGGACAGCCGTGAATGTTATCACTCGGTGTCCTGTTTTTTACAGGTTCACTGATGTTCAGGCAAACGTTCTTAATTGTCTTACTCTCTATTGTGCAGCAAATGTGTTATATTATTCAAAATTAAACATTTTAGTCAAAATGTTTAAGGATAGGTTTTCCTACTGCCACCTGTTTGCTGAAGTCTTTTAACTCTACTGCCAGGTCGTATGAGAATTGCTTTAATGGTACCAGCTATGGGTGTGCAATTGTTCATGTTCTACATAACATCTCCTGCCTATTTGAGACTTGTCTCACCCACTCGTGTAAGACAAAGGGGCCATATACCTCCTGCCCGTATAGACAAACAGCTTGTGTTCCACTGGCTGGGATACAGAAGGCCTTATGCGGCATGAGTAACTATGTACGGACCCGGGACGGAATCCTTCCCTTGTGCATTTATGGGGTCCTTTTTCTTTTCAGAATCTCATACTGTCACCAAGACCACTTGCAATTGAGTTAAGGGAGAGCTTAATGGGAACAGAATTCTGAGGACCACTGTCTATCAGATGTACAGCACAGAAACAGGCCCTTTGGTCCAACGCGTCTATGCTGGCAAGATATCCTAAATCTATCTGGTCCCATTTGCTAACACTTGGCCCATATCCCTGTAAAACCCTTCCTAGTCATATATACATCCAGATGCCTTTTAAATGTTGTAATTGTACCAGCCTCCACCACTTCCTCTGGCAGCTCATTCCTTAGATGCACTGCCCTCAATATAGGAATTGCCCCAAAGGTCCCTTTTAAATCTTCCCCCCACCCTCACCCTAAACCTGTAGTTCTGGACTCCCCCTTCCCAGGGAAAACACCTTGTCTTTTTACCCTCTCCATGCCCCTCATGATTTTATAGAAATCTGTGGGGTCACCCCTCAGCCTCTGGCACTCGAAGGAAAACAGCCCCAGCCTGTTCAGCTCAAACCCTGACAACATCCTTGTCAATCTTTTCTGAATCCTTTCAGGTTTCACAACATCCTTCCTCTAGCAGAGAGACCAGAACTGCACACAACATTCCAAAAGTGGCCTAACCAGTGTCTGGTGCAGCTACAACATAACTTCCCAACTCATCTACTCAATTAAAAGGATTGAGAAAGTTCTCAAAACCCACAACAGACACTGGAGGAACTTTTGCGGGTCAGCTTGGAACATCAGGGCGGGGGGATGGGAATGAGGGAAGGAAGCTGAATGTGCTGGAGCCAAGGTGGAGGAAGAACAGAGGATGCAATACCGGCTTGAAGCTGCAATGAGGAATATTGCATGTGCTGTACTTGGACCTGTTGCAGTTACTGGTGGGAATCGGGTACATTTTAAACATCAAAACAGAAAAGATATCCAGCCCTCCCCCTTCCCAATCTCTATCCTTCAGTCCCTCCTCACCCGGGTAACTAAGACACATACCTGAGTTTGCGGAGTCTGCTCCCTCCCTGGATTCACTCCAGTTGCAACAAGGGAACAGACTTCCCGGCCTCCCGTCTCTCCGGCCCTCCCAGGATGAGGCGATGCCCAGAGGGAGGGAGTGTCACTCAAACTGACATGGCCACTTCCGCATTATGACGTCATTAAAGGGGCGGGGAAAGGTGACAGTGAAGGGGGCGGGGCGAGGTGGACAGCGGGGCCCCCTCACTGCACCTGCGCGGCCCTGCAGCAGAAGGGGAGGAGAATCCCTTTCCCTTCAGGAAATCCCCACAGTGTGGCAGCAGGCCACACTGCCCCACTGACCCTCCCAAGGGTAACCCATTCCCCCACCCCCACTGCTCTCCATTTAACCCTGAATAATACACCTAACCTGCACATCTTTGGATATTATGCGGAATTTGGCATAGCCAATCTACCCGAACCTGCACATCCCTGGGCACTATGGGTAATTTAGCATGGCCAATTCACCCTAACCTGCACATCCCGGGGCACTATGGGTAATTTAGCATGGCCAATCCACCCTAACCTGCACATCCCTGGGCACTATGGATAATTGAGCATGGCCAATCTACCCTAATGTGCACATCTCTGGGCACTATGGGTAATTTAGCACAGCCAATCCACCCTAACCTGCACATCCCTGGTCACTATGGATAATTTAGCATGACCAATCCACCCTAACCTGCACATCCCTGGGCACTAGGGGTAATTTAGCATGACCAATCCACCCTAACCTGCACATCCCTGGGCACTAGGGGTAATTTAGCATGACCAATCCACCCTAACCTGCACATTCCTGGGCACTAGGGGTAATTTAGCATGACCAATCCACCCTAACCTGCACATCTCTGGTCACTAGGGGTAATTTAGCATGACCAATCCACACTAACCTGCACATCCCTGGGCACTAGGGGTAATTTAGCATGACCAATCCACCCTAATGTGCACATCTCTGGGCACTATGGGTAATTTAGCACGGCCAATCCACCCTAACCTGGACAAAGTTAAAAACCACACAACGTTCCCCGTCCAACTCTATTTTGATTTAGTCCCTACCCTCCCCTTCACTGTTTTGATCACACAGCATTGTCCTGTGGTTTGAAGGGCAGTGCTGGTCACTGGACACTCGGGTGTTTTTATATCTTCCTGGTGGTGGAAATTGAATAAAGATTTGTGCACTTTGTGTCCTTCACTGTGTTTTACACCTGCACACACACACACACACCATGGGTGCTGGGGAAAAAATAAGCACTGCCGCACTTAGGCGGTAGTGTGGGGGTTGAAAAAAAAGAGAAAAAAGAAGAAAAGAGAGAAAAAAAATATATAAACAGAGGGGATAAAAATAAGCACTACCGCACTTAGGCGAAAGAAAAAAAAACCACACAACGCCAGGTTTTGTCCAACAGGCTTCTTTGGAACCAGTAGCTTTCGGAGTGCTGCTCCTCCATCAGGTGGTTGTGGAGAATAATATCATAAGACACAGAATTTATAGCAAAACATTCCCGTGTCCTGCCACTGAAATGATATATTGAAAAAACCTGGGATTGTTAAGTTTTTATCTTTTCGAATGGGTTGCAGGTATCATGACATCTTCTAGTCTGTCACCTTCTCAAGATAACTCAAGGTTTCATCGCAAAATGTGACATCTCAGCTCAGACAATGCAGTAAAGGTGTGAGGTCAGAGTCTTCTGTGTCCCGATCTTGGGTCAGACTGATTCTATTTCCAAAGTGGAATTCACAAAATATTGCACGTATTGAGTGCCTGCAGATTTTGCATTTTTTGAGCAAAATAGAACGTATCTGCAAATATAATTCTGTAGATACACATTCACTGGCATGGACCTCTATGTGTGCGTATGTGCATGAGGGAGAGAAAAAGTCTACATCAGTGCTGTCTATCTCTATGCGTATTTGATAACAGATGCTTTATTTCTAGTGATGTAAATCCAAGCTGCATATGAATAGTTAAATGTAAGCGAGAGAGAGAATTCCTCAAGTTGGGCATGAGGAGAAACCTGTGAGATCCCTCCTTCTGGTTTTCTTCCTCATAAACATACAGTAAACACAAGCATGTATTTATTTCTCATTTTGTTTCATTTCTCTTGTTTTATACCCTGCGATGATGTGGGAGAATTATTAGATTTGGGTCAGCCATTTCGTCACATATTAAAGCCTGGAAACCATTTTGAATCTCAGCTTAGTGCCTGCTTGCTAAAGCTTGTGTTTCCCAGGCTCAGCGGAGACGGTTGGCCTTGCAGCTTTACTGCTTCCTGATAAACAAATTCTTTCCTGACATGGGACTTTATTTCCATCCCCCACAGTTGGCGAGTCAGGCAGGAGATACCCTGGTCCTCTCAGGTCACCGGCCGATATCCTTTGAGAGATGAAATATAGAGGGTGGTTGCTGTTTTTGTTGTGTCCAAAATAAAGAGGAAAGCTGGCCAGGGACAAAAATGCTGTTAGAAATGTTGATACAATTCTCCCTACTCAGCCACAAGATACTAGTGAGAGAACTCAACAGGGTCCTAGCGTCTGGACGTAATGTTACTGAGAGCACTTGTGCTTTACAAAGTTAGTAATAATGAATTTGCTTGCCCCAGGGCTTTGAGAGGTGAAACCCTATTTGATAAGCCCTAGACCCACACTGAGGTCCGTGCCATGCTTCAAGATGCCCCCGATCTGTTCGAGTGCCCAACATTACTTTTAATTGGTGAGTAGAAATCTGCAGTAAGTATAATCGCTCGCTTCAGGATGTCCTGACTTGAATGAATTCGACATACAGGACACATTGGGCAACTATGAAAGACTCCGTTGTACTTCCCCCGAGTTGTGGACTCATGCAGAGACATGAACAACTTGCTTTGGAAATAGTGTTCAACTTACAAATGGAACAGCTGAGAGGGATTTAGAGTTTGCACACTTGGCTAAGCAGCAATGTGTCAGGATTTATGAGGCTCAACTCCCTAACTTGGGCTGTTCTGGAATGTGAGTGCCTCATTACCCTTGGAAGGAAGGAATAATCAAAGCTGACAAACTGAGACATGTAGAAAGTTGAAGAGTGTTACACAGAGAGAGAGAGGGGTGCAGGCAGAGAGAGTGTGTTTGTTAACCACCTCCTTGCCTGGTCAGCCTTTTTCCCTGTCGACAACTTGCTTTTATAGAATCACCTCACGTACATTGTTATGAATATTGTCGAATAAGAGTAGATGTATTTAGTAGATGAATCAAAACCATCCCAATGGCTGAAACAGCGGACACTCTCGTGTTGGACAAGTGGGAAATAATTGCATCAGTGAACCAAAACTCTTCAGAGTTTACATTCACGGGAAGGCCAAGCCTCAGCATTAGGACCGGGGCATATTGGGGCTGAGATGGAAAGGCCCGTTCCTAGTCCCTGCTGGGGTTCCCCGGTCAACAGTCAAGGTCATGGGGAGGCCGCATGGACACACACACAACACAATGAAAACGAGCGCCACCTCCTGGAGGAACACCAGAAGACCCCCGTCAGAGACACATCTTCAGTCTTCATCGTGAATGGTTCAGCCTGATCATTCTGCCTTTCACTGCACTCTTCCTTATCTTTCTTTCACTGACTATGTTTGATTGGGCCTGATAACCTCTAATAAACAGGAATTACAGTTTAATACTTTTTTTTATGCACAGAAGGTCAACCACTCTAGCTGCTAGGTATGTGCCCATATCCCCATCCATCCCGAACTCGTACCAAGCGACCCCTTATGGTGTTTGAGCAACTTGCAGCTTTCTTTTCCCCTGCCTTTGGAACTGCTCGACTGGAAATCAAAGTCACCTCGCAGACAATCCTGTGCTCGGCTCAGTTCACTGTTGCGGCCCTCCTCTCCAGCGATCTCCCAGATGCCGAGATTTCCCATTCCTGATGAAACCCCTGATGATGATTCCCAATCCCTGGCACCTCCTGCCCCTGTCCTTACTGAACCCGAGGACTATCCAATCTCCAGGCACCAACCCCTGACAATCCCTCTGGCTCTGGGTATAATCCCCCTTTTGCTGACACCCCCAAACTCCTCTTTTTAATAAAAAAGGAGGGATTGTGGGAGAATGTGATCAAAATTGACAAAACTGCATGGAAGCCATATTGTCACAAAGCAATGTTTGCAGTAAAATGTAGCCTGTTAACAGAATGCTGTCTGAGCCCTAGCTAAGGAATTCTGTTTTGATAGCCTGACCTTGCAGCTGCAGGCTGTCTCTGCTCCTCAGGCCATTAGACTGTGCTGCTTCATAGAATGATGGATTGGTTCTCTCTGTCCCTTATCAGTAATTCGAGCCGAGCTGAACCTGCAGTGTAAGATAACATTCAGTTTTGTAGACATGAAGAAATGTAGGTCTGGACAATGTATGTGAACCTTACGACTGCCCCTCAGTTGCATAATTAATGGAGAGTGGGGCTTGTGTTTACGTAAAACTTGTAACATTCTGTATTTTATTGGAATACGTCAGACTTTATTTTGAACTAAGAGGTATTCCCCAATGGCAACGAATAAAGCTAGTTAATTGCTCAAGGTCTCCTCTCCTGACTACTTTACTTTAAACGATTTGACACACGAGTTACTTTGCTCCAACAGTACTAATAGTTACATCAAAGGGAGAGAGAATTCCTCAAGTACGGCACTATCAGAATCCTGGGACAGCCCTATTTCTGGTTTACTTCCTAATGAACAAACATTAGGCATTTATTTATTTCTGATTTTGTTTCATTTTTCTTGTTTGATTCCCTGCTGTGACTACACTCTGTATCTGGAATGGTGACAGGCTGAGATTGTAGGTTGGCTTTCGATTGACTGAATGTTTTCTTGTTCTGGAAGCTGTCAAAGAGGCGTGAAAGCTTCAGCAGAAGTCCAGCAAAGGTGAGGACAGACCAACATCTTACTCTGTGGGAACAGGGAGATCAGAGGACAGAGAGATCAGGCCCTGAAACCCAAGCTGACACCAGACTACCCTGTGATCAGTGCTTTGATTAGCAGTGCCAACCCTCTGCCTTTACCTCGCTTCCTATCTGACTCCCCCCCTCAATATTCAGGATCCAATCCTTGCCATCCTGAAGCCATGTCTCTGTGAGGAGTCTCAGACCATAATTCCGCATTCAGACAGTGGCGGAGGTTCTGATTGGCAGGAGGACCAGGCCCCTTCCGGTCCTAGAGGGTTTCCCAAAGATTGGTCTCCCCGTCCACCCGATCGACTAGGGGCGGGCGTCCCATGCCGATCTCACACATGCGCACTATGAACACTGCTCACGGCCAATAGAGCGGTGTCTCGATCGCATGGGATTGTGGGTATTACATCAGCCATTAAAGAGATGAAAGCCAGTGTCCCATATGCCTTCTTAACCGTCCTTTTTCATGTGTGAATGACGAACACGCCAAGAGGTAGTCTTTAAGCGATTTTCAATTGATAGACTGAGTGAATCACTACAGGTGTTTAACTCTCTATTTCCAGTTCAGTGTCAGTATATCGCTCTTTATCTGTCCTCAAATAAGGACCGAATCAAAGCGCGTCGTCTGTTCCACCTGAACGCCGATTTTTTTTTTTAGTTTGCAGGTTCCAACCCTCCGTTTCAATCATTTATTAAAAGTTATTCGTGTTACATGGGCATCGCTGGCTAGCCAGCATTTAGTTCCCCTTGAAAAGGTGATGGTGACCTTCTGTGGTCCACACGCTGTACGGTGACCCACAATGTCCTGAGGGAGAGAATTCCAGGATTTAGACCCAGCAACACTGAAGGAACAGCAATATGTTTCCAAGTCAAGATGGTGAGTGGATTGGAGGGGTACTTGCAAGAGGTTGTGTTCCCAAGTATCTTTTGCCCTGGTCGTTCTAGAGGTAGTGGTTGTTGGTTTGGAAGATATTTTCTAAGGATCTTTGGTGAATTTCTGTGTTGCATCTTGTACACCGTACACATTCCTGCTTCTGAACAGTGGGAAAGAGGGAGTGGATGTATGTGGAGATGGTGCCAATCAAGCAGGCGACTTTGTCCTGGATGGTATCAAGCTTTTTGGATGCTGTTGAAGCTGCACCCATCCAAGCTGGTGCGAGAGTATTCCATTACACTGCTGACTTGTGCCTTGAAGAAGATGGACAGAGTTTGGGGAGTCAGGAGGCGAGTTACTCGCCATAGTATCCCTGACCTGTTGCCTGCTCTTGTTGCCATTGTGTCTGTGATTAGTCTAGTTGAGTTTCTGGTCAATGGTAAACCCCAAGAACGTTGATAGTGGGGTGTTTAGTGACAGTAACACTGTTGAATATCACGAGGTAGTGGTCAGATTATCTCTTCTGGGGATGAGTCATTGTTTGGCATTGGCATGGCATATATGTTACTTGCCACTCCTGAGCCCATTGGATATTGTTAAGATCTTGTTGCATTTCAAACTGAACTGCTTCAGTTTGTGAGGAGTTGTGAATCGTGCCGAACATTGTGCAATTATTGGTGAATATCTCCACCTCTGACCTTATGATGGAGGAAGGTCACTGATGAAGATGGTTGAGCCTAAGAAGACACGACCCTATGAATTCCTGCAGAGACGTCCTGGAACTGAGATGACTGACCTCCAACAACCAAAGCCATCTCTCTCTGTCCCAGGTATCCCTGAACAATTCAGATACACAACAATATTTCAAAACTAATTGAAGGAATACAGATGAAACACCCCTCTTCTGGGAGTCTCCAGTGCAAGGTTTTCTGTTCGGGAAACCATCTGATAAGTGTTGACTGTCATCAACCTTTTTGATCTTGGCCACACACAGCGCCCCCTGTCCATTAGCCCCCGCCACTCCAGCGCCCCCTGTCCATTAGCCCCCGCCACTCCAGCGCCCCCTATCCATTCTCCCTCACCACTCACAGCACCCCCGTTCTTTCCTCCCACCACCCACAGCTCCCACTGTCCATTCCACCGCCAACCACAGCGCCCCTTGTCCATTCTCTCTCCACCCCCAGGTTCTTGCCCATTCTCCCTCTATACTCCAAACACCCTGCCCACTCTCTCTCACGCAACCCTCTGTACCCCTGTCGTTTCATTCCTCAGGCCCTGTCCAGTCCGTCTGCCCACCTTCTACACCCATCTATTCTCTCTCACCCCACCCTCTGTCCCATGTCCATTCTTCCAGCCCCCACCATCCATTCTCTCTCTCTCTCCCCTCCCCCCACCATCTGCCACCCGCCCCATTCTCTCTCCCCTGAAATACACCAGGCTCGGAGTCAGAATTGGGGTTCAATGACAGAGTTTATTGCACAAGGAAATACCGGGGCTCCAGGGAGAGAAAGACACCAACAGCACAGTGTCAGCTGCGAGACTTCTCTCGACCCGGAGCACACGTCAAGAAACTTTTATACATTTTGTGATCCAATCGGTCAGGGATGAGATTATTGTCTTTGTAACATGATTTGTTTATGGTAATCCTTGTAGAATCGTTGATAGTTGATACAATCATTGTCAGTTCCCACACAACCTTTGTTAATTTCCGCACAGTCGTTGTCAGTTTCAGTGCAGACATTGTCCATTTCAATGTCTCCATGGAAATCCATTGTTGTTGTAATGGGCGCTAATTGCTCTCCCTGAGAAGGAGGATTCCTGCAGCCCTGGCTATTAGCATTTGGTATTGAGTCTGTATCATGCTGTTGGCACTTCTATAAGAGGTGTTGGCTGGACCCAGACACTTCGGCGGGCAGTGTTCATTACTCATGAATATTCTCTCCCCCACCCGCCTTAAACTAATCACCTGGGTTGTGAGTCCATTGTGCTAACATTCTGGTGGCCCCAGGCAGTGTCTGTATCTGCTCTGCTGTTTCTCTCCATATTGTGATCCAGCGGCCATCTTGTGTGTCAAGTTGGCCAACTGATGGCTCAGTGACCATCTTGTGTGTCTGTGTGTCTAATGTCACCCTGCCCTGTGCCATCTCCCACTTCTCCGCCACGCCCACTCTCTCTCTCCTCTGTTCAATCTCTCCATCAACCCCACTCATTCTCTGTCTCTCTGTACCCCCTAGTCTCTCTCTACCCCCACCCTCTGCCCCCCGTCCATTTTCTCTTTCTCTGTCCCCCATCCTTTCGGTCTCTTTTCTCCCCAGCCCCCACCACACCGTCCTTTCTCGAGCCTCGAACCATCTTTGACCGCTGTATCAAACCCTTTAAAGGACAGAGAGAGAGAGAGGGAGATAATGGATACTAATGACTCTACCTGAGAGTCAGGAGGGGTGAGAAATGGCTGATCTTCTACACTGAGAATACCTAAAATGATTTTTGCAAGGTTTGTAGCTCAGGTTGAGGTTTAAGGTGTAGGTTTGCTCGCTGAGCTGTAGGTTTGATATCCAGACGTTTAATTACCTGGTGATGAAACCAGTGTCTGTACAAAAAGGTTACCCCTCAGAAACCTTTCCCCCCTCACCCTAAACCCGTGCCCTCCATATCTGGACTCGCGAAACGTGGGGAAAAGACATACAAAAGTTGAGCAGCCAGACAGAATGCAAAAACAATACAATGTCGAATCACAGGGAAAAACAAATTGTAGCTCGACCCCCTTTTTGTCCTATTGGCATTTGGACTCTTAAAATCTGCCAGGAACACCAGCACCCCTAGTGAGCATACTGCGCATGTTTCCCGGTGTCAGTTAAGCAGTGCACATGCCCACCGGTGTCAGCAAAACTCTGGGCATGCTCATTGCTTTCCGCAAAAAAAAGGCGCGCGACCTTCCTTTGATGGCCCAATAGGGAACCGTGGAGGACCAGAACAAAACTGGTCCTCCTGCCAATCAGAGCCACCCCATTGTCTGAATGAGGAAGTTGGACCATGAGTTTCTGAAGCTGCTCCTCCTGCTCCTCTCTTTCTGAATCAACATTGAGCTTCACTCAGACCGCAAATTCCTTCCTCTGTCTCAGATCTGTGAGTACCGCACTCTCTTTTCTCGCCCCCTTTGCCATTTCTATTTCTTTCCGGAGTCCAATTGTTGACTTACACCAACTGAAAGGAAAGGGATTGAACCCAGGGAGGGGACGGACTGTGGAAAAGTGATCGAGGTCTGTGTCTCAATTGGCAAAATAGACAGGCAGGAGGCTGGAAGGACACAGCAAATCAGGCAGCATCAAGAGGTGTAGAAGTCGATATTTCGGGTGTAACCCTTCTTCAGGGCTGGGGGCTGGGGGCTGGGGCTGGGGCTGGGGCTAGGGCTAAAGTGGGGATAGGTGACGATAGGGAGAGGGTCCGGCCTGATTAATCATTGGGTGGAAGAAATCAGGTTGGTGACAGGAAGGAGTGATAGTGAGGGGCACGGGGCTGAGAAGGGAGTCGGGGGATGGAAAGGGAGGTTATTTGAAATTGGAGAACTCGATGTTGGGTCCTGCAGGCTGTAGGCTGCCCGGGCCGAAGATGGGGGTGGTGTTCCCCCAATTTGCAGTTTGGTTCGTTGTGGCAATAAAGGAAGGCTATGATGTTCTTGTCAGAAAGGGAGTGGGAAGGGGAATTAAAATCGATGGTGACTGGGAGGTCTGGTCAGCCTCTCGGACCCGGCTGTGATGCTCACCAATCCGTTCCCCAAGTTTCGGTCTCCCCGAAGTCGAGAAGACCACAATTTACAAATACGTGGCAAATGCAGTATCTCAATGTGAACTTATAGTCTTTGCTATGGAAAAAAAAGCAGAAAGACGGTTTATTATTTAAATGGTGATACTTTGGGATGTGGAGAAAGTGAGAACTGCAGATGCTGGAGATCAGAGGCAAAGTGTGGTGCTAGAAAAAGGCAGTAGGTCAGGCAACATCTGAGGACCTTGAGAGTTGACATTTCGGTCCCGAGCACTTCATCAGGAATGATGTGTGGATGGACAAAGGGTCTGATTCTGTGCTGTATGACTCTAATCATCTTCGGGGAAAGCAGAAGGGTGATTGTGAAGGTTGGAGTTTAAGAGGAGCTTTCAAAGATGTTTGCCCTTAATGGGAGCAGAAGAAGTTACAATGAAATCTTGCATTTGTGAGACAGCAACTGAGTGAGTGAGTAAATCCGAGGTTTTGGTGCAAAGTGGGAATTCATTGCACTGTGAGGATGAAGCCCTACCTATTGAGTCATTTCTACTGGTGAATGAAACCAGGCTGAAGATTAGGAGGAGTAAATTTAGGACAGGGATGAGGAGGAACTGCTTTTCCTGGAGTCTAGTGAATCTATGGAATTCTCTGCCCCAGGAAGCAGTGGAGGCCGCTTCATTAAGTATATTCAAGACACAGTTGGATGGGTTTTTGCATGGTAGGGGAATTAAAGGTAGTTGGGACAATGCAAGGAGGAGGATCTCAGATGATGAATAGATCAGCCATGATCTTAATGAATGGCGGAACAGGTTGGATGGGCCAAATGGCCTTCTCCTGCTTCTATTACAATGTAACTGTAACCCTGCATTTCCCACGTCTAACCCACATAACCTGCACATCCGTCATCATTATAGGGAATTTAGCATGGCCAATCCAAATCAAGGTCGGTGAGCAGTGAGGTGATGTGGGAAATGAACATCAGAGAAAGGGACAAGGAGAGTAAATGTACCAGCAATCAAAACTGGATTCTAAAGATCACAAAAACTGAAACGGTGAGTCTGAATGTGTGCCGCATTGTAACAAAATTGAATGAATTAACTGCACACACTGAAGTGAATAATTATGGTCTGAGACCCCTTACAGAGACATGGCTTCAGGATGACAAGGATTGGATCCTGAATATTGAGGGTGTTGTCTCTGGGAAGCTTGGTAAAGGTAAAGGGTTGGCACTGCTAACCTGCAACCCATTTGAAAAGATGAAAGACTTAACAATCCAGGTTTGTTCAATGGATCATTTCAGTGACAGGACACTGTCGTGTTTTTCTATAAATTCTGTGTCTTATTATTTAATTCTCCACAATCACTTGATGAAGGAGCAGTGCTCCAAAAGCTAGTGCTTCTAAATAAACTTGTTGGACTATAACGTGGCGTTGTGATTTTTAACTTTGTCCAGGTTGGGGGGGAAATTGCTATGCTAAATTACCCATAGTGCCTAGGGATGTGCAGGTTAGGTGTGATAGTCAGGGAGTAGAGCAACAGGTGTAGGGGAATAGATGTGGGTGGGTTACCCTTTGGAGGGTCAGTGTGGACTCGTCGGGCCGAGTGGCCTGCTTCCACACTATGGGGATTCTGTGAAGGGAAGGAATTCCTGCAAACTGTGCAGGGCAGTGCAGGCTAGCCAGCCGGCCGGCCGCGCCCCACCCCATCCTCTCGCCCCTTTTCCCATTCCTAACCCCACCCCTGACCCATTGAAGGCGTCACAACGTGGATGTGGCCCTGTCAGTTTGCATGAAACTCCCTCCCTCTGGGCAATTCTTCATCGTGTGGTGTGTGTGTGTGTGGGGGGGGGTGGGAGGGGGGAGATGCGTGGTGAGTGGGGGGGGGTTGGGGGAGGGGAATCTGTTCACTTGTGCCAACTGGAGTGAATCCAAGGAGGCAGCAGACTCTGCAAACTCATGTATGTGTCTTAATTACCCGGGAGAGGAGGGACAGAAGGATGGGGTGGAGCTGTTTTCCCCATCGCGCCAGAGTCTGAGACTTTTATAAAATCATGAGGATGGGAGAGTCCCGAACTGGAGGGTCATAGATTCAGGGTGAGGGCGGGGGGAGATGTAAAGAGACCTCGGGCAACTTTTTCATGAAGAGGGTGGTGCGTTTATGGAATGAGCTGCCAGAGGAAGTGGTGGGGGCTGGTACAATTCCTGGAGTTAAAAGGCATCTGAATAGGTGTATGAATACAAAGGGTTCAGATGGGTCAGGGCCAAGTGGTGGTAAATGCGACTGGCGTCATAGAGATGTACAGCACGGAAAAAGACCCTTCGATCCAACTCTTCCTTGCTGACCAGATAGCTAACTCAATTTAGTCCCAGCTGTCATCACCCGGCCCATATAGGGGCCAAGTGATGGCAAACGTGACTAGATTAATTTAGGATATCTGGTCAGCTCGGGCAGATTGGGCCAAAGGGTCTGTTTCTGTGCTGTGTGACTCTAATTGTCTTCGGTGAAAGCAGAAGTGTGGTTGTGAAGGCTGGAGTTTCAGGGCATGTTTTGCCCTGACTGGAAGCAGAAGAGTTTGACCGAAGTGTATTTGTGGTATTGCCTTGGTGTCTCATTTTGCTCCCACCTTCTCGGGGTCATTAACCATTTTGTGTCTGGTCCTTCCTCAAGAAGCTGCATTGTAGCTGAATTGACACTTTTTTTTGCTTCCCAAAATCAGACCTGCTCACTCTCAGCAGGATCCCAGTGTTGTGAAAGATATTAACTTTCAGGTGGAGGTATCCAAAATTCAGAGAGATGTCAGTCTTGATGTTTTTGGTTTTCTGCCCCTGTAAGATCCTGAATCAGCACCTTCAGGGGAATTAGTTAGAGCGGAGTGAGAACAGAGGGGAAGGGAGAGTGGGATGGTACTTTCAATTTTGTGGAACAACAAAAGAACAGAATATTCTGCAGAAAGTAGAATTGCTTGTTCAGAATTTCTACCCTACACTGATAGTGATAATTTTTGTAATCCCTTTTTGCAGAGTATATGAAGATCTGAAGTTGGAAGATTCAAAATCAACAGATGAAGGTCTTATGCCCAAAATGTTGACTCTCCCATTCCTCGGATGCTGCCTGACCTGCTGTGCTTTTCCAATGCCACACTTTTCGACACTGACTCTGCAGTGTCTGCAGTCCTCACTTTGACAGTCACTCAATCCATCGGGACCGCAACGGTTTTCAACTATGATTCTGTGAGAAGGAGCAAAGCTTTTTGGTTCCTGTTTGAGTATGTTTTCAGCGTCAGTTTTCACCTGCTGTCAGTGCAAGAAGGCTTCCACCTGCTCCTCCGACCTGCGGAGGCACCAGCGAGTTCACCTGGAGGGGAATTGAAACTGTGATGGCCAAGTTGCATCCTTTGCCCAGTCTGGCCTACACATGACTCCAGGTCTACAGCAGTGTGGTTGACTCTACACTGCCCCACCCCTCCTCGCTCGGCAAATGAGAGGGGAGAAACTTACTTGGAGACAGAGTATGGATTGAAATTGCTGAGTGAGGAGGCAACACATCCTCCTGGTTACAGCTGTACCAAGGATCCAATTACAAAGGGACGACTGGGTGCTAACCAATAGTAAAGAACGTGGGGGTGGGGGGTGGAGTGTATGTACTTTGACCTTGAGCTGTTTAAGAAGCAGCGACTTTTTCTCTGCCTTTTTGCAGGTGGATCTGAAGCTGTAACAAAATTGCGTTGCAATAAAGGTTACCTGAATTTACCCCCTGGCTCAGACTGTCATTGAAAGCTTTGAGCTCCAGGAGGTTTTTGTTTTAAAGCTGATCAGTTCTTTCAGCCTCCTGCACTAAGCTTCCAATGTTGTCTGTCAGATGGAGCAGTGAATGAGGAGCCAGTATCATTCGAAATTGTAAGTTTTTCAGGATTGTAGAGTGCATCATTTCATCGTCATTGTAAAGTTTCCTGGCAGCATCGGGAGGTGTGGGCTGTGTTCAATGGAAACGAGGTGGAGGAGCCAGTGGGGGACTGGCCTGGATGAAGTTAAAAATCACACAACACCAGGTTATAGTCCAATAGGTTTATTTGGAAGCACTAGCTTTCGGAGCGCTGCTCCTTCACCGGGTAGCTGTGGAGCCGGATCAAAAGACACAGAATTGATAGCAAAAGCTCACAGTGTCATGCAACTGATAGGATATATTGAACAAACCTAGATTGCTGTTAAGTCTTCCATCTTTGAGAATGGATTGCAGGTTTTGGTTCATTAATATGTAAATCCCAGAACATCTTTTAAGTTACGTTCTTGAGATGACGTAAGGTTTTATTTTTAAAAAGGCTGACAGCTCAGACAATGCATTAAAGGTGTGAGGTTCGAGCCCGTCATACCCCAATCTTGGATCAGACTGGTTCTATTTCCAAAGTAGGTATTTATAAAATATTACATTGATTGACTGCCTGCAGTTTCTGCACATTTTGAGCAAAGTAGAATGTATCTGCAAATAATTCTGCCAATTCAAATTCACTTCTTAGAGTTATTTGTGTGTGTGCATGTGAGTTTGTGTGTATGCTTGGTAAAGAGTATAAGCCTGTGAGAGTGTTGGGGGGTGTATGTGTGTGTGTGTGTGTATGAGGGAGGTATGAATAAAAGCAAAGGGTTGCATTTTGCTGAAACAAGGAAGGGTGGACCTATACAGGTAGTGGTAGGGCCTTGAGTCTTGTTGGAGAACAGAGACATGGGAGGATTCAGGTGCATAGCTGCATCACTGGGAGACAGGGTGGTCAAGAAGGTGTTTAACACACTTGCCTTCACTGTTCACCCCATTGAGTATAGGAGTTGGGACATCATGTTGAGGTTCTACAGGATGTTGGTGAGGCCACTTGTAGAGTACTGAGTACAGTTCTGGTGGCCCTGTAATAGGAAGAATACTATTAGAGAGGGTTTAATAAAGATTTACCAGGACATTGCCAGGACTGGTGGGTTTGAGTTATAAGGAGAGACTGGGACACTTTTCACTGAAGTGCAGGAGGTTGAGTGGTGATGTCATTGAGATTTATAAAATCATGAAGAGTGGAGGTAAGGTGAATAGCAAAGGGCTCTTCCTTAGTGTAGAGGTGCTCAAAACTAGGAGGTATATTTTTAAAAGTGAGGGGAGAGAGATTTAAAAGGAGCCTGAGGGACAAACATTTTGGTACAGGGTGGTTTGCATATGGAATTAACTTGCTGAGGAAGTGGTAGATGCGGGGACAGTTACAACATTGAAACGACATTTGGATGGGTACATGAATAGAAAGGTTTAGAGGGATATGGGCCAAATGTAAGTAAGTGGGACTAGTTTAGTTTGGGAATCCTGGTCAGCATGGACGAGTTGGACCGAAGGGTCTGTTTCTGCGCTGTCTACCTCTCTGAACCAGAAGTGATCTTATTGAAACCAGTAGAATTCTGAAAGGGGCTTGACGGGATAGATGCCGATAAAATGCTCCTTTGTGGTGGGAGTCATAGAATCCCAACAATGTGGAAGCAGGCCACTCAGCCCATCTATTCCACACTGGCCCTCTGAAGAGCATCCCACCCATACCTAACCCATTTCTCTGTATTTCCCATGGCTAATCTATCCTAACTTGCACATCCCAGGACACTATGGGTAATTTAGCACTGCCAATCCACCCTAAGCTACACCCTAAAATACAGAAGAGGAAGTGTTGGATGTCTTGAAACATAAAGGTGGATAAATCCCCAGGACTTGATCCGGTGTAGCCTAGAGCTCCGTGGGAAGCTAGAGAAGTGATTGCTGGGCCTCTTGCTGAGATATTATCATCAATAGTCACAGGTGAGGTGCCGGAAGACTGGAGCTTGGCCAACATGGTTCCACTGTTTAAGAAGGGTGGTAGTCCAGTAAGCCTGATGGCATTGGTGGGCAAGTTGTTGGAGGGAGTCCTGGGGGACAGGATGTACATGTATTTGGAAAGGCAAGGACTGATTAGGGATAGTCAACATGACACTGTGTGTGGGATATCATGTCTCACAAACTTGACTGAGTTTTTCTGAAGAAGTAACAAAGAGGATAGATGAGGGCAGAGCTGTCGATGTGATCTATATGGACTTCAGTAAGGCATTCAACAACGTTCCCCATGGGAGACTGATTAGCATGGTTAGATCTCATTGAATACAGGGAGAACTAGCCATTTGGATACAGAACTGGCTCAAAGGTAGAAGACAGAGGGTGATGGTGGAGGGTTGTTTTCAGACTGGTGGCCTGTGACCAGTGGACTGCCACAAGGATCGGTGCTGGGTCCTCTACTTTTTGTCATTTACATTAATGATTTGGATGCGAGCATAAGAGGTACGGTTCGTAAATTTGCAGATGACACTAAAATTGGAGGTGTAGTGGACAGCGAAGAGGGTTACCTCAGATTACAACAGGATCTTGACCCGATGGGCTAATGGGCTGAGAAGTGGCAGATGGAGTTTAATTCAGATAAATGCGAGGTGCTGCATTTTGGGAAAACAAATCGTAACAGGTCTTATACACTTAATAGTAAGGTCCTAGGGAGTATTGCTGAACAAAGAGACCTTGGAGTGCAGGTTCATAGCTCCTTGAAAGTGGAGTCGAAGGTAGATAGGAGAGTGAAGAAGGCGTTTGGTATGCTTTCCTTTATTGGTCAGAGTATTGAATACAGGAGTTGGGAGGTCATGTTGTGGCTGTACAGGACATTGGTAGGCCACTGTTGGAATATTGCATGCAATTCTGGTCTCCTTCCTATCGGAAAGATGTTGTGAAACTTGAAAGGGTTCAGAAAAGATTTACAAGGATGTTGCCAGGGTTGGAGGATCTGAGCTCCAGGGAGAGGCTGAACAGGCTGGGGCTGTTTTCCCTGGAGCGTCGGAGGCTGGGGGTGACCTTCTATAGGTTTATAAGATCATGAGGGGCATGGATAGGATAGATAGACTAAGTCTTTTCCCTGGGGTCGGGGAGTCCAGAACTAGAGGGCATAGTTTTAGGGTGAGAGGGGAAAGATATAAAAGAGCCCTAAGGGGCAACTTTTTCATGCAGAGGGTGGTACGTGTATGGAATGAGCTGCCAGAGGGTGGAGGCTGGTACAATTGCAACATTTAAGAGGCATTTGGATGGGTATATGAATAGGAAGGGTTTGGAGGGATATGGGCCGGGTGCTGGCAGGTGGGACTAGATTCGATTGGGATATCTGGTCAGCATGGACGGGTTGGACCAAAGGGTCTGTTTCTATGCTGTACATCTCTATGACTCTAAAAGCAAGTTGTAGACAAGTAAAAAGGCCCAACCAGGCAAGGAGGTGGTTAACAACCTTAGGGTATCCCTCTTAAACCATGCATCTTGTTTGTTTACAAATTAAACATGCTTCAGCTCTTTTCCTATCTGCTTTCTGGAAATCTGGGTGACACCAGGTTTGTAATACAGTATTAACCATTCCCTCCTTGCCCACGTGTGTACAATAATGCACATAATCAATTGAAAAAGGCAGCAGCAAAGAAGGAACACAAAGTAGTCCATCAGGGGTCACCCACATTTCGGTTTGAGTATCGAGGGAGTACCCTGTTTGAGGCCATAGTTTGTGCTGCTCAGCAGGGGGCGCACCCTGTGATTTCAGTCCCATACCCAGGCCTGGCATTTCTATCCCCATATTGTCTCTGTCGGGGTTTTGCTGGGGACCCAATGGGACCAGAGGTTTGAGGTGTCAGGCTGCCCGCTTGGCAGCAGCATCCATCTGCTCATTCCTTTGGAGACTGTATCCATTGCCTCGGCATGAGCTGAACATCTTGATAGCTGCCAGATTGATTGGACAAAACAGCATTAGTGTTCGTCTGCCCCATGGGGGTTAAAAATCCTCTCCGTTCCCACAAGTCTCTGTAATCATGGGTCACACCAAAAGCACAGTGAGAGTTGAAGATCTCAACCCCCGGGAGGGGTCTCTCAGTTCCGAGATCGGTCAAATGAACACTAGGATTATGGTCTGCTTCAGCAAGGTTTCACACTTTAATTTGTAACGGCCGGGCAAAGATTTGTCCAGCAACACAGATATTAAAAGATTCTGTGTTCCTTGGAGAAACTGTGTGATTAACTTGGAATAAAATATCAATTTTCATATGTTTTTTAAGAAACAGTACAGCCTTAATTACAGAATAATCCAATAAAATGTAATAAAGTTACATAGTGGACAACAGATTAGATTACTTACAGTGTGGAAACAGGCCCTTCGGCCCAACAAGTCCACACCGCACCCGCCGAAGCGCAACCCCTACATCTACCCCTTACCTAACACTACGGGCAGTTTAGCATGGCCAATTCACCTGACCTGCACATCTTTGGAGTGTGGGAGGAAACCGGAGCACCCAGAGGAAACCCACGCAGACACGGGGAGAACGTGCAAACTCCACACAGTCAGTCGCCTGAGGTGGGAATTGAACCCAGGTCTCTGGCGCTGTGAGGCAGCAGTGCTAACCACTGTGCCACCGTGCTGCCCACGAACCCAATGATATTTCCTGGGAACAATGTCCTTATACTTGTGCTTCAAGGTTAGCTAGGATGGTTAGTAATGTCTTAATTAGATCCATACAATGAAGAAGGCATTGTTTGCTTAATCTGCAATTCAGTTAGCTCAGGAATGCAGAAATGCAGCTTTTAGCCATTTTAAACATAGTGTTAATTTGCAGCCTGAAGCCTACATTACTTTATATTGAGATGCTATTTTGAGGTTATTAAAAGCTCCTGACAAGAGGCTAAATCTAGGTATTAGATCCTCATCTGGTGTGGACCTGCTCTGTCACTCAAAAGAAAACTAAATTTACAATTTAAAGCCATACGTGCTATTCTGCTAAATTAATCCAGCTGATTTGTTTTTGTTTAAATATGTTTAAACCTCGAACAGTTCTTCCAGTTAATCACTGGATATTCAAATTTCTCTTCAAAATTAAAGGTCATCACAAAACTGGGTGTCATTGTGGGATTTTGAATCTGGAGGGTGTGCTTGTGAAGTGTGAATGAACAATATTTCAAAGTGAATGTTATCGTGTTCAGTATTAAGACTTTCTGGAGATGAAAAATTTGCCCTTGTGTGTTTTGCAACACTTAACCAAGGTCAGTTCTATAGAATATGCAGACAGGTTGATGTGAGAGTTGAGAGCTGGGGCAAACATCAGGAATAATGGAGGCAGGAGAACAGCAATTAGAGTTAGAAAGTTAGCCAAAAATATAAAAACAGGAAGGAAAGTTTCATCACTTTGTTTACTTTTTTAAGAAAAGCTAAGTGTTGGTTCTGTAAAAAATGAGTCTGGGGATTCAATAACGGAGGATAAAGAGATGGTCGGTGAATTAAAAAGAGCTTGAATCTGTCTTCAGTAGAGAGGATACAAGTAACAGCCTGGAACTAGCTGGAATTCAGGAATTGAAAGGGAAGGAGGAACTGAAGACAATTACAATTACCAGGGAAGTAGTACTGAGTAAACTGTTGGAACTACAAGCTCACAAGTCCCAGGGGTCCAAAGGATTTCATTCTAGACCCTGAAAGAAAAACTAGCTGGTGATATAGTTAATGCATTGGTTTAATTTTCCAAACGTCATTAGTTTCAGGGAAGGTTTCTGTAGATTGGAAAACTCCTTTCTTCAAAAAGGGAGACCGAGAACAGGACACTGCAGACCATTTACCTTAACATATGTCATTGGGAAAATGTTCAAAGCTATGATTAAAGATGTGATGACAGGGCACTTGTACAAGTTCAAGGTAATCAGGCAGCGTGAATGTGTTTTTGTCAATGGGAAATAATGTTGTAATAATGTTTTGAAGAACTGCCTCTCCCACCTGTGACTGAGCTGATAAATCTCATGGACCGACAGGGAATGGAATCCGTTAGCACAGTCCCCGCATTTCTACGACTTCTCTGTCGTTCTGGTGTCCTTTTGGCTCCCTGTTTCTGATGAACAATTGAAACTGTGATCACACTCAGGAAACGTGTGCAGTTACTCTCTGCTGCGAATACTATAATGTTACTTCAGTCTGCAACTGGTTACAGCTCCATCCCATAGACAGCTCACTGGGGCACACTCTCTCTCAACAAGGGGAAAAAGACATACAAAAGTGGAGTAACCAGACAAAACGCAGAAGCAATAAAATGTCGAACCACAGGGGGAAAAAAAATTGTGGCTCTACCCTTTTTTTCCCTGTTGGCATTTGGACACTTCAAATCTGTCAAAAACAGCAGCAGCCTCAAAGAGCATACTGCGCATGTTTGCCGGTGTCAGCAACGCAGTACGCATGCTCGCTGGTGTCAGCAAAAACTGGTGCGCATGGTAATCGCTATCGGCAAATAAAACGCGAGACCTTCTTTTGATTGACCAATAGGGAGCACAGGAGGACCGGAAGGACGTTGGTCCTCCTGCCAATCAGAGTCACCCCATTGTCTGAATGCGGAAGTTGGACCATGAGGTTCTGAAGCTGCTGCTGCTCGTGTCTGAATGAACATTGAGCTTCATCCCAGACTGAAAATTCCTCCCTCTGTCCATTATCTGGGAGTACGGCACTCTCTTCTCTTGTCACCTTTTCCATTTATTTTTTTCATTCTAGGATTCAGTTGTTGACTTGCAGCAACTAAAAGGAAAGGGAGTGTGTCGGGATGGGGACAGACTCTGGAAACGTTGCTCCAGGTCTGTGTCTCAATTGGCAAGATACACAGGTAGGAGGCTGGAAGAACACACCAAGCCGGGCAGTATCAGGAGGTGGAGAAGTCAACGTTTCGGGTGTAACCCTTCTTCAGGATTGGGGATGGGTGTAGGGGGCGATGCAGATAAAGGGTGTGCTGGTTGGTGAAGTGGGCACAGATGTAGACAGGTAGAGGGTTCAACCTAGGCAAAAGGGAGGACTGCAGATGCTGGAAACCAGAATTTAGATCAGAGTGGTGCTGGAAAAGCACAGCAGGTCAGGCAGCATCCGAGGAGCAGGAAAATCGATGCTTCGGGCAAAAGCCCTTCATCGGGAATTTCCCCAGGGTTGGGGAGTCCAAAGCTAGAGGACATATGTTTGAGGTGAGAGGGGAATGATTTAAAAGAGACATGAAGGACAACCTTTTCACATGAACAGTTGTACATGCGTAGAACGAGCTGCCAGAGGAATTGGTGGAGGCTGGTACGATTATATTTAAAATGCATCTGGCTGGGTACATGAATCGGGATGGTTTGGAGCCATGTGGGTCACATGCTGGCAAACGGGACTAGATTAATTTTGGATATCTGGTCATCACGGACATGTTGGGCCAAAGGGTCTGTTTCCATGCTGTATGACTCTTAATTGTCTTTGGTGAAAGCAGAAGTGTGGTTGTGAAGACTAGAGCTTCAGAGCAGCTTTCGAAGATATTTTGCCCTTACTGGGAGCAGAAGAATACAATGAAATCTTGCATTTGTGAGAGAGCAACTGAGTAAAGGGAGTACATCTGCGATTTTGGTGGAAAATGGGAATTCTTTGCACTGTGGGGATGAAGCCCTACCCTATCCAGTTATTTCAGCTGGTGGATGAGACTCGGCAGTTCACACAGGCAGTCAATCCAGTAATATTTTGTAAATTCCACTTTGGAAATAGAACCAGTCTGATTCAAGATTGGGGTACAGACAGACTCTGACCTCACACCTTTAATGCATTGTCTAAGCTGAGATGACACCTTTTGTTATAAAACCTTAAGTTATTTCAAGAAAGTGTCTTACAGGAAGTTCTGGGATTTACATATTAATGATACCTACAACCCATTCTGAAATATGAAAGGCTTAACAATCCAGGTTTGTTCAATATATCATTTCAGTGGCAGGACACCGTAATGTTTTTCTATAAATTCTGTACATTATGATCTTATTCTCCACAACCACCTGATGAAGGAGCAGCACTCCAAATGCTGGTCCTTCCAAATAAACCTGTTGGACAATAACCTGGGTGTGTGTGATTTTTTTAAAACTTTGTCCACATTAGGTTGGATTGATCATGCTAAAGTGCTCTCAGTGCCCAGGGAGGTGCAGGATTGTGTGAATTAGCTGTGCTAAGTTACACAGTGTCCAGGGATGCGCAGCTTAGAATGGATTGGCCATGCTAAATTACCTATAGTTCCCAGGAATGTGCAGGTTAGGGTTAATTGGCCAGGTCAAACTATCCAGAGTGAAGATCTAGACCCCTCTTAAGGGTCCTTTCGGTTCGCGATTGGTCTAAAGAATCAATGAAATGCAGTCTGTACAAAGCAAGGTTATCAGTTTAATAAGGCATCTTGACCCAATTCTGTCCAACAACACAGTGATTAAAGCTTCTGTGTTCCATGGTGAAGTTGTGCAATTACATTTGAAAATGACACGTTATTTATTTAGGTTTTTTAAGAGACAGTACAGCCTTAATTACAAGAAAAGACCAATCAAATGTAATAAGGTGACATGATTTAGAGCAGGTTAATCCAATGATATTTCCTGGGGAAGGGGTCTTAATTACATAAATCATCATGCCATGGTAGCAGCTCAAGGTTAGTTCAAATGGTCAATTAATGTGTCAGTGTTCATTTTAAACAAACTCCATTGTCCTCTTATCTTTGGATTTTAGCTTAATTCTGCAAAACAGCAGGACAAGTTCACAGAGTTCAATCATTATTCTCAGCCATTTTGTTGTATTATTTTAAATTGAAAAGCCATTTTGTGGTTAGTAAAAACCTACATATACTTGTTGCATCTGACAATAACCTAAATTCAAATTTTAGATCCTCACCTGAAGCATCAGAGTCTGAGGGGTGACCTGATAAACGTTTGGAAGAGGCATGGATATGGTGAATACCCAAGGTCTTTTCCCCAGGGTAAGGGAGTCCAAAGCTCGAGGGCATATGTTTGAGGTGAGAGGGGAATGATTTCAAAGGGACCTGAGGGGCAACTTCACACAGAGAGTGGTGCATGTATGGAACGAGCTGCCAGAGGGAGTGGTGGTGGTTGGTACAATTACAACATTTTAAAAAGCATCTGGATGGGGATATGAATAAGAAGGGTTCGGAGGGATATGGGGCACATGCAAACAAATTAGACTAGATTAATCAAATGTTGTCTGATTGTGTGCTGCATTGTAACTAAAGTGAATGAATTGACTGCACACACTGAAGTGAATAATTATGATCAAAGACTCCTTACAGAGACATGGCTTCATGATGACAAGGATTGGATCCTGAATATTGAGGGGATAGTCAAATGGGAAGCTAGGTAAAGGCAGAGAGTTGGCACTGCTAATCAAAGCACTGATCACAGGGTAGTCTGGTGTCAGCTCGGGTTTCAGGTCCTGATTTCTCTGTCCTCTGATCTCCCTGTTCCCACAGAGTAAGATGTTGGTCTGTTCTCAGCTCTGCTGAATTTCTGCTGAAGCTTTGACCCCACCTTTACACCTTCCGGAACAATAAAACATTCAGTCAATCAAGCCCCAACCCACAATCCCCCAGCCTGTCAACCGACCAGGCACAGACCATAATCATAGCATGGAATCAAACAAGAAAAATGAAACAAAATTAAAAACTTATCGGTGCTCAGGCTTAATGTTTGTTCATTAGGAAGCAAAGCAGAAATAGGGGTCTCCCAGGATTTTTATACTGCTCTACTTGACGAATTATCTCTCCCTTACATCTAACCATTTGCACCCAGCTATGATTTACAACAATATTTACACCAACAGAAGCGAAGCATCTGTTATCAAATAGACGTAGAGATATACAGCACCGATACAGACATTTTCTCTCCCTCACGCACGCATGCGCACACATGTCCAATGGGGGTTGAATGTGTATTTGCAGAATCATGTTTGCAGATACATTTTATTGTGCATTTTTGCGCAAAATCTGCAAGCAGTCGGTACACGTAATATTTTTTAAATTCCACTTTGGAAGTGGAACCAGTTTGACTCAAGATTGGGATACAGACAGACTCTGGCCTCAATCCTTTTAATGCATTTTCTGAGCTGAGATGTCACTTTTTGTTATAAAACCTTAATTTATCTTGAGAAGATGGCTGACACCAAGTTCTGGGATTTACATATTATTGATACCTGAAACCTGTACTAAACGATGAAAGACTTAACAACCAGGCTTTTCAACTTTGTCCAGGTGAGAGTGGATTGACCGTGCTAAGTTACCCATCGTGCCCAGGGAAGATGGTGCCTTTCCCCCAACTTCCCATGTACGTTAACCATTTCATGCTAAAGTTGTTCCTCAAGAAGCTGCATTGCAGGCTCACCCTGAAATGACAGTTTATTTTGTTTCCCAAAATCTGACCTGCTCACTCTCTCGGCAGTATCCGAATGCTGTGAAAGATATTAACTTTCAGATTCAGAGTATTCAAAATTCAGAGTAGTGATATTTTTGGATTTCTGTCCCTATAAAATCCTGAATCAACACCTTCAGGAGAATGAGTGAGAGCGGAGTGGTGCTTTCAATTTCATGGAATAACAAAAGAACATTCCGCTGAATCGCTTGTTCTGAATTTCTACCCTGCACTGACAGGGAGGACGTTTGTGATCTCTTTTTATCAGAGTACTTGAAGATCTGAAGACTGAAGTTTCAAAATCAACAGATGAAAGGCCTACGCCCAAAACGTTGACTCTTCTGCACCTCGGATGCTGCCTGACCTCCTGTGCTTTTCCAGCGCTACACTTTTCAGCACTGACTCTCCAATGACTGTAGTGGTCACTGCCTGAGTCACTCAATTCGTTGGGACTGCAACGATTTTCAGCTATGATTCTGTGATATTAACTTTCAGGCAGAGTTATCCAAAATGCTCTTCTGTTTCTGTACAATCCTGAATCAGAACATGCAGGAGGATTAGTTAGAGTGGAGTGAGAACAGAGGGGGAGAGAGAGTGGGATGGTGCTTTCAATTTTGTGGAACAACAAAAGAAAAGCATATTCCGCAGAAAGTTGAATTGCTTGTTCAGAATTTCTACCCTGCGCTGACAGTGAGGACTTTTGTAATCTGTTTTTGCAGAATATTTGAAGATCTGAAGGAGGAAGCTTCGAAACCAACAGATGAAAGCCTTATACCGGAAACATTGACTCTCCAGCGTCTGCAGTTCTCACTTTGACATCAATGTCTGACAGTCTCTCAATCCATCGGGACTGCAACAATTTTCAACTATAATTCTGTGAGAAGGAGCAAAGGTTTTTGAGTCCCATTTAAGTATATTTTCAGTATCAGTGGGACTGGATGAGAGACCCTACCATTGCAGTGCAGTGTGTGTGTGTGTGGAGCGTGTAACAACTGTACGGCCTGGAAAGAGGAATTCACGGCAGAGAGGGCCTGTACACACGTCTGTATGTCACTGAAGTTTTGGCCATGGAGAAACCAGAGGAATGCCACTCTTTGGAGAAACCGTGGAAGTGTGCCAACTGTGGGAAAGGCTTTCGTGTCCCATCTGCCCTGGAGACTCATCAGCGTAGCCACACTGGGGGGGGGGGAAAGACCCTTCAGTTGCCCCAAGTGCAGAAAAGGCTTTACCCAGGCCTCTGCCCTGCTGACCCACCAGCAAGATCCACATGGGGGAGAGGCCTTTCAGCTGCCCCGAATGTGGGAAGGCCTTCAGCGATTCTTCTTCCCTGTTGAGGCACCGGCGGGTCCACACGGGGGAGGGACCATTCCCCTGCCCCGAGTGCGGGAAGGCCTTCAACAGTTCACCGTCCCTGCTGAGGCACCGACGAGTCCACACGGGGGAGAGGCCTTTCAGCTGCCCTGAGTGCGGCAAGGCCTTCAACAATTCGCCCAACCTGTTGAGGCACTGGCGGGTCCACACGGGGGAGGGACCATTCCCCTGCCCCCAAGTGCGGCAAGACCTTCACCCACTCCCCCCACCTGCAGAGCCACCAGCAAGTTCATGACCCATCGCAGGGGGATTGTAGGAGCGACGGCCGAGTGCCAATATCGACTGGACTATCAACCAAGTTCCGGGGATCCCGGATTTGAATCCGGCTGTGGCAGATGGTGGAATTGGAATTTGGTCAGAAATCTGGAGTTCAGAATCTAACGGTGAAACCATTTTTTGGTGGGGGGGGGGGTGAGAAAACCCCCATCTGATTCACTCACGTCTTTTTTTTAGGGAAGGAAACTGCCATTTTGTGAATAGATTGACTCAGTCATCCCAGTCTGGCCTATACGTGACTCCAGACCCACATCAGTGTGGTTGACTCTACACAGATGCCCCAACCCCCACCTCCTGGCAGATGGGCAGGGAGACACTTACTTGGAGATAGGGTATGGGCTGAAATTGCTGAGTGAGGCAGTTGCGGGTTTTGGTACATTAATACTTAATCCCAGAGCTTTTTTTAATTCACATTCTCAAGGTGACATAAGGTCTTCTAAAATAGGTGACATCTGGGTTCAGATGTTGCATTAAAGGTGTGAACATTGAATCTGTATCCCAATCTTCAATCAGACCAGTTCTATTTCCAAAGTAGGAATTTATATAAAACATTACATGGATTGATTTTCTGCAGATTGCTCAAAAAGTGCACAAAGTTGAATATATATGCAAATACAATTCTGCCAATACAAATTCACCCCATTGAGTTGTGTATGTGCACATGCATGCATGAGAGAGCATGTGTGTGCATGCGTTGAGTGTATGCTTGGTACAATGAGTGTAATGGAGTATGAGTCTGTGTGAGTCAGAGAGAGTGTGTGTGTGTGTGGTTCGAGAGAGCAGATGTGTATGAGCAAGGTATGAATCAAAGCGAGGGGTTGTATTCTGCTAAAACAGGGAAGGGCAGGACTTGCACAGAATGATAAGGCCCCAGCTCATGTTGTGCAATAGAGAGGTGTGTGTGTGTGTGTGTGTGGGGGGGGGGGTGTTCAGGTACATCGTTCTTTGGAAGTTGCATCACTGGTAGACAGGGTGGTGAAGAAGGCATTTAGCACCATTGCCTTCATTGTTCACACCATTGAGTACAAGGGTTGGGACATCATGTTCAGGTTGTACAGGATCTCCACACGGGTGTGGGCGGGGCCGGGGGAGGGGTGGGCGGGGCCGGGGGAGGGGTGGGCGGGGCCGGGGGCGGGGATGGGCGGGGCCGGGGGCGGGGATGGGCGGGGCCCGGGGATCCTCACCGTCACCAAGTCACAGCCACCTCGCGCTACAACTGTTCATTCACAAAAACAAACTCTCCTGTCTCACTCTGCAGCTGCGGGGGGCGGGGACACTGCCACGTTTCGAGGAGCCCTGTCTACATTGGGAAAGCTCACGGCTCAATTTAAACAGATATTCCGACATCGAACGGAACGGCGTCATATCTAAAGGGGCAAATCTGCATTTTAAAGGGACGTGGACATTTTAACGGGTATTTCTGTAAATAAAGAGGTTTAAATGGACAAGATTATATTTCAAAGGGATGTGAGCACATTCAAAGGGATATCTTCATATGTAAAGTGACGCAGTTATATCTAAATGAATCTGCATTTCAAAGAGACGTTGCCCTATTTATCAGTCGAGACAATAGGTGTGAATTCTGTCTGTGTCCCAATTGTTAGAAACAAACTTAATAAAATTTAGACGAGACTACCACAACTGGAAACAAGACAATTTATTACGAACTTGCAAGTAAGGGCTTCAAATGCAGAAGCAAATGAGCAAATTAGAATCAGGTTAGTGGACAGTTATACCCTTTGAGCTGAGTGAGGTAATCTCTCTAGACTCCTAATGACCCAATCTCTCTTACTGTTCCAGACCACTGCCCAGCTGCGCTCCACTCTTATTACTTCCCCCTTCCCCAGGTTGGCAACCTTCCTCTCTGTCAGTGCTGAACTCAACACTATTTTGTCAAGATCTGGTTTAACATTTTGTATCAATTCTGCTGGTACATTCCATCCTCGGACATTTCATTAACTTGTATCGTTTTGTATCGCTCAAGCATTTTGGTTATCTCAGCTTTTTTGGTGAAAGCATAATTTTTCAAAAAGGACTTTTTGTTATAATAATTACACACCAAAGTTGGTGTTTACTTAACCACAATTATACACTGAAAAGTAAAGATACTCTTCTCTAAATACCTGCAGGGTGAATAGTTCTCTTGCTGTACCCCTTTTCTGTATGCTTTTTCTATATCTGCAAAAACAACACTTTACCCCATTTGTCACGATTCCCCCATTTCTTTTCTTTAACCATTTGTTGTTTTTGCAATCTTATTTTCTGCCCTCTTTTCACCCTGTGGTGTCGAGGTTCACAATCTAGTCATTTCTGTCCTTCTAAGTTTGTCTTTTTTTAAACTCTAGGAGTAATCTGTTACTCTCTCTTTCTTGCGCTTGTGCTATTGTCATGACCGTTATTGGTTGTTGTCCTCCCAAAGACATTACCAGCTTAGTCATTATCCACTTTAACACATTAAACCCTATCAGTAAACCTACAATTATTAGTCGCACATAAATGCCTAAATTCACGAACCATTTTCCCCACTCGGTCAATCTCCAGTTACCCCATCCCCATCCTTCATCTTTTCGGAGTTCATCTCCAATTTGTCTTATATCGTTTATTTTTTTCTATACTATTTCCACCTTATCTTCCACTGTGGAAGAGGTGTCTGGGATGAAGGTGCAGCATTCTTCACCAATCAGAGCACAAGTTCCCCCTTTTTCGGCCAAAAGATAGTCTAAAGCCATTCGATTCTGTAAAGCTGTCGGTCTCATGGCAATCATTTCAGTGGTTATGGCCGATATTTGGGATTGAGATTCCCCATCGTGCCGGTGTTATCATTAATTAAATTTTCAAGGGCGGCCGCCATTTCTGTTTTTCCACCCCTGCCCTTGTAGTGCCGTAGTTTGGGAGCAGTGTCCGCAGTAGACGGTCTCCTTCAGAGACCTCTCGGGTCTTACGTCTTATCCCCCCCCCTCCCTCCTTTCTCAGGTTGGGCTCATGCTTTTCTATTCGGAGGTGAGGGACTATATAAGCGAGGGAACAGCAGCCACTCCAACCTTTCTGGTTTTGAGGAAGTGTTTCGTCAACTTCATAACTTGACACATTCGATCACACAAACATATTTTTCCCCGGGAATAAATGGATAGGCCTTCAGACCGCATCCCCAACACGTTCCGTTTAATATTCGGGGAGTGGTCGTGGCAGTGGCCTGACTGGTGTGGACACAAGATGATTTTCCTAGTTGGAAAGGTGCAGCATCATTCTGATGACAGAAATAGGTGGTATTCACTGCTCCTTTCGGTGGGGAAATTCTAAGACTGTCAATAGCGCCCTGATTTTTCGGGTCTGGCCTTGGGAACCATCCCGCAAAGTTATATTTGCTCCTTTCAGATCTCCACTTTGTATTATTTGAATCCACATCAAATTATTGTACATCGTATTTTTTTTTAGCGAGTGGTATTACTGAGGTGGGGATTCCAAGATTCGCTATGGTGTGGGACCTCTGCACAGACCCAACAGTCGGTAAGTCCCTCTTGTTCAGCATAATTCTGGCACAGCGTAGTGAAGTGATTTTTCCCACTTCCTTGAATAGTTAGTACTACTAACATTACAATACTATACCAGTATGTACCCATCTCTGAACTCTGCCCACCATCCTGTCTTAACATTTTAGATGTCACACAGCCCTTACAATCAATAACAATATATATATATATATATATATATCAGCAAACGTTAAAAGAGTCTTTTGTTTCAGTTCATTCTTTCTTTCTTTAACTTTCAGAGGATTGTCTGTAGGATGAGCGTGCCACTCTGCCTTTGGGGCGTTCACAGGACCTTTAACGAGAGTGTGATGACTCCACCCTTCCTCAGCAGTCCGAATAGCTGTTTCACTAGTTAGGAGCGTTAGGAATGGTCCCTCCCAGCTCGGGTACAGTTTGGTCTCTTTCCAGGTCTTGATCAGGACCCAATCACCCGGTTGTATTCGATGGACTGTAAACTCGAGTGGCAGTGTCTGTACCAACAGGCCTTTATTCCTAAGAATAGACAAAGAAGAGCTGAGTGCCACTATATCGTTCGTTAAAAACTTATCATTGAACTCTGACCAGCCGTTAGGCAGTTTTTCAGCCTCGATAATGCTTCCCTCTATCCTGTCTACTACAGTATATTCATTGTGCTTTTTACCCTCAATCATCCGGGAGGATCCGTCGATAAACAACCGAGCTCTCGCATGCAACGGTACGTCTCTTAAGTTCATTCGCACTTTAGTCTGATATTCGGTAATATCAAGGCAGTCATGTTCTGGATTGACCGGGGTCACCCCCCTCTCTCCGCCACAGAAATGCAGCTGGATTCAAGCAACTGTCTGTGACTAACACAAGGTCATCCTGTTCTATTAAGATTGTCTCATATTTCAAGATCCTAGAGTCTGTGAGCCATTGTCCTGCATTCTGATTTAAGAATTCTTTGCCTTTTACTCCAGAAACCTTGAGACCTTTGTTAGTTAATTTAACACCGCTAGGTCTAAAGCTTAGGGATGATCGTGCTGCTCCCGTATCCACTAAAAATACTGTTTCCTCTCCTTCAGGTGCCACCTTTAACTTTATCAAGGGTTCCCGGTGGGTCTCAGGAGGAGGGAACCCCTGACTCCCCTAATCTTCATCAAAAATCATCAATGATACCGCTTCTCTTTGTCGTCCTAACCTTGGACATCGTCTATCGTAATTTCTTCAACTGCTGCAACCATTATTTTAGCTTTTTGTTTTTGTTTCTCCTCTTCCCTTCTCACACACACTTTCTGTGCCTCATATAACAGATCTTCTATCTGTTTTTCACTCCAGCCTTCTAATCTCTGTAACTTCTTTTGTACGTCCTGCCATGATTTAGTTACAAATTGGACCTTTAAAAGTCAGTAATGTAGCTTTCCATTCTTTAATTAACAATGAATGAATGCAGTCATGTTTTGAATTAACCATGAATCAATAATGACAGGTCACTGAGAATGTATGAAGGAATCCTGCCAATTAATATTGATTCAGGCTAACGCATTTGAATAATTATAAATATTAATTATTAATTATATATTTTTGCTCAAGCACATTCATTTTTGAGAACCTCGACAGATTCCATAGCACCTTTTGCAGTTAATTAAATCCCCAATTTGGTGGCAATATCTCGTCATGAACGCAAGACTGATTCTTCCTGCCTCTCATCACAAAACTGTTGCCATAATCCAATTAACTTTTGTTTTGGTTCCCACTCCCTTGGGCTTAAAATCGAAGGGTGACCTTGCTGCCCCCGTATCGACTCGGAAAACTACGTCCTCTTTGTAAGGTCCCACCTTTAAATTTATCGAGGGTTCCTGGTGGGTCCCCGGGGGCAGGAACTCCTGACACCCCTAGTTTTCATCAAGGCTCATAAATGGCACTGCCTTTACTTCCTTTGTCGGGTCAGGACACTCTCTCTTAAACTGACCTGTCTTTCCACAGTAATAACATCCCGCCTGTGGGGATTTCCACTTTGATCCTTGTTCCTATCTCCCAGATTCCTTAACATCTCCTCCCCGATCCTTTCTCCTCCCTTTAGTTTCAACATGCTGCCTGCCACCATTCCGGTTTCCTTCTCCTTTTAGTTTTGTCCTTTTCTTTATTACCTCATTAACCGTGGCTTATCATTATTTTTGCTTTCCGTTTCTGCTCCTCATGTTACGTTGCCAGATCAATGGCTGAGCCAATTTAACCAACTGAACAGCTTTAGGGCCACCTCATGGCCATTCCTCATCACCCAATGTTTTGTTTAGACCTTGATTCTTTTAAAGAAATATTGCAATTTTTCTTGCTCCCTGTAATCTCAAATACAATTCATCAATTGATGCTTGCTTTTCTTTAAAGCCTGTTCCTAACTATACATTTTGGAATCTTACTTGTAAATATATATTTATCTATTATAAATTCATTTATTCAGTGTTTAATATTCAAAATGCACAATGCACACAGTTCCCAACTCTGAAATCCACCACAATCACCCGGTTCCAGTCCCCTGATTCAAATCCAAAACTAGTCCTCCCAACTAGTCCTGACCAGTCATTGCTCAATTACAGTGGTATAGGTCGTGAAATAACCAGAGCTGCCTTAAAAGGATTTGTCTATTCAAGTTAAAACTTCAACTGTCCTCCATAAATCGCTTTTATGTAAGGATAAAAGAGATTAATTCGTAACTGATAGTAAGGCAGTCATGACCTGTAAAAAGAACATTTTATTTCATAATCTTGCAAAATCCTTAACCTTAAAAGAAATCATGTTAAAATTTCCATAGTAGAAATCAGATTCAAAACAGTCCTGGATCTCAAGCTCCAGGGAACATTCGATCACCAACAAACAAATGTGCATTCAGACTGAATCACACAGGGATAAACTTTCTACGAACTGTACGGCTCTTTTCTCTCTCTCTCTCTCACACACACACACACACACACACACACACACACATGTTTCCCACAATGACTCCTCAAGCTTTTGAATATTTCTCTGGGCGTCTGGCCATAAGTTAGTTCCGAAGTGCACCCCCAGTAGCCCTTCAGCTACTACCCCTTCTGACACAAAGCATAATCTGGTTCCTCCTGACTATAAGGCTGTTTTTCTTTGACATTTTATCATTTGTTTTTTATCCTTTCCTCGTGTCCGAGGATTGTACTTCCAATCTCTTAACATTTTTCCTAAAGGACTGTCCGTTGGGATGTGGTCCTCGGACGTCCCTCTCATGTCCCCTTCGACATCTAAATTGCTATTCTTATTTCCCGTTTTAATACTCGACCGTTTTCTTTATATAATTTCAATTAACCTCTCTGAAGTTCGGTGTTACCTTCTTCCACACCCACTTCAGGGTCCTAATCTCCGCGTGGGGGTTTCCCTTCTTAATAACCGGTCTAAGGCTGGGTGATCGAATCAGTTAGACACCTTACTTGTTAGATTAATCTACCCAATTAAAGACCTTTATTCTCTATTTTTTAAGTTGCCAATTCCTCCGTACTTCTCGTACGGAACCGGCCACCAAGGTAATACCTAAAGGTCAATTTTCATACCTTGGTCTGTGCACAAAAGTTACCTGGTCGAATGCGCACCCCTTCCCGCGGCAATACCAGACAGCAAAATACGTTGTCCATCTAGGTCGCCTGAAATTTACCTTTACCTGGGTCTTATGTACACAAGAGTAACCCGACCGAACCACCACATCTTAGTGCCCTTCGCACCGCGGCGAAACAGCAAGTACTGCTGCAAATCCCGGCCGCCCGCGAATGCGGGTCTTCAGTCCATAAGTGTTACCTGACCAACCCGCCATGTCTTAGTGCACCTCGCTCGTGGCAAAGACTGACAACAAAACAAAACCCGCTGCCTACCCCGGTCGCCTGGACAATACTTATTTAAGACCTTTTTCTTTCCCGGGTCTTGTGCACAAGAGTTACCCGACCAGACCCGCTGCGTCGCCTCTGCCCGTCCTGTCTCCAGGGTCTCCCAGTCCGGATCACCCTCGCCCAGAGCCGCCTCGGCAACAAGGGGAAACTAGAGATCGCCGAAATCAGCAAGGTGCACCTTCTCCGTTTCTCCAAGAACGCCGAGCAACCGGACCTTGGGATCCAGGAACGAGCCCCCAAATCTTTTAGAAACAAGTTTAATAAAATTTAGAGGAGACCATTGAAACTGGAAACAAGACAATTTATTCTATGATCTTGCAAGAAAGGGCATCAAATGCAGAAGCAAATGAGCAAATTAGAACTCGGGTTAGTGGACAGTTATACCCTTTGAGCTGAGTGAGGTCATCTCTCTAGACTCCTAATGACCCAATCTCTCTCACTGTACCATACCACTGCCCAGCTGTGCTCCACCCTTATTACTTCCCCCTTCCCCAGGTTGGCAACCTTCCTCTCTGTAAATGCTGACACATACATTTATTTTGTCAAGATCTGGTTTAACATTTTGTATCAGTTCTGCTGGTACATTCCATCCTCAGATATTTCATTAACTTGTATCGTTTTGTATCGCTCAAGTATTTCGGTTATCTCAGCTTTTTGCTGAAAGCATAATTTTACAAAAAGAATTTTTTGTTATAGTAATTACACACCAACGTTAGTATTTAATTAACCACAATTAAACACTGAAAAGTCCCTAAATACCTGCAGGGTGAATAGTTCTCTTGCTGTACCCCTTTTCTTTATGCTTTTTCTATATCTGCAAAAACAACACTTTACCCCATTTCTAACAGTATTGAGCAGTACGGCTAGGGGAATGGTTGAGGGTGAGTTACCCTTTGGAGGGTTGGTGTGGACTCGTTGGGCCGAGTGGCCTGCTTCTACACTGGGGAATTCTCTGAAGGGAAGGAATTTCTGCAAACTGTGCAGGGCAGTGCAGGCGCAGTGCGGGGTCCCGCTGCTGGCCGAGCCCCGCATCCCATCCCGCACCTTTCTCTCGCCCAGTCTCCCATACCCGCCCCCACCCCCGACCCATCGATGGCGTCACAAAGCGCGGAAGTAGCCCTGTCAGGTTCAGAGTGAAACTCCCTCCCTCTGGACAACTGTTCATCCTGGGGAGGCAAGAGAGGGGAGGGGTGGAAATCTGTTCACTTGTAGCAGCCGGAGTGAATCCAGGGAGGGAGCAGATTCTGCAAACTCAGGGTTGTGTCTTAATTGGTGGAGAAAGTGAGGACTGCAGATGCTGGAGATCAGAGCTGAAAATGTGTTGCTGGAAAAGCGCAGCAGGTCAGGCAGCATCCAAGGAGCAGGAGAATCGACGTTTCGGGCACAAGACCTTCTTCAGGAATGAGGAAAGTGTGTCCAGCAGGCTAAGATAAAAGGTAGGGAGGAGGGACTTGGGGGAGGGGCGTTGGGAATGCGATAGGTGGAGGGAGGTCAAGGTGAGGGTGATAGGCCGGAGTGGGGTGGGGGCAGAGAGGTCAGGAAGAAGATTGCAGGTTTGGAAGGCGGTGCTGAGTTCGAGGGATTTGACTGAGGCAAGGTGGGGGGAGGGGAAATGAGGAAACTGGAGAAATCTGAGTTCATCCCTTGTGGTTAGAGGGTTCCCAGGTGGAAGATGAGGCGCTCTTCCTCCAACCGTCGTGTTGCCATGGTCTGGCGATGGAGGAGTCCAAGGACCTGCATGTCCTTGGTGGAGTGGGAGGGGGAGTTGAAGTGTTGGGCTACGGGGTGGTTGGGTTGGTTGGTGCGGGTGTCCCAGAGGTGTTCTCTGAAACGTTCCGCAAGTAGGCGGCCTGTCTCCGCAATATAGAGGAGGCCACATCGGCTGCAGCCGATGCAATAGATGATGTGTGTGGATCTATTGCCAAGTGATGGCAAATGTGGCTAGATTAATTTCGGATATCTGGTCAGCTCGGACAAGTTGGGCTAAAGGGTCTTCTTCCGTGCTGTATGAGTCTAATTGTCTTTGGTGAAAGCAGAAGTGTGGTTGTGAAGACTGGACTTTCAGAGCAGCTTTCAAAGATGTTTTGCCCTGACTGGGAGCAGAAGAGTTTGACTGAAGTGTGTCGGTGTTAATGCCTTGATGTCTCATTTTGCTTCCACCTTCCTGGGGACGTTAACCATTTTGTTCTACAAGTAGCTGCATTGCAGGTTACCCCATGAATTGGCACACTTACGTTTGCTTCTCAGAAACAGACCTGCTCACTGTCAACTGTATCCCAGTGTTGTGGGGTTATCCAAAATGCAGAGAGGTGTCAGTCTTGACGTTTCTGCTTTTCTGCCCCTTTAAGATCCTGAATCAGCACCTTCAGGGAATTAGAGTGGAGTGAGAACAGAGGGGGAGAGAAAGTGGGATGGTGCTTTCAATTTTGTGGAATAACAAAAGAAAAGAATATTTCGCAGAAAGTAGAATTCCTTGTTAAGAATTTCTACCCTGCACTGACAGTGATGCCTTTTGTAATCTCTTTTTACAGAGTATTTGAAGATCTGAAGACAGAAGTTTCAAAATCAACAGGTGAAAGCCTTATGCCCAAAACATTGACTCTCCTGCTCCTCGGATGCTGCCTGACCTGCTGTGCTTTTCCAGCGCCACATTTTCTGACTCTGACTCTCCAGCGTCTGCTGTCCTCACTTTGATGTCATTGTCTGACAGTCACTCAATCCATCGGGACCGCAACGGTTTTTGACTGTGATTTCTGTGAGAAGGAGCAAAGCTTTTTGGTTCCTGTTTGAGTACGTTTTCAGCATCAGTGGGACTGGATGAGAGACCCCACTGTTGCAGCGCACTGAGTGTGGAGCCTGAAACAGTTATACGGCCTGGGAAGGGGAATTCACGTTGGGGATAGGCTCTGCACACGTTTGTGTGTGGCTGAAGCTCCGGCCATGGAGAAACCAGAAGAATCCCGCTCCGTGGAGAAACCGTGGAAGTGTGGCAACTGCAAAAAAGGCTTCCGTTTCCCGTCTGCCCTGGATACTCATCGGCACAGCCACACTGGGGAGAGGCGATTCCCCTGCCCTGTCTGTGGGAAGGGCTTCAGCGATTCCACCAACCTCCACACCCACCAGCGGGTCCACATGGGGGAAAGGCCCTACAGCTGCCACGAGTGTGGGAAGGCCTTTTCCCAGGCCTCCAACCTCCAGACCCACCGGCGAGTCCACACAGGGGAGAGGCCCTACAGCTGCCATGAGTGTGGGAAGGCCTTTTCCCAGGCCTCCCACCTGCTGACCCACCAGCGAGTCCACACGGGGGAGAGGCCCTTCAGCTGCCCTGAGTGCGGGAAGGCCTTCACCAATTCTTCTAACCTGCTAAGCCACCAGCAGGTCCACACGGGGGAGAGGCTGTTCCCTTGCACAGAGTGTGGGAAGGCCTTCAGGTATTCTTCTCACTTGCTGACCCACTGGCGGGTCCACACGGGGGAGAGGCCCTTCAGCTGCCCCGAGTGTGGGAAGGCCTTCACCCGCTCCTCCTACCTGCGGAGCCACCAGCGAGTTCATGTACCATCGCAGGGCGATTGAAGGAATGACGGCCGAGTACCATTTATTGACTGGACTATCAACCCGGTTCCAGGGACTCCCGGGTTCGATTCCCACCGCAGCAGATGGGGGAATTGGAATTTAGTCAGAAATCTGGAGTTCAGAATCTAACGGTGAAACCATTGTCGGTGGAGTGGGGATGGAAGAAAACTCCCATCTGATTCACTCAGTTCTTTTTTAGGGAAAGAAACTATCGTTGTGGGAGAGGGTTCACTCAATCGTCCCAGCTGCATCCTTTACCCGGTCTGGCCTACACGTGACTCCAGACCCACAGCAGTCTGGTCGACTCTACACTGCCCATCCAACTTACTTGGAAACAGGATACGAGTTGAAAATGCTGAGTGAGGCAGTACTTTCTCCGGGTTAAGGCTGTACCAAGGATCCAATTACAAAGGGTCAACTGGGTAGTGACCGATAATGAAGAAAGTGAGGGGTTGGAGGGAGTGTGTGCACTTTGACTGTGAGCTGTTTTTAAAACATTGCGACTTTTTCTACACCTTTCTGCTGGGAGATTCTGAAGCTGTAACAAAGTTGGGTCACAATAAAGATTACCTGTACTTCACGCCGAGCTCAGACTCTCATTGAGAGCTTTGAATTGCATTTTGTTCTAAAACTGCTCATTTCTTACAGGTGAAAGTGAGAACTGCTGATGCTGGAGATCAGAATCGAGCTTAGAGTGGTGCTGGCAACGCACAGCAGGTCAAGCAGCATCCAAGGAGCAGGAAAATCGACATTTTTTGGGCAATATTGATTTTCCTGCCCCTCAGATGCTGCCTGACCTCCTGTGCTGATTTCTGACAGCCTCCTGTACTATGTTTCCAATGTTGTGTATCGGTTGCAGCAGTGAATGAGTGGCCAGTATTGTTAGAAATTGTGAATTTTTCAGGAGTGCAGGTACTACATCATCCCATTGTCATTGTACAGTTTCCTGGCAGCACTGGGAGGTGTGGGCTGTGTCCACTGGAAACGATGTGGAGGTGCCAGTGTTGGACTGGGGTGGAGAAAGTTACAAATCACACAACACCAGGTTATCTTCCTTCTGGTTTATTTGGAAGCACTGGCTTTTGGAGTGCTGCTCCTTCATCAGGTAGCTGTGGAGCAGAATCATAAGACACAGAATTTATAGCAAAAGCTGACGGCGTCATGCAACTGATAAGATATTGAACAAATCTAGATTGCGGATTAGTCTTTCATCTTTTACCATGGGTTGCAGGTTTCAGTTCAGTAAACCCCAGAACTACTTTTAATTCACCTTCTTGAGATGGTTTAAGGTTTTATAAAAATAGGTGGCATCTCAGCTCCAATACTGCATAAAAGTTGTGAGGTTCGATGCTGTATCCCAATCTTGAATCAGATTGGTTCTATTAACCAAAGTAGGAATTTATAAAATATTACATGCAGTTTGTGTGCTTTTTGAGCAAAATTGAATATATCTGCAAATATAATTCTGCAATTGCAAATTCACCCCAGAGACTTGTGTGACTGTGTGTGCATGAGAGTGTGTACATATATTCTAATGAAGTGTGTGTGAGATGGAGTATCAGCCTGTGAGATGGGGTGAGTGTTAGGGTGTGTGTGTGTCTGAGAGAGCGAGAGATAAAGGCAAGGGGTTGCATTTTGCTAAAAAGAGGACGGGCAGGACTTGTACAGTTAATGGTAGGGCCCTGCAATGTGTTCTAGAACAGATTCATGGTGGGGGGGGGAAATGTGGAGGGGTTCAGGTACATAAAGTTAAAAATCTCTCAACACCAGGTTATTGTCCAACTGGTTTATTTGGAAACACAAGCTTTTGGAGCGCTGCTCCTTCATTGGGTGTTTGTGGAACAGGATCATAAGACACAACCACCTGATGAAGGAGCAGTACTCCAAAAGCTCATGCTTCCAAATGAGCCTGTTGGAGTATCAGCTGGTGTGGTGTGAATTTTAACTTCATCCACCCCAGTCCAACACCGGCATCTCCAAGTCGGGGACATAGTTCTTTGGAAGTTGCATCATTGGTAGACAGGGTGGTGAAAGAGGCGTTTAGCACACTCTCCTTCATTGTTCACACCGTTCAGTGCAGGAGTTGGGACATCACGTTGAGGTTGGACAGGATATTGGTTGAGACCATGTGTAGAGCACTGAGTACACTTCTGGTCGCCCTATCGACAACCACAAGTTGTCGGGTGACCTTATTTCGATTTATAAAGTCATGGGGCGTGTAGGAAAGGTAAATATCACAGGGGGGGAAAAATGATGCATCTCCCCTTTTTAACTTCTCTTGACATTCAGACACTTCAATCCTGTCAGTAACAGCCTCATCGCCAGAGAGCAGACTGCGCGTGCTCCTCACTGCACGCAAGGCACACGCCTCGCGACTTTCTTTTGGTGGGCCAATCGGAAGCGCTGGAGGACCGGAAGGTGACTGGTCCTCCTGCCAATCAGAGCCTTCCTATTGTCTGAATGCGGAAGTTGGAACACGAGCTTCGGGAGCTGCTGCTGCTCTGTCTCTGAATGAAGATTGAGTTTGTTCCAGACTGTAACCTCCTTACTCTGTCAACCATCTGTGAGTAGGGCACTCTCTTCCCAACTCCTTTTCCTTTTTTTTCCCCCCATTCTTGGATTCAATCTTTGACTTCCATTTCCTTTCGGTTGCTGCAAATGAATGCACGGCGTGGACCGATTCGGGAAAAGAAGATGTTTTCATAAACAGAGAGCGGGTCATGTATGGGATGAATGTCCAGAGGTCGTGGTGGATGCACTACCCCCAATAACCCTCTGAAGAGCAACCCACCCAGACCCACTCCCCAACATTTACCCCTTCACCTGACCCGACACGCAATTTAGCATGGCCAATTCACCTAACCTGCACATCTTTGGACTGTGGGAGGAAACCAGAGCACCCGGAGGAAACCCACACAGACAGTTGCCCGAGGCAGGAATTGAACCCGGGTCTCTGGCGCTGTGATGTAACAGTGCTACTCACTGTGCCACCTAGGACAGATGAGGAGGAACTGCTTTTCCTGGAGAATAGTCATTCTATGGAATTCTCTGCCCAAGGAAGAAGTAGAGGCATCTTCATTAAGTATATTCAAGACACAATTGGATGGGTTTTCATGGTCAGGGAGTTAAGGGTAGTTGGGATAATGCAGGGAGAAAGAGCTGAGCCAATGGATATATCAGCCACAATCAGCTCGGATTTCAGTTTCCCACAGAATAAGATATTGGTCTGTTCTCTGCTCTGCTGGATTTCTGCTGAAGCCTTGACCCCCACACCCCCCACACCTTCTGGAACAATAAAACATTCAGTCAATCAAGACCCAAGCCACAGTCTCCCAGCCTGTCAACCATCCAGACACAGAGTGTAGTCCTAGCCAGGAATCAAACAAGAAAAACAGAACAAAATTAGAAATAAATAAATGCTCGTGCTTAATGTTTGTTCATGAGGAAGTAAACCAGAAATAGGGCTCTCCCACGATTCTTATAGTGCCCCTCTTGAGGCACTCTCTCACCCTAACATCTAACTATTCATACCCAGCTATGATTTACAACAATATTTACACCAGCAGAATTAAAGCATCTGTTATCAAGTAGACATCGGGATATACAGCACAAAATAGACTTTTCTCTGTCTCATTCACACACATACATCCATGGGGGTGAATTTGTATTTGCAGAATTATATTTGCAGAGACATTCTATTTTTCTCAAAAATGCACAATCTGCAGGCTGATCCATGTAATGTTTTGTAAATTCAACTTTGGAAGTAGAACCAGTCTGACTCAAGATTGTGTTACAGACAGACTCTGACCTCACACCTTTAATGCATTGTCAGAGCTGAGCTGTCACATTTTGTTATAAAACCTTGAGTTATCTCAAGAAGATGTCTTTCAGGAAATTCTGGTATTTAGAAATGAATGATACGAGCAGCCCATATCCCTCTAAACCCTACCCATTCACGTACCCATCCAGCTGCTCTTTAAAAGTTGTGTTTGTGCCAGCCTCCACCACTTCCTCTCGCAACTCATTGCAAACACGCACCACCCTCTGTGTGAAAAATACAAATCTATGCCTTCCTCATCTCCCGTTTTACCTGTACTGATACCTTTGGGGATCTCTGAACTTGGACAGTAAGGTCCCTTTGTTCCTGAGCACTCTGTAGGGATCTATTATTTATTGCTTACTTCCTTCCCTATTAAGATGAGGTGTTGTCCCTCCAATTTGTGGTTTGATTCGTTGTGGCAATAGAGGAGGCCAAAGATGGTCATGTCAGAAAGGGGGTGGGAAGGGGAATTGAAATGGGTGGTGACTGGGAACTCTGGTCGGCTCTGTGGACGTGGATATGATGCTCAGTGAACCATTTCCCAGGTTTGTGCTCGCTCTCCCCGATATAGAGAAGACCACAACTGGCAAACACATGGCAAATGCAGTACCACAATATGAAGTTATAGCCTTTATTTTGGGAAAAAAAGTCGAAAGGAAGTGCATTGTTTAAATGGAGATGTAATTGGATGTGGAGAAAGTGAGAACTGCAGATGCTGGAGATCAGGGTCAAAAAGTGTGGGACTGGAAGAGCACGGTAAGTTAGGCAGCATCCGAGAAGCAGGACAGTTGACTTTTTGGGCACGAGCCCTTCACCAGGAATGATGTGTGGATGGACAAAGGAGCCTCAGCGTCCTCCTACACCAGTCACTGCTGGTTGTCAGACAGGTGCAGCAAACAATCAGCAAGGCAAGTGTATATTAGCAAGAGAAATTGAGTTCAGAAGTGGGGATGTCTTCCTGCAGTTAGGGGGTCATTGAATATATTCAAGGCTGAGTTCATCTGATTTTTGAACAACAAAGAAGTGGATGTTTGTGGGGGAAGGCAAGAACATGGTTTCAAGACCAGTACAGAACAGTTCCAGAGTCAAACAGCACAGAAACAGACCCTTAAGTCCAACTAGTCAGAGAGATATACAGCATGGAAAGAGACCCTTCGGTCCAACCCGTCCATGCCGACCAGATATCCCATCCCAATCTAGTCCCATCTGCCAGCATCTGGCCCATATCCCTCCAAACCCTTCCCATTCATATACCCATCCAGATGGCTTTTAAATCTTGCAATTGTACCAGCCTCCACCACTTCCTCCTGCAGCTCATTCCATACATGTCCTACCCTCTGTGTGAAAAGGCTGCCCCTCAGATCTCTTTTGTTTCTTTCTCACCCTAAACCTATGCCCTCTTGTTCTGAGATGTCCGTCTTGACGTTTTTGCTTTTTCTGCCCTTGTAAGATCCTGAATCAGCACTTCCAGGAGAATTAGTTAGAGCAGAGTGAGAACAGAGTGGGATGGTGCTTTCAATTTTGTGGAATAACAAAAGAAAAGAAAATTCTACAAAGTAGAATTGCTTGTTTAGAGTTTCTACCCTGGGACTGACAGTGGTGACTTTTGTAATCTATTTTTACAGCGTATTTGAAGATCTGATGGCGGAAGTTTCTCAATCAACAGATGAGAAACATTGACCCTCCTGCTCCTCAGATGCTGTCTGACATCCCCATGCTTTTCCAGTGCCACATTTTTCGACTGACTCTCCAGCATTTGCGGTCCTCACTTCAACATCAATGTCTGACAGTCACTCAGTCCACCAGGACCGCAACGATTTTCGACTGTGATCTCTGTGAGAGGGATCAAAGCTTTTTGGTTCCTGACTGAGTATGTTTTCACCGTCAGTCTGACCCACTGAGTGTGGAGCCTGAAACAGTTGGACGGCCTGGGAAGAGGAATTGACGGCAGGGAGGGGCTGGAAAAGCGTTTGTGTGCAGCTGAAGCTTTGGCCATGGAGAAACCCGAGGAATCCCGCCCCGTGGGGAAACCGTGGAAGTGTGGTGACTGTGGGAAAGGCTTTCATTTCCCGTCTGCCCTGGAGACTCATCGGCGCAGTCACACCGGGGAGAGGCCATTCCCCTGCACCGACTGCGGGAAGGCCTTCAGACATTCCTCCCACCTGCTGGCCCACCAGCGGGACCACACGGGGGAAAGGCCCTTCAGCTGTCCCGATTGTGGGAAGGCCTTCATGTTTTTCTCTGCCCTGTTGGCCCACCGGCGAATCCACATGGGGGAGAGGCCGTTCAGCTGCTCTGAGTGTGGGAAGGCCTTCAACTATTCCTCCGACCTGCTGAGGCACCAACGGGTTCACTCAGGGGAGAGGCCCTTCAGCTGCCCCGAGTGCGGGAAGGCCTTCAGCAATTACTCCAACCTCCAGACCCACCAGCGAGTGCACACGGGGGAGAGGCCCTTCAGCTGCCCCGAGTGTGGGAAGGCCTTTACCCAGGTCTCCACCCTGCTGAGACACCAGCGGATCCACACGGGGGAGAGGCCGTTCACCTGCTCTCAGTGCGGGAAGGGCTTCACCCGCTCCTTCCATCTGCAGAAGCACCAGCGAGTTCACGTGCCATCGCAGGGGGATTGAAGGAGTGACGGCCGAGTGCCATTATCGATTGGACTATCAACCCAGTTCCGGGGACTCCCGGGTTTGAATCCCGCCACGACAGATGGCAGAATCGGTATTCGGTCAGAAATGTGGAGTTCGGAATCTAACAATGAGACCGTTTCAAGGAGTGGGGTGGTGCGGGGGAGAAAGCCCCCATCTGATTCCCTCTCTCCCTTGTTAGGGAAGGGAACCACCATTGGGGGAAAGGATTCACTCAATCGTTCCAGCTGCATCCTTTACCCGGTCTGGTCTACACCTGACTCCAGACCCACAGCAATCTGGTTGACTCTACACTGCCCCTTCCTGGCAAATGAGCAGGGAGACACTTACTTGGAGACAGGGTATGGGTTAAAATTGCTGAGTGAGGCAATACTTCCTCCGGATTACGGCTGTACCAAGGATCCAATTGCAAAGGGACAACTTGGAACTGACCAATAGTAAAGACAGTGGGGTGTGTGTGGGCTTTGATCTTGAACTGTTTAAAAAGCTGCTACTTTGTCTATGCCTTTTTGCTGGGGGAATCTGAAGCTGTAACAAAGTTGGGTCACAATCAAGGTTACCTGAATTTACCGCCGGGCTCAGACTCTCATTGAAAGCTTTGAGCTCCGAGAGGTTTTTGTTTTAAAGCTGCTCCTGTCTTTCAGCCTCCTGCAGAGTTTCCAATGTCGTGTATCAGATGGAGCAGTGAATGAGTAGCTTGTATCATTAGAAATTGTACATCTTTCAGGTACTGCGTTGTTTCATCAGCATTGTCAAGTTTCCTGGCAGCACCAGGAGGTGGGGGCTGTGCTCAGTCGAAATGATATGGAGGGGTTGGTATTAGACTGGGGTGATAAAGTTAAAAAAAAATCACAATACCAGGTTATTGTTCAACAGGTTTATTTGGAAGCACTAGCTTTCTGAGTGCTGCTCCTTTATCGGGTAGCTGTGGAGCAGACACAGAACGTATATCAAAAGATCATGCAACTGATAGAATATATTGAACAAGCCTAGATTGCTGTTAAGCCTTTCATCTCTTAGAATGGGTGCAGGTTTTGGTTCATTAATGTGTAACTGCCAGAACATCTTTTAAGTCACATTCTTGAGATGACTTAAGGTTTTATGAAAAAGATAACATCTCAGCTCAGACCATGCATTAAAGGTGTGAGGTCAGAGTCTGTCTGTACCCCAATCTTGAATCAGACTGGTTCTATTTCCAAAGGAGGAATTCATAAAATATTACATGGATTGACTGCCTGGACATTGTGTGCTTTTTGACCAAAATTGAATGTATCTGCAAATATAATTCTGCCAATACAAATTCACCCCAAAGAATTGTGTGTGGGTGCATGTGAGTTCGTGAGTGAGAGCGTGTACATGCTTGGTAAAGTGTGAGTGTGATGGTGTATAAGCCTGTGAGAGTATTGAGGGGAGGAGGAACGTGTGTGTGTGTGTGTGTCGGAACATATGTGTGAGAGGTATTAATACAAGCAAGGGGTTGCATTTTGCTAAAACAAGGAAGGGCAGCACTTGTCCAGATAACAATAGGGCCCTGGGTCATGTTATAGAACAGACAGACATGGGGGGGGGGGTGGTGTTCAGGTACATGGTTCTTTGGAAGTTGCATCACAGGTAGCCAGGGCAGTTAAGAAGGCATTTAGCAGCATAGCATTCATTGTTCACCCCATTGAGTATCGGGGATGGGACATCATGTTGAGGTTGTACAGGATGTTGGTGAGGCCACTTGCAGAGGACTGAGTACAGTTCTGGTGGCCCTGTAATAGGAAGAATACTATCAGAGAGGGTTTAATAAAGATTTACCAGGATGTTGTAAGGACTGGAGGGTTTGAGTTATAAGGAGAGAGGCTGGGACTTTATTCACTGGAGCACAAGAATGTAGTTTAAATGCAGAGCTTTTCTAAGAAAAATGTCAGTCTGACTCAACATTGGGACACAGACAGAATTCACACCTATTGTCTCTACTTATAAATAGGGCAACGTCTCTTTGAAATGTAGATTCATTTAGATATAACTGCGTCACTTTACATATGAAGATATCCCTTTGAATGTGCTCACATCCCTTTGAAATATAATCTTGTCCATTTAAACCTCTTTATTTACAGAAATACCCGTTAAAATGTCCACGTCCCTTTAAAATGCAGATTTCCCCCTTTAGATATGACGCCGTTCCGTTCGATGTCGGAATATCTGTTTAAATTGAGCCGTGAGCTTTCCCAATGTAGACAGGGCTCCTAGAAACGTGGCAGTGTCCCCGCCCCCCGCAGCTGCAGAGTGAGACAGGAGAGTTTGTTTTTGTGAATGAACAGTTGTAGCGCGAGGTGGCTGTGACTTGGTGACGGTGAGGCTCCCCCGGCCCCGCCCATCCCCAACCCCGGGCCCCGCCCATCCCCAACCCCGGGCCCCGCCCATCCCCAACCCCGGGCCTCGCCCATCCCCAACCCCGGGCCTCGCCCATCCCCAACCCCGGGCCCCGCCCATCCCTTCCCCGGCCCCGCCCATCCCCTCCCCCGGCCCCGCCCATCCCTCCCCCGGCCCCGCCCATCACCCCGTGCAGACGTCACGCGGGGGTGAAGGCGGTTGGGAGGAGAAGTCGCTCGAGCGAGGAAGCGGCGGGAGGGCGGCCGTTAGGAAAATCCAGATATCCTGAATTAATCTAGTCCCCTTTGCCAGCGCTATATCCCTCTAAACCCTTCCTATTCATATACCCATCCAGATACCTTTTAAAGGCTGTAATTATACCAGCCTCCTCCACTTCCTCTGGCAGCTCATTCCATACCTGCACCACCCTCCACATGGAAACGTTGCCCCTTCAGGAACCTTTTATATCTTTGTGGCCTCACCCTAAACCTATTCCCTCTAGTTGTGAGTCTCACCCCAACACTGAGGAAAAGGCTTAAAAACATTGCCAAATATCGAGCCACATTGGGGGGAATTATGGCTCTGCCCTTTTTGTTCTCCGATAGGTATTTGGAAACTTAAAATCTGTCAATACCATCAGCATTGCTACAGTGCACGTTGTGTACACTCCTCAGTGTCAACAAGCAGGGCACGTGTTTGCCAATGTCACCAAAACATTGGGCATGTTCCTCACTGTCGGCAGAAAAGTTGCGAAACCTACTTTTGATGGACGAATAAGGAGCACTGGAGGACCAGGGGGAGACTTGTCCTTCTGCCATTCGGAGCTCCCCTGTTGGTGAATGTGGAAGTTGGAGCATGAGCTTCTTAAGGTCCTGCTCCTCCTCTCTCTGAAGGAAGATTGAGCTTCACCTCAGACTGCAACTTCTTTCCTCCGTCCAACATGTGAGTACAGCACTCTCTTTTCTCACCCCCTTTTCCATTTACGTTTCATTCTGGGGTTCAAGTGTTGACTTGGAGCAACTGAAAGGAATGGGAGTGAATCCAGCGAGGGGACAGACTCTGGAAAAGTTAGTCCAGGCCTGTGTCTCAATTGGCAAAATAGACAGACAGGAGACTGGAAGAGCAAGCCAGGCAGTATCAGGAGGTGGAGAAGTCGAGGTATCTGGTGTAACCCTTGTTCAGGACTGGGGGTGGGTATAGGGAGAGCTGTGGAACAAGGGTGTGCTGGGGGCAGGGTATTGAAGTGGGGATAGGTGGAGACAGGGAGAGGGTACAATAGACAGTAGGTGCAGGAGTAGGCTGTTCTGCCCTTCGAGCCAGCACCACCATTCATTGTGATAATGGCTGATCATCCTCAATCAGTATCCTGTTCCTGCCTTATCGTCATAACCTGGTACGACCTAGTTGGTGAATGGGAGGAAGGAATCGAGTTGGCAGGGAAGAGTGGAAGGGGCAGGGAAGTGAGTTGGGGGATGGGATGGGAGATTATTTGAAATTGGAGAACTGTTTTGAGTCCTCCGGGCTGTTGACTGCTCAGACAAGATGAGGTTTTGTTCCTCCAATTTGTGGTTTGGTTTGTTGTGGTAATGGAGGAAGCCAAAGATAGTCATGTCAGAAGGGGAGTGGGAAGAGGCATTAAAATGGGTGGAGACTGGGAAGTCCGCTCAGCCTCTGCGGACCCGGCTGTGATGTTCAGCAAACCGTTCCCCAAGTTTACGCTCGGTTTCCCCGATGTAGAGAAGACCACAATTGACAAAGCACAGCTGGTCAAGCAGCATCTGAGCAGTAGGACAGTCGAAGTTTGGGGCACGAGCTCTTCATCAGGAATGATGCGTGGGTGTTCAGAGGGGCATCAGTGTCCTTCTGTGCCAGTTGTCAGACAGGTGCAGCAGGCAATGAGCAAGGCAAGTGGTGTATTAGCAAGAGGAATTGAGTTCAGAAGTGGGGATGTCTTCCTGCAGTTAGGGGGTCATTGAATATATTCAAGGCTGAGTTCATCTGATTTTTATGTGAATGTTTATGGGGAAGGCAAGAAAATAGTTTTAAGACCAGTATAGAACCAAGTTACAGAGCCATACCGCACAGAAACAGATCCTTCAGTCCAACTAGTCCATGCTGACTATGTTTTCAAACTAAACCAGTCCCACCTGCCAGTGTTTTGGCCCAAATCCCTCCAAACCTTTCCTATTCATGAACTTATCCAAATGTCTTTTGAAGGTCGTTACTGTATCTGCATCCACCACTTCCTCTAGACATTTAGTCCACACGTGAACCACTCTATAAAAAAAATTGTGCCCTTCAAGTCTTTTTAAAATCTCTTTCTCCTGTCACCATCAAAATTTGCTCCCTAATCTTGAAACCCCAACCCTAGGGGAAGGACACCTGTCGTTCACCTCCTCTCTCTCCTCATGATTTTATAAACCTTGATAAGGTTACATCTCCTCCTCCTCTGCTCCAGTGAAAGTCCCAGCCCATCCACCTAGATGCAGGTAGATCCATATCCAGTCATGATTGGTTCAGTGCTGGTCCCAATTCTCTCTCTCGGTGTCCAGGACAGCAAGAGATCACAAGACACAGGAGCAGAAATTAGGCCACCAGGTCTGCTCATTCCATTCAATCATGGCTGATATGTTTCTCAGTTACATTCTTCTGCTATAAGCAAAGTGAAAATGGAGGGAGTGAGTGTGGGATGGAGATTTTTGGTTTCCAGGGAATAAGAGAGGAAAGAGTTCACTATAAATTAGAATTTATGGGATCGGCTGATGAGCCGAGGAGTGTCAGTTGGAGTTTAATTTAGAGAAATCAGAGGTTTGTATTTTGGTCAAGCAATCCAGGCACGACTGACACAGTTAAGGGGAGTGTTGCAGAATAAAGAGACCTTGGAGTGCGAGAGTCTCAGGTGGATAGAGGAGTGAAGGCGGCGTTTGGTTTGCTTTCCTTCATTGGTCATAGCATTGAGGATAGAAGTTGTGAGATTATGTTATACACACTTCCCACTCGAACGTGTTATCTAACTGCTTAACTGTTTTTAGTGAATATAATCCACACCTCCCGCTGCTGCCATAACATGGTTTGTTTGGAAGCCCTAGCTTTCGGAGTGATTAGATTTATTTTAGACTTTATTACTTACAGTGTGGAAACAGGCCCTTCAGCCCAAACCGACCCTTCGAAGAGCTACCCACCCAGACCCTTTCCCCAACATTTACCCCTTCACCTAACACTACAGGCAAATTAGCGTGGCCACTTCACCTAACCTGCACATCTTTGGACTGTGGGAGGAAACCCACGCAGACACGGGGAGAATTTGCAAACTCCACACTGACAGTTGCCCGAGGTGGGAATTGAACCCGGATCTCTGGCACTCTGAAGTGCTGCTGCTGCTTCAGGTGGTTGTGGAGAATAAGGTCATGATTAGACTATTTATAGCCAACGGAGTCCAGTTCATGGAGATGTGATACATTAAACAATTTAGATTAAATCTTCCATCTTTTAGAATGGAGTTCTGTTCTTTGGTATGTTAATTCCAGAACCTGTTTTCAGTAACTTTCTCAAGAACGTAATTTAAATGCATAGCTTTTCTATCAAAAATGTCAGGCTGACTCGACAGAATTCGCACCTATTGGTGGGTAGGCTGGGACTTTTTTCACTGGAGCACAGGAGGTTGAAAGGTGAAGGTATCGGGTGCCTCATTAGCAAGTTTGCAGATGACATTCAGATTGATGGAAAATCAGATAGTGAAGGGGACTGTCAGACGCTTCAGCAGAATATAGATCGGAGAGTTGGGAAGAGAAATGACAGATGGAGTTCAACCCAGACAAATGTGAGGTGATGCATTTTGGAAGATGCAATTCAAGAGCGAGCTATACAGTAAATGGAAAGGTCCTGGGGGAAATTGATGTACAGAGAGAGCTGGGTGTTCAGGTCTATTGTTCTCTGAAGGTGGCAAATGCATGTCAGTAGAGTGGTCAAGGCAGCATACAACACACGTTCCATCATCGGACGGATTGAGGAAAAGAGCTGGCAGGTCATGTTAAAGTTATATAAGATTTTGGTTTGGCGCATTTGGAATACTGCATACAATTCCGGTCACCAGATTTCCAAAAGGATGTGGATACGTTTGGAGAGAGTGCAGAGGGGGTTCACCAGGATGTTGCCTGTTATGGAGAGCGCTAGCTATGAGGAGAGGTTGAGTAAATTAGGATTATTTTCACTGGAAATAAGGAGGTCGAGGAGGGGTGGGGGGGGTTCCTGATCGAGGCCGAAAAACCATGAGGGGTGTAAACGGGGTGGATAGGAAGAATTATTTTCCCAGAGGAGAAGACTTAATTACTCAGGGTTACGAGTTCAAAGTGAGAGGGGAAAGGTTTGAGGGAGATATACATGGAAAGTTCTTTACAGAGAGGGTGGTGGGCGCCTCGAATGCATCACCAGCAGAGGCAGTAGGGGTGGGATCAATAGTGTCATTTAAGATGTATCTAGACAGATACATGAATGGGCAAGGAGCAGAGGGATACAGATCCTTAGAAAATAGGCGGCAGGTTTAGATAGAGTATCTCGATCAGCATAACCTTGGAGGGCTGAAGGGCCTGTTCCTGTGCTGTAGGGTTCTTTATTCTCTTTATAGAGGTTTCCAAAACCATGAGGGGCCTAGATAAGGTGAACGGCATGTGTCCTTTCAAGATTAGGCTGCAAATTAAGGGGAGAGGAGAAAGATTTGAAAAACACATGAGGAGCAAACACATGCAGGAAGCTGCAAGAAACAAAAACCGTTTGAAGCTCTAAGCTTTCAATGAGAGCCTGAGCCCGGCAGAACGTTCAGGTAACCTTTATTGTGTCCCAACATTGTTACAGCTTCAGATGCCCCCAGCAAAAAGGCAGAGAAAGAGTAGCTGTTTTTTTGACAGCTCAACAACAGGGGGAGGAGCAAGAGGCGGGGCAAGGCCAACAGCAGGTCCCCGCACTACGCTTGCGTTACCTTGCACAGTTTACAAAAATCCCTTCCCCTTCAGAGACTCCCCACAGTGTGGGAGCAGGCCACTCGGCCCAAAGACTACACACTGATCCTCCGAAGGGTAACCCACCCATACAATTCCGCTACCCCTATTGCTCAACATTTACCCCTGACTAATGCACCTAACCTGCACATCCCTGTGCACGATATCCCAACCCAATCTTGTCCCATCTGCCAGCAGGGGGCCCATATCCCTCCAGTTGCCTTTTAAATGTTGTAATTGTACCAGCCTCCACCACTTCCTCTGGCAGCTCATTCCATACACGTACCACCCTCTACATGAAAAGGTTGCCTCTTAGGTCTCTTTCGTATATTTCCCCTCTCGGTGTAAACCTATGCCCTCTAGTTCTAGACTCTCCCACCCCAGGGAAAAGACTTTGTCTCTCTATCCTATCCATGCCCCTCATGATTTTATAATCCTATAGAAGGTCACCCCCCGCAGTCTCTGACGCTCCAGGGAAAACAGCCCCAGCCTGTTCTGTCTCTCCCTATAGCTCAAATCTTCCAGTCTTGGCAACATCCTTGTAAATCTTTTCTGAACCCTTAAGTTTCACAACATCTTTCTGATTGGAAGGGAACCAGAATTGCACGCAATATTCCAACTGTACAGTAGTAACATGACCTCCCAACTCCTGTACTCAATATTCTGACCAATAAAGGAAAGCATACAAAACCCCATCTTCACTATCCTGTCAACCTGCAATTCCACTTTCAAGGAGTTATGAACTTGCACTCCAAGGTCCCTTTGTTCAGCAACACTCCCTAAGACTTTACCATTAAATGTATAAGTCCTGCTAGGATTTGCTTTCCCAAAGTGCAGCACCTCTCATTTACCTAAATTAAATTCCATTTCCCACTTCTCAGCCCATTGGCCCATCTGATCAAGATCCCATTGTAATCTGAGGTAACCTCCTTCGCTGTCCACTACACCTCCGATTTTGGTGTCATCAGCAAACTTACTTACTATACCACTTTATGCTCAAATCCAAAACGTAGTGGGCCCATTATCTATTTTCAAAGTGGAATTTACAATATATTACATGTATTGACTGCCTGCAGATTGTGCAGTCTTTCAGCAAAGTAGAATGTTTAGGGTGCAAGTTTGCTCGCTGAGCTGTAGGTTTGATATCCAGACATTTCATTACCTGGCTAGGTAACATCATCAGTGGTGACCTCCAAGTGAAGCGAAGCTGTTGTCTCCTACTTTCTATTTATACGTTTGTCCTGGATGGGGTTCCTAGGATTTGTGGTGATATCAAAGTTATGAAGAGAGATACATGTTTTGTTTAACCAACTGCAATGGCAGTGCAGAGAATTTCAGAAAAGTGCAATAAATATTTACTTTTTACCCCTTATTCAACTCATTCAAGAATTTCAAATTGAATCTGAGCTAACTTGAGAGCAAATGGCAACATTCGTTTGTTAATAGACTCACCATATATTATGAAAGATCACTTTTAGCAAAGTCACAATGTTTAATCCCAAACAGAGCAATTAAGTGCAAAGTTACTTTCAACCATTTAATAAAACACTGCAAATTTCATTTCATATGAAAATACAATCATTTTATAATTTGGATAAGATCTTTACAAAGGAAATATATTAAACAAAATAGCTTTCCTGGGTATCAATATTGACAACAGTTATGCAGCTATTATTTGGCAATTGACCAACTAATTGAAATAGTTTCAGAATAAATGAGCTGCTTCATTATTATACATTGAGGTATTGCATATCTTGGCTCTCACCCAAGTATTGTCCGAAGAAAAAAATGTATCTGGATGGAGACATGAATAGGAAGCATTCAGAGGGATATGGGCCAAATGCTGGCAAATGGGTCACTAGATTAATTTAGGATATCTGGTTGGCCTGGACTGAAGGGTTTGTTTCTGTGTGTCATTACAGACGCCCCTCTTCTGGGATCCCCATACCAGCTGTTATTTTCATGAAATAATCTGACAATTGTTGACTTCCATCAACCTCTTCCATCCGGAGAAATTTCCTCTCTCTGCCAAGTGTGGTTCACGTTGGCAAGTTCAATCCTCCTCAGCAAAAAGGCAGAGAGAAAGTCGCTGCTTTTTAAACAGCTCAAGATCAAAGCGCACCCCACCGTTCCCCCCCTCCCTCCAACCCACCTCACTTCTATACTATTGGTCACCACCAAGTTGTCCCTTTGTAATTGGATCCTTGGTACAGCCTTAACCTGGAGGAAGTATTGCCTCACTCAGCAATTTCAACCCATACACTGTATCGCACCATCTGCTGCAGTGGGATTCAAACCCGGGAGCCCCTGGAACTGGGTTGATAGTCCAGTCGATAATGGCACTCAGCCATCGCGCCTTCAATCCACCTGCGATGGTACATGAACTCCCTGGTGCCTCCGGAGGTTGGTAGAGCTGGTGAAAGCCTTCCCGCACTCTGGGCAGCTGAAGGGCCTCTCTCCTGTGTGGATCTGCAGGTGAGTCAGCAGGTTGGAGGCCTGGGTAAATCTCTACCTGCACTCGGGGCAGCTGAAGGGCCTCTTCCCCCGTGTGGACCCACTGGTGCCTCAGCAGGATGGAGGAATCACTGAAGGCCTTCCTGCACACTGGCCAGCTGAAGGGTGTCTCCCCAGTGTGGATCCGCTGGTGGGTTAGCAGGGTGGAGGAAGTGCTGAAGCCCTTCCCGCAGACGGGACAGGAGAACGGGCGCTCCCTGGTGTGGCTGCGCCGATGATTCTTCAGGACAGAGGGTACACGGAAGCTTTTCCTGCAGTCGCCACACTTCCACCATTTCTCCATGGGGTGGGATTCCTCGGGTTACTCCATGGCCGAACCTTCAGTTACACACAAACGCGTGAGGAGCCCCTCCCCACCCTGAATTCCATGGCCCAGGCCGTAGACATGTTTCAGGCTCCACACTCAGTGCGCTGCAACAGTGGGGTCTCTCATCCAGTCCCACTGATGCTGAAAACATCCTCAAACAGGAACCAAAACACTTTGCTCCTTCTCTCAGACTCAGTTGAAAATTGTTTCCTGTCCCGATGGATTGAGCGACTGTCAGACATTGACGTTAAAGTGAGGTCTGCAGACGCTGGAGAGTCAGTGTCAAAATGTGTGGTACTGGAAAAGCACAGCAGGTCAGGCAGCATCCGAATCAAAGGAGAGTCAATGTTTCGGGCGTAAGGCCTTCATCTGTTGGTTTTGAAGCTTCCGTCTTCAGATCTTCAAATACACTGTTAAAAACAGATTACAAAAGTCATCACTATCCGTGCAGGGTAGAAATTCAGAACAAGCAATTCTACTTTCTGTGGAATATTCTTTTCTTTTGCTGTTCCACAAAATTAAAAGCACCATCCCACTGTCCCTTCCCCTCTGTTCTCACTCTGCTCTAATTAACTCACTCTCCTGAAGATGCTGAAAAGCAAAAACATCAAGACTGACATCTCTCTGAATTTTGGATACCTCCACCTGAAAGTTAATATCTTTCACAACACTGGGATCCTGCTGAGAGTGAGCAGGTCTGATTTTGGGAAGCAAAAAAAAAGTGTCAATTCAGGGCGAACCTGCAATGCAGTTTCCTGAGGAAGGACCAGACACAAAATGGTTAATGACCCCGAGAAAGTGGGAGCAAAATGAGACATCAAGGCATTAACACCGACACACTTCAGACAAACTCTTCTGCTTCCAGTCAGGACAAAACATGCTCTGAAAGTCCAGCCTTCACAACAACACTTCTGCTTTCACTGAAGACAATTAGAGTCACACAGCGCAGAAACAGAACCTTTGGCCCAATCTGCCCAGATATCCTAAATTAATCTAGTCAGATTTGCCATCACTTGGCCCCTATATGGGCCGGGTGCTGACAGCTGGCACTAAATTGGGTTGGCTCTCTTGTCAGCAAGGACGAGTTGGACCGAAGGGTCTGTTTCTGTGCTGCACATCTCTATGACTCCAGTCACATTTGCCATCACTTGGCCCTGACCCATCTGAACCCTTCATATTCAGATGCCCGTCCAGGAGCCTTTTAACTTGTCATCGTACCAGCACCCACCACTTCCTCTGGCAGCTCACTCCATCGCTCAAGCGACTCCACGTTGAAAGCGTCTGGTCTGGTGCACCAGATGACATCAGGATAATCTCAGATCGTTCCAGATCGCATCGATACTCAGTCAGTGGCTTTCCCGATCAGGATGTTGTACGTGATCAAACAGGTCAGTGAGTAGGCGATCCCCCACCTATTAGTTCAAGTATCTCTACGAGAGCTCCCTTGCTGGAGGATCCCTTGGAGACACTTCAACTGGACTTCATTGAGTTGGAGAAATGAGTTGAGTTGCTATAAATATGTTTTGCTTATTGCTGATGTCTTTTCGAAGTGGATTGAAGTCTACCCTCCTCCTAACGCTACTGCTGAGACTGTGGTGAAGGTTTTGTTTAAGGAAATAATTCCCCCCTTCAGTATACCTGCGTGCATTAGCTCTGACAATGGACCACACTTTGTAGGTAATATTAACGGAGAACTCTGTTCCCAGCTTTGTATTTGTCAGCAACTGCACGGTGCTTATCATCCTCAGGTGACCGGCCTTGTTGAATGTTTTAACCAGACTCAAGACTAAACTTGCCAAATAAGTGGCAGAGTCTGGCCTCTCCTGGTTATGCTAATCCCTGTGGCCTTATTCCAGATGTGATCCATGTCTGTGGGCAAGACACGACTGTCTCCAGCTGAGAGTCTCTCTGGTCACCCCCTCCGTACCCCTTGGAACGATTCGGCTCCCTTCTCAGTCCACGTCCACCACATGACCGAAGCAATGATTGGTTATGTTCTTGCTTTAACCAATGTTATGTGTGCCTTTCACTCCCAGGAGCGTGCGGCCTAGAGCGATGTTCCCTCCCTTTCAGCCTCGTCACGGGTAGACCCTGGTTCATTGGTGCTCATCAAGAACTGGACTGGCAAAGGTCTCCGACCTCGTTGGGATGGCCCCTTCCAGGTTTTACTTCCCACCCCTACGGCGGTCACAGTCACTGGGCGCTCAGCTTGGGTCCAACTGCACCATTGAGAATTGATTGACCGCACCAATCAAAAGTGGGGAAAGACGAGGAGAGAATCCTGGAATCTCATGAAAAGGAGTGGACCCTGTCCAGTTGGGTTTTTGAATCCTGCTGTTGTTCTAATGTTAATCTTATTACAGATACTTGAACTAAGAGGAGCGAGTGGTGGTTTATGGAAAATATTCAGCCTGTTGTCTGGTTACTAGTGGTGTGCCACAAGGATCTGTTTTGGGACTACTGCGGTTTGTCATTTTTATAAATGACTTAGATACAGGCATAGGTGGATGGATTAGCAGAATTGGACAGAGAGGAGGCAAATGGAGTTCAATGCAGCTAAATGTGAGGTGATTCACTTTGGGAAGAATAACAGGAAGGCAGTGATCTTGGAGTCCATGTGCACAGATCCCTGAAAGTTGCCACTCAGGTAAATAGTGCTGTGAAGAAGGCATACGGTGTGTTAGGTTTCATTCGTAGAGGGATTGAGTTCTGGAACCGCAATATCACACTGCAACAAAACCAAACACGGGTGCGGCCACATTTGGAATATCCTGTATAGTTCTGGCCCCCATATTTCAGGAAGGATGTGGGAAGCATTGGAAACGGTGCAGAGGAGATTTACCAGGTTGTTGCCTGGTCTGGAGGGAGGGTCTTATGAGGAAAGGCTGAGAGAGGGTCTGTTCTCATTGGAAAGAAGGCGGATAAGGGGGGATTTGATAGAGACATATAAGATATAGATAGGGTAGACAGTGAAAGACTCTTTCCTAGGATGGTGACGTCAGCTTGTACGAGGGGGCATAACTACAAATTGAGGGGTGATAGATTTAAGACAGATGTCAGAGGCAAGTTCTTTATGCAGAGAGTGGTAAGGGCATGGAATGCCCTCCCTGCTAAGGTAGTCAACTCAGCCACATTAGGGAGATGTAAACAATCCTTAGATAAGCACATGGTTGATTTTGGGATAGTGTAGGGGGACAAGCTGAGAATAGTTCACAGGTCAGCGCAACATCGAGGGCTGAAGGGCCTGTTCTGCACTGTACTGTTCTATGTTCCATGTTCTAAACTTAGTGCAGGAGGCTGAAAGAAATGAGCAGCTTTAAAACAAAAACCTCTTGGAGCTCAAAGCTTTCAATGAGAGTCTGAGCCCGGCAGTAAGTTCAGGTAACCTTTATTGCAACCCAACTTTGTTACAGCTTCAGATTCCCCCAGCAAAAAGGCAGAGAAAAAGAAGTTGCTTTTTGAACAGCTCAAGGTCAAAGTGCACACACCACACCTCCCCTGTCCCACCTCCCCCTCACTGTCTTTACTATTGGTCAGCACCAAGTTGTCCCTTTGCAATTGGATCCTTGTTACAGCCGTAACCCGGAGGAAGTATTGCCTCACTCAGCAATTTTAACCCATACCCTGTCTCCAAGTAAGTGGCTCCCTGCTCATTTGCCAGGAAGGGGCAGTGTAGAGTCAACCAGACTGCTGTGGGTCTGGAGTCACGTGTAGACCAGACCGGGTAAAGGATGCAGCTGGAACGATTGAGTGAATCCTTTCCCCCAATGGTGGTTCCCTTCCCTAACAAGGGAAAGAGTGAATCAGATGGGGGCTTTCTCCCCCGCACCACCCCCTCCCTGAAACGGTCTCATTGTTAGATTCCGAACTCCACATTTCTGACCGAATACCGATTCAGCCATCTGTCGTGGCAGGATTTGAACCCGGCGGACCCCGGAACCTGGTTGATAGTCCAATCGATAATGGCACTCGGCCGTCACTCCTTAAATCCCCCTGCGATGGCACGTGAACTCGCTGGTGCTTCCACAGGTTGCAGGAGTAGGTGAAGCCCTTCCCGCACTGAGAGCAGGTGAACGGCCTCTCCCCCGTGTGGATCCGCTGGTGTCTCAGCAGGGTGGAAGATGTGCTGAAAGCCTTCCCACACTCGGGGCAGCTGAAGGGCCTCTCTCCCGTGTGGACCCGCCAGTGGGTCAGCAGATGGGAGGTATACCTGAAGCCCTTCCTGCACTGAGAGCAGGTGAATGGCCTCTCCCCCGTGTGGACCCGCTGGTGGATCAGCAGGGTGGAGGAATTGCTGAAGGCCTTCCCGCACTCGGCGCAGCTGAAGGGCCTCTCCCCCGTGTGGACACGTTGGTGCCTCAGCAGAGTGGAAACCTGGGTAAAGGCCTTCCCACACTCGGGGCAGCTAAAGGGCCTCTCCCCCGTGTGGACCCGCTGGTGGGTCTGCAGGTTGAAGGAGCAGGTGAAGCCCTTCCCGCACTGAGAGCAGGTGAACGGCCTCTCCCCCGTGTGGATACGCTGGTGGGTCATCAGGGAGGAGACGTGGGTAAAGGCCTTCCCGCACTGAGAGCAGCTGAAGGGTTTCTCCCCCGTGTGGATACGCTGGTGACTCTGCAGGGTGGAGGAGCAGGTGAAGCCCTTCCCGCACAGAGAGCAGGTGAATGGCCTCTCCCCCGTGTGGACATGTTGGTGCCTCAACAGGGCGGAGGAATTACTGAAGGCCTTCCTGCATTCAGGGCAGCTGAAGGGCCTCTCCCCCGTGTGGATACGCTGGTGGCTCCGCAGGTTGGAGGAGCAGGTGAAGCCCTTTCCGCACTGAGAGCAGGTGAACGGCCTCTCCCCATTGTGGACACGCTGGTGACTCCGCAGGGTGGAGGAATCGCTGAAGGCCTTCCCGCACTCAGGACAGCTGAAGGGCCTCTCCCCCGTGTGGACACGCTGGTGCCTCAGTAGGGTGGAGACCTGGGTAAAGGCCTTCCCACACTCTGGGCAGCTGAATGGCCTCTCCCCCGTGTGGACCCGCTGGTGGGTCAGCAGGGTGGAGGAATTACTGAAGGCCTTCCCACACTCGGGGCAGCTGAAGGGCCTCTCCCCTGTGTGGACACGCTGGTGCCTCAGCAGGGTGGAGACCTGGGTAAAGGCCTTCCCACACTCTGGGCATCTGAACGGCCTCTCCCCCGTGTGGATACGCCGGTGACTCTGCAGTGTGGAGGCCTGGGTAAAGGCCTTCCCGCACTCGGGGCAGCTGAAGGGCCTTTCCCCCGTTTGGTCCTGCTGGTGGGCCAACAGGTGAGAGGAATGTCTGAAGGCCTTCCCGCAGTCGGTACAGGGGAATGGCCTCTCCCCCGTGTGACTGCGCCGATGAGTCTCCAGGGCAGACGGGAAATGGTAGCCTTTCCCACAGTCACCACACTTCCACGGTTCCTCCACAGGGCGGGATTCCTCAGGTTTCTCCATGGCCACAGCTTCAGCTGCACACAAACACGTGTAGAGCCCCTCCCTGCCGTGAAGTCCCCTTCCCAGGCTGTATAACTGTTTCAGGCTCCACACACAGTTCGCTGCAACAGTGGGATCTCTCGTCCAGTCCCACTGATGCTGAAAACGTCCTCAAACAGGAACCAAAAAGTGTAGATCCCTCTCACAGAAATCACAGTCAAAAATCGTTGTGGTCCCGATGGATTCAGAGACTGTCAGACATTGACATCAAAGTGAGGACTGCAGACACTGGAGAGTCAGTCAAAAAATGTGGCGCTGGAAAAGCACAGCAGGTCAGGCAGCATCCGAGGAACAGGAGAGTCAATGTTTCGGGAATAAGCCCTTCGTCCGTTGATTTTGAAACTTCAGTCTTCAGATTTTCATATACTCTGCAAAAAGAGATGACAAAAGTCATCACTATCAGTGTAGGGTAGAAATTCAGAACAAGCAATTCTACTTTCTGTGGAATATTCTTTTGCTGTTCCACAATGTTGAAAGCACCATCCCACTCTCCCTTCCCCTCTGTTCTCAGCCCGCTGTAACTAATTCCCCTGAAGGTGCTGATTCAGGATCTTACAGGGGCAGAAAAAGCAAAAACATCAAGACTGACATCTCTCTGAATTTTGGATACCTCCACCTGAAAGTTAATATCTTTCACAACACTGGGATCCTGCTGAGAGTGAGCAGGTCTGATTTTGGGAAGCAATAAAAAAGTGTCAATTCAGCTACAATGCAGCTTCTTGAGGAAGGACCAGACACAAAATGATTAATGACCCCGGGAAGGTGGAAGCAAAATGAGATATCAAGGCATTAACACCGACACACTTCAGTCAAACTCTTCTGCTCCCAGTCAGGGCAGAACATGCTCTCTACGAGAACTCCCTTGCTGGCGGGTCCCTTGGAGACACTTCAACTGGACTTCATTGAGTTGGAGAAATGAGTTGAGTTGCTATAAATATGTTTTGCTTATTGTTGATATCTTTTTGAAGTGGATTGAAGTCTACCCTCCTCCTAACACTACTGCTGAGACTGTGATGAAGATTTTGTTTAAGGAAATAATTCCCCGCTTCAGTATACCTGCGTGCATTCGCTCAGACAATGGACGACACTTTGCATGTAATATTAACGGAGAACGGAGAAACCTTCCAGGTTTTACTTCCCACCCCTACGACGGTCACAGTTGCTGGGCGCTCAGCTTGCGTCCAACTGCACCGTTGTCAATTGAATAGCCGCACCAATCAGTCCCCGATTCCATTCTATTTGTCAGACTCCCTACTGCCGATCCTGTGAAGAGAAATATCACTTTCCAATACCTCCGGTCTGTGTATACAAACAGCCGGTGTAACACTGCCTGGGGTACAGCAGGCCTTATGTGGCACATGGACCTGGAACGGAACCCTTCCCTTGTGCATTTATAGGCCTTTTCTCTTTTCAGAACCAGATACTGTCACCAAGACCATGAACAATAGAGCTAAGGGAGAGCCCAATGGGAACAGCATTCTGAGGACCATTGTCTCCCATACAGTGCGAGTGCTCGAGTCACTTGGCCCATTTTGTACAGTGCTAAAGCGACTCCTCTTCCAAAACGTTGACCCTATACTCCTGTAGACCTGACCAGACCCCCTGCTGTAACATTTCGGTAACCTATTTTGACAAACTCTCCCTAATATACACCAAACCAGACAATTATTTCTTCAGCTAAGGTATAGCTACCAATTTCCTTGTCCTGGATGGCAAAGATGTCCCTCATAAGGTCACTATCGGAGCCCTTGTTCCCACAACAGTACCTTGTCCAGGCCAGTGGACAAGTCGATGGAACCTCAGCCAACCTTGCTCCAACTGAAAGGATCTCAAGGGACTGGGTGACAATACAGGACACCCGATAGGCTGGGGAATCCAGAGTACCCTGAGGTTGGAAGGATCGGCAGGGGTGACAAGTCAACAGAACCTCAATTCCCTCTTTTGTGGCCTGACCATTTGAGGAATTAAGAGTAAAGAGGCTCTGAATCAGAGTAGACTGGGATTATCAGACCTGTGTCTTTACTCTGTGCAGAATCGGTGTGCCTTAGACTATATACTCGCCTGGGAGGGTGAGGTCAGCACCATTGTCCAAGATAAACGCACTATGGGCATTCCCAATCTCACTGGCAATATTAACTAAGATACAAGAAGTGATCCAGGTATTCCGTGACAGAATGACTGAAGGGACCAGTTGGGGAAAGTGCAGATTGGGCCGATGGTACAATTGGCTTATCGGTTTAGCTATGTCTGTTTGTTGGTATTGGTATTGTTAGCTATTTAATTGCTAGGCTTATGAGGTCCCTTAGCGATATAGATTTGCCCCAGAAGATGTTCCTTTCGCGATCTGATGGCTCACCCACACGTGTCGATGGTGATGATAAATATGACCAGATGAGCTGTGAAGATGGTGGTACTGCTCTACAGGATGTTGACGGCTGGACCACCTTGAAGGGCATTCGTTTGGACTAGCCTTCTCTTTCAGTGATCGCGGTGCAATCAAAGGGAGGAATGAGAGTGTGGGCATCTGGGTGATAAAGTCTATAGCCTTAAAACTTGTCTTTAAACATTCAGACTAAAATGTAATGCTGAATTATTGAATACATTTACTGCACTAGAAAATAAACAGGCAGGAAGGCTCAGAAAGAGGAGAGAACTTAAAGATAGGGACACCTGGGCTCACCAAGTGATAACAGGATGCTGTAAGGCAATGAAGAACGTTTGCCTCAGCATCGGTGAATCTGTGTGAACAGGACACCAAGTGATAACATTCACAGCCGTTCCCTTGTGAGACCATTTTAGTGCTGAGACTGTTAAATCCTGTAGAAAATTAACTTAGTGCTTATCTGCAATGGATTGAAATGAATTGCATTTTGGGACTTTATGATGATATTGAGTATCCATTACTGGTTATTAAATACAAACTCTGTAAAAGGAAATATTGATAAAGCTTTACCTTACTTGCTGCAGGCGAGGCTCCAGCAGAGGAAACAGGCCGCGGGCACACTTCCGGCTTCGGGATGGCCACGCCCACTGATCCAGGTCCTGGTCCCGCCCTCTCCTCCGCCAACTTCACACGTCAACCCCGCCCCTTCCGAACGCAGCTCGTAGACCCCGCCCCTTCCTGAAGCAGGTCATATGCCCCGCCGCTTCGGGACAAAGCCCCGCCTCTGGGAACCAAACCTCTTTCCCCCTCCTGCACTAAACCCCACCCCTTCGCCGCGAACCCGCGCGAGTCAAAACCACGCCCCCCTTTCTCACGCGCAACCGCCCACAAAGCCACGCGCGTCCAGGCTGGACGCGCCGCATCGTCCGCTGAGCCTCGCCCCGCCTACCAGCGCGCGAACCTCACGAGACACGCCCCGCCCATGAGCACCGCCCTTCCGCTAAAACCTGTCCCCCAGGCTAAACCCCGCCCCTCCTGGTAAACCCCGCCCACCCAGGTGTATTTGGAAGCACTAGCTTCTGCAGCGCTGCTCCTTCTGCGGGTCGCTGTGCTGCAGGATCATAAGACACAGAATTAATAGCAAAACATCACAGTGTCTTGCAACCGATGCAATGTTTTGCACAAACCTGGACCGCTGCTGAATCCTTCATCTTTTAGAAGGGGTTGCAGGTTTCAGTTCATCAATATATAAATTCCAGAACTTTAGATCAGATTCCCTACAGTGTGGAAACAGGCCCTTCGGCCCAACAAGTCCACACCGACCCGTCGAAGAGCAAAACACCCAGTCCCATTCCCCGTCACCTAATACAATGGTGCAATTTAGCGTGGCCAATTCACCCTAACCCACACATCTTGGGACTGTGGGAGGATATCCGCGCAGACGTGGGAGGGGAATTGAACCCGGGGCTCTGGTGCTGTGAGGCAGCAGTGCTAACCACAAAAAAAAAACAGGTGACATTTTCTATTCTTCAGCGGCAGCAGCAACCCAGGAGTGGGGAGTCACTGAGTTGAGGTTTTACATTTGAAGTTGGAGAGCAGAGGTTCCTGGGAGAGGAGGGACGACTTATTTTTATTTTCTTCCTGCTGTATAAGTCAGAGGGTACTGTTGAGGGGGGAAAACGTCCTACTAGGGGTATGCACTGGGGCCCAGGTCTCTTGCACCAGAAGGAAAGGAGGGAAAGCAGGAGAGTATTAGTCATTGGGGAGTCGATACTTAGAGGGTCAGATAGAAGGTTTGTTGGGAACGAACAAGACTCGCGGTTGGTGTGTTGCCTCTCAGGTGCCAGGGTGCGTGATGTCTTGGATCATGTCTTTGGGGTCCTGAAGGGAGAGGGTGTCCTGCCCCAAACCATGGTCCACGTAGGTACCAACAACATAGGTAGAAAGAGGGATAGGGATGTACGGCAGGATTTCAGGGAGCTAGGGTGGAAGCTGAGGGCTAGAACAAACAGAGTGGTTATCTCTGGTTTGTTACCCATGCCACGTGATAGCAAAGCAAGGAATAGGGAGAGATATTATCTGAACACGTGGCTGTAAGGATGGTGCAGGAGGGAGGGTTTCAGGTTTTTGGATAATTGGGGAAAGTGGGACTTGTACAAACAGGACAGTCTTCACTTGAACCAGGGTGGGAAATTTGCTGGTGCTATTCGGGTGGGTTTAAACTAGCTCAGCAGGGGGATGGGAACCAGGGGTGTAGCTGCAATGCACAGGAGGATGAGAATAGGGAGGACAGGGACAGGATTTCAGGGTCACAGGAATGTGCTGGCAGACAGCGAAGTGGTTTGAAGTGTGTCTACATCAATGCCAGAGTATCCCCAATAAGGTAGGTGAGCTTGCAGCACAGATAGGTACCTGGGACTTGGATGTTGTGGCCATTTTGGAGACATGGATAGAGCAGGGTGAGGAATGGATGTTGCAGGTTCCAGGGTTTTGATCTTTCATTGAGAACAGCGAAGACGGTAAAAGAGGGAGAGGTGTGGCCTTGTTAGTCAAGGATACTATAACGGTGGCTGACAGAACGTTTGATGAGGACTCGTCTACTGAGGTAATGTGGGCTGAGGTTAGAAACAGGAGAGGAGACGTTACACTGCTTGGAGTTTTTGTATAGGCCTCCGCAGAGTTCCAGGGAGGTGGAAGAGAGGATTAGCAAAAATTATTCTGGGTAGGAGTGAAAGGAACAGGATGGTCATTAGGGGGGACTTTACCTTCCCCAACATTGACAGGAAATGCTTTCACTCTAGTACATCGTATGGATCAGTTTTTGTCCAGTGTGTGCAAGAGGGTTTTCTGACACAGTATGTTGAAGGGCCAACAAGAGGGGAGGTCACACTGGATCTGGTGCTTGGTAATGAACCAGGCCAGATGTTTGATTTAGTGGAAGGTGAACACTTTGGAGAGAGTGACCATAATTCAGTTAGGTTTCATTTAGCGATGTAAAGGGATAGGAACATGCCAGAGGTCAAGAGTTATCGATGGGGGAAGGACAATTATAATGCAATTAGGCAAGACTTAGGATGCATAGAATAGGGAAGCAAAATGCAGGGGATAAGGACAATTGAAATGTGGAGCTGGTTTAAGGAACAGATATTGTGTGTCCTTGATAGGTATGTCCCTGTCAGGCAGGGAGGAAGTGATAAGGTAAGGGAACCGTGGTTTACAATAGAAATTGCATCTCTTGTTACAAAGAAGGAGACGGCTTATGTGTTGATGAGCCAAGATGGTTCAGATGAGGCGATGGAGAATTATAGATCAGCGAGGAAGGATCTAAAGAGAGAGTTAAGAGCAAAGAGAGGACATGAGCAGTCTTTAACAAATAGAATACAGGAGAACTCTAAAGCTTTCTATAGGGATGTGAGGAATAAGAGGATGATTAGGATAGGAATAGGGCCAGTCAAAGACAGAAGTGGGAAGTTGAGTGTGGGCCCTGTGGAGATTGGAGAGGTGTTAATGAATATCTCTCATCGGTCTTCACTCAGGAAAAAGAGAATATTGCAGAGGAGAAGAATGAGGTACGAGATATTAGACTCGAAAGGATCGAGGTTAGTTGCACACAGGTGTTATCAATTCTGGAAGGAGTGAAAGTAGACAAGTGCCCTTGGCCAGGTGGGATTTTTCCAAGGATTCTTTGGGAAGCAAGTGAGGAGATAGTAGAGCCTTTGGCTTTGATATTTGAGTTGTCATTGTCGACAGGTTTAGTACCAGAGTGGAGGATTGCAAATGTTGTGCCCTTGTTCAAGAAGGGCAGCAGAGATGACCCAGGTAATTATAGACCAGTGAGCCTTACTTCTGTTGTCGGAAAGCTTTTGGAAAGGAATATTAGAGATAGGATTTATAATCATCTAGCAAGCAACAATTTGATTTCAGATAGTCAACATAGTTTCATCAAGGGCAGATCGTGTCTCACAAACCTCATTGGGTTTATTGAGAAGGTGACCAAGCATGGAGATGAGGGTAGGGCAGTTGACGTGGTGTACATGGACCTCAGTAAAGGTTCCACATGGCAGGCTGGTGGAGAAATTGCAGAGGCATGGGTTGTTGTGGGCTCACCCAGTGATAACAGAATGCTGTAAGGCAATTAAGAATGTTTACCTTAGCGTTGGTGAATCTGTGTGAACAGGACACCAAGTGATAACATTCACAGCCGTTCCCTTGTGAAATTAATGATAGTCTTTGAATCTGACCCTGAAACAAGATTGGGTACTATCCATAGCTTTGTAATTAATGGTTGGATCTTGTCCATTATAATGGATTCTTACTTCCCCTTGCAAGCGGGGCATTCACAAAATACATCTTTGCTGTCTTCAGCGTTCAAAAGAGAGAGACAGAGACAGAGACAGAGACCTGCAATGGATTGAATTGAATTGCATTTTGGGGCTTTATGATGAGAGATTTTTATTCCAGGCTTCCAAAGAGTATGATTTCCAGGACAAACCAAGAGTGAGGCTTTACAGGTCTGAGTTCTCAAAGGATTCCCTGGGCCACCTCAAATCTCCACTTTAACATGGGAGGTAGGACAAAATGGCTTCTGCTTGGCTAACTCGGTGGGACTGAGTCAGGCAGATACGACTCAGAACAAACAAGAAACCTCAGACGGATGTAAGTCCAGTGAAAAAAATTGCAAATGCAGAAGTAACAAATCTGAACCTAACCATCAATCACAGAAGTAACGTTTAATCCTAACCACCAGACAGGACAAATACGATTCCAAGAACAGGTTGTCTACAAGAAATTATGCTAGATTAGATTAGATTCCCTACAGTTTGAAACAGGCCCTTCGGCCCAACCAGTCCACACTGACCCTCCGAAGAGTAACCCACCCAGAATCGTTTTCCCTCTGACTAATGCACCTAACACTGTGGGCAATTTAGCATGGCCAATCCACCTGACCTGCACATCTTTGGACTCTGGGAGGAAACCGGAGCACCCGGAGGAAACCCACGCAGACACAGTGAGAATGTGCAAACTTCACACAGACGGTCACCCAAGGCTGGAATCGAACCTGGGACCCTGGTGCTGTGAGGCAGCAGTAGCTAACCACTGAGCCACCGTGCTGCCCTAAATGCATGTCTACAAAACTGAATGTTATCTTATACTGCAGGATCTGATTGGTTGTTACTATGTGATCATGCTCAATGTCTGACTCTGAACAATGTACATAAGTTCTATCCAAACTCTGTAAAAGTCAGCGGATTCTTTTGGCACTCTAGGAGTACTCATCGGTGGCTCAGTGGTTAGCACTGCTGCCTCACAACACCAGGGTCCCAGGTTCGATTCCAGCCTCGGGGGGCTGGCTGTGTGGAGTTTGCACATTCTCCCCGTGTCTGCGTGGGTTTCCTCCCACAATCCAAAGATGTGCAGGTTTGGTGAATTGGCCATGGTAAACTGCCCGTAATGTTAGGTGAATTAGTTAGACAGAGATGGGTCTGGGTGGGCTACTCTTCAGAGTGTCGGTGTGGACTGGTTGGGCCGAAGGGCCTGTTTCCACACTGTTGGGAATCTAATCTAATCCTTCTGGGCTGATCAGAGTCTACCGACCCGGTCGTATCATAGAATAAACTATTGCTTGTATGATTGACAAAGAGTCATTTCCAGGTGTGTTTATTGACCAATCCCAGAAATCCAAAGATCCGGACAGCAGTCCAGATCAGAACAACCAGACAGGAAATGGTTAATGTCCCCAGGATGTGGGGAGCAAAATAAGACACCAAGGCGTTAACACCAACACCAGGGAGAACCTGAACATACAGACGTGACAAACATTCGTGGCAAGCCAGAATCACAGATGTACAGCACAGAAACAGTCCCTTCAGTCCATGCTGACCAGATATCCTAAATCAATCTAGTCCCATTTGCCAGCACTTGGCCCATGTCCCTCTAAATGTTTCCCAACATATACCCATCCAGATACCTTTTAAAGGTTATAATTGTAGCCACCACTTCCTCTGGCAGCTCATTCTTTACACACACCACCCTCTGTACATAGGAGTTTCTCCTTAGGTTTCTTTTAAATCTCACCCTAAACCTATGAGCAATCCCAGATCAAAGATCCAAAAATGTGCAGGTTAGGTGAATTGGCCATGCTAAATTGCCTGTAGTGTTAGGTGAAGGGGTAAATGTAGGAGTATGGGTTTGGGTGGTATACGCTTCGGCGGGTCGGTATGGACTTGTTGGGCCGAAGGGCCTGTTTCCACACTGTAAGTAATCTAATCTAATCTAATCTAAAAAAGATCTTGTCTGTTTACCCTCGCCATGCCCCACATTATTTATACAAGGTTGTGGGGTCATCCCTGTGGGATATAGGTAAAGCAGTGTTACTTCTGCAACCATAATTGCTTCTGCGGGGGGAGAGGGGCGGGGGGAGAGGGGCGGGGGGAGAGGGGCGGGGGGGAGAGGGGCGGGGGGAGAGGGGTGGGGGGGAGAGGGGCGGGGGAGAGAGGGGCGGGGGGAGAGGGGCAGCGGGGCGCTGGGGCGGGGCGGGGAAGGGGCGGGGCAGGGGGGGGAGGGATTGAGAGATAAATTTCAGGTTGTCCGGTATATGGTGATTTTAAAGAATATCAAGGGTCTTTTAAGAAATTACTTGTAGCTGACCACAAAAAAGGGCAGCGGGGCATTTCGTAATAAGCTCATAGTTTGTAGGTCTGGTTTTTCCACTATCAAGATAGTAAAGGATAATCTCAGAAGTCAGACGGTTAGATAAGATAAGAGGAACTGGATAAAATAACAGGAAGGCTGTAACGAACAAGGACAGCCAAATAAGGCAGATTTAAAGAAAAACAAGCCAGATAATTAATAAGTATGATAGGCTTAGGCTTGGGTGCAGGGAATTACCAAATGAAGGTATAACGGGCACAAGTAATAACTAAAGAAAGGGATAGAATGAAATAAACACTTATGATAGGTTTATTGCTCAGTGTAAGGGTGCCGAGAGACCCCTCAGAAAAGTATGAAAAGCTCTGTATTTTACTGTCGGATATGTTTCTCTTCATACAGACACCCATCTTGCAAGATGTTCGAATAAATGTGCTGCTTCAGAACTCTTTGACTCAGACTGAAAATTATTGATTAAGTGGGGTTCGTTTCTCAGTGCACTATGGATAATTTAGCATGGCCAATCCACCCTAACCTGCACATCCCTGGGCACTATGGGTAATCTAGCATAGCCAATCCATCACAACCTGCGCATCCCTGGGCACTATGGGTAATTTAGCATGGCCAATCCACCCTAACCTACACATCCCTGGGCACTATGGGTAATTCAACATGGCCAATCCACCACAACCTGCACATCCCTGGGCACTATGGGTAATTCTACATGGCCACTCCACTTTTGATTAGAGTGGTGCTGGAAAATCACAGCAGTTCAGGCAGCATCCGAGGAGCAGGAAAATGGACGTTTCGGGCAAAAGCCCTTCATCAGGAATAGAGCCGGCAGGGTGGTGAGATAAATGAGGGGAGGGTGGGGGTGGGGAGAAAGTAGCATCGAGTACAATAGGTGAATAGGGGTGGGGATAGGTCAGTGAGGGGGGTGGGGAAGGTAGCAAAGAGTATTGAAGAGTAAGGAATTCTGTTTTGAAAGCCTGACCTTGCAGCTGCAGGCTGTCTCTACTCCTCAGGCCATCATACTGTGCTGCTTCATAGAATGATGGATTGGTTCTCTCTGTCCCTTATCGGTAATTAGAGCCTAGCTGAACCTGCAGTATAAGATAACATTCAGTTTTGTAGACATTAAGAAATGTAGGTCTGGACAATGTATGTGAACCTTACGACTGCCCCTCAGTTGCATAATTAATGGAGAGTGGGGCTTGTGTTTTACATAAAACTTGTAACATTCTGTATTTTATTGGATTACGTCAGACTTTATTTTGAACTCAGAGGTATTCCCCAATGGCAACGAATAAAGCTAGTTAATTGCTCAAGGTCTCCTCTCCTGACTACTTTAGTTTAAACAATTTGACACACGAGTTACTTTGCTCCAACAGTACTAATAGTTACATCGAAGGGAGAGAGAATTCCTCAACTAGGGCACTCTCAGAATCCTGGAAGAGCCCTATTTCTGGTAGATTGTGGGTTGGCTTTCGATTGACTGAATGTTTTCTTGTTCTGGAAGCTGTAAAAGAGGCGTGAAAGCTTCAGCAGAAGTCCAGCAAAGGTGAGGATAGACCAGCATCTTACTCTGTGGGAACAGGGAGATCAGAGGACAGAGAAATCAGGCCCTGAAACCCAAGCTGACACCAGACTACCCTGTGATCAGTGCTTTGATTAGCAGTGCCAATCCTCTGCCTTTACCTCGCTTCCTATCTGACTCCCCCCTCAATATTCAGGATCCAATCCTTGCCATCCTGAAGCCATGTCTCTGTAAGGAGTCTCAGACCATAATTATTCATTTCAGTGTGTGCAGTTAATTCATTCACTTTTGTTACAATGCGGCACACATTCAGACACACCATGTATTGTTTCAATTTTTGTGATCTTTAGAATCCAGTTTTGATTGCTGGTATATTTACTCTCCTTGTCCCTTTCTATTGTTCTCTGATGTTCATTTGCCACATCACTACATTACTCACTGGCCTTGATTTGGATTGGCTATGCTAAATTGCCCACAGTGCCCAGGGATGTGCAGGTTAGGTGGGTTAACCATGGGAAATGCAGGGTTATAGTTTCATAGTAATAGAAGCAGGAGTAGGCCATTTGGCCCTTCCAGCCTACATTAAGATCATGGCTGATCTATCCACTGTCTGAGCTCCTCCTCCCTGCATTGTCCCAACTACCCTTAATTCCCAGACTCAACAGAGACACCCGGTCTTGCAGCTGTACTGTTACTTGATAAACAAATTCTTTCCGTGCATGGGATTATCTTTCTCTTTGTCAGGACCTATTGTACACATCAGCTACTAACCAACACTATCCAGACACTACGTGACTGGGCAAAGTGCCTCAGTTTGCTCAATATCCTGCAATTAACAGTTTGCTAATTGTTAAATGATTGTAACCTATATAATCATACAACTCTCTGTTTCTCGTCGGAGTGACTTGTGACCATGAGGTCGACTTGGCTCTCCCCGTGAGCTCCGAATAAACAGTTAAAAGCCCAAGGTTTGTGTGTCATGATTACTTATCTAATACTTATTGGACTACTACGAGCAAGTCACCCACAACATAATCCACTTCCATCCCCAACATGGATCAAGACACCATCCTTTTTTTCCAGACAAGTAAATGTCTCAAGCTCAGGAAACAAAGCCTGTCAAACATTAACAGGCACAGATCTAGACCAACCTTTTCCAGAGTCTGTCCCTTCACCTCGATTGACTTTCTTTTTCCCCTCAGCTCCTACAAACCAACAGCTGAACCCAAGGATGAGAAAAGAAATGGGAAAGAGGGCGAGAAAAGAGAGTGCGGTCCTCCCAGATGTTAAACAGAGGAAGGAAGTTACAGTCTGGACTGAAGCTCAATCTTCATTCAGAGAGAGAGGAGCAACAGCAACTTCAGAAGCTCATGGTCGACCTTCCGCATTCAGACAGTGGCGGAGGTTCTGATTGGCAGGAGGACCAGGCCCCTTCCGGTCCGAGAGGGTTTCCCAAACATTGGTCTCCCCGTCCATCAGAACGACGAGGGGCGGGGTCGCATTCCAATCTCACACATGCGCATTATGAACACTGTTCACGCCCAATAGAGCGGTGTCTGGATCGCATGGGCTTGTGGGTAATATATCAGCCATTAAAGAGATGAAAGCCAGAGTCCCATATGCCTTCTTAACCGTCCTTTTTTATGTGTTAATGACGAACACGTCAAGAGCTAATCTTGAATCGATTTTCAATTGATAGACTGAGTGAAATACTACAGGTGTTTAACTCTCTATTTCCAGTTCAGTGTCAGTATATCGCTCTTTATCTGTCCTCAAATAAGGACCGAATCAAAGCCCGACGTCTGTTCCACCTGAACCTCGATTTTTGTTCAGGTTGCGGTTTCCAACCCTCCGTTTCAATCATTTATTAAAAGTTATTCGTGTTACATGGGCTTCGCTGGCTGGCCAGCATTTAGTTCCCCTTGAGAAGGTGGTGGTGACCTGCCTTCTTCAACTGCTGTAGTCCACACGCTGTCCGGTGACCCACAATGTCCTGAGGGAGAGAATTCCAGGATTTAGACCCAGCAACACTGAAGGAACAGCAATGTGTTTCCAAGTCAAGATGGTGAGTGGATTGGAGGGGTACTTGCAAGAGGTTGTGTTCCCAAGTATCTTTTGCCTGGTCGTTCCAGAGGTAGTGGTTGTTGGTTTGGAAGATATTTTCTAAGTATCTTTGGTGAATTTCTGTGTTGCATCTTGTACACCGTACACATTCCTGCTTCTGAACAGTGGGACAGAGGGAATGGATGTATGTGGAGATGGTGCCAATCAAGCAGGCGACTTTGTCCTGGATGGTATCAAGCTTTTTGGATGCTGTTGAAGCTGCACCCATCCAAGCTGGTGCGAGAGTATTCCATTACACTGCTGACTTGTGCCTTGTAGAAGATGGACAGAGTTTGGGGAGTCAGGAGGCGAGTTACTCGCCATAGTATTCCTGACCTGTTGCCTGCTCTTATTGCCATTGTGTCTGTGATTAGTCTAGTTGAGTTTCTGGTCAATGGTAAACCCCAAGGATGTTGATAGTGGGGTGTTTAGTGACAGTAACACTGTTGAATATCACGAGGTAGTGGTCAGATTATCTCTTTTGGGGATGAGTCATTGTTTGTCATTGGCATGGCATATATGTTACTTGCCACTCCTGAGCCCATTGGATATTGTTAAGATCTTGTTGCATTTCAAACTGAACTGCTTCAGTTTGTGAGGAGTTGTGAATCGTGCCGAACATTGTGCAATTATTGGTGAATATCACCACCTCTGACCTTATGATGGAGGAAGGTCACTGATGAAGATGGTTGAGCCTAAGAAGACACGACCCTATGAATTCCTGCAGAGACGTCCTGGAACTGAGATGACTGACCTCCAACAACCAAAGCCATCTCTCTCTGTCCCAGGTATCCCTGAACAATTCAGATACACAACAATATTTCAAAACTAATTGAAGGAATACAGATGAAACACCCCTCTTCTGGGAGTCTCCAGTGCAAGGTTTTCTGTTCGGGAAACCATCTGATAAGTGTTGACTGTCATCAACCTTTTTGATCTTGGCCACACACAGCGCCCCCTGTCCATTAGCCCCCGCCACTCCAGCGCTCCCTGTCCATTTCTACCCCGGCACTCCAGCGCCCCCTATCCATTCTCCCTCACCACTCACAGCACCCCCGTTCTTTCCTCCCACCACCCACAGCTCCCACTGTCCATTCCACCGCCAACCACAGCGCCCCTTGTCCATTCTCTCTCCATCCCCAGGTTCTTGCCCATTCTCCCTCTATACTCCAAACACCCTGTCCATTCTCTCTCACGCCACCCTCTGTACCCCTGTCGTTTCATTCCTCAGGCCCTGTCCAGTCCATCTCCCCACCTTCTACACCCATCTATTCTCTCTCACCCCACCCTCTGTCCCATGTCCATTCTTCCAGCCCCCACCATCCATTCTCTCTCTCTCTCCCCTCCCCCCACCATCTGCCACCCGCCCCATTCTCTCTCCCCTGAAATACACCAGGCTCGGAGTCAGAATTGGGGTTCAATGACAGAGTTTATTGCACAAGGAAATACCGGGGCTCCGGGGAGAGAAAGACACCAACAGCACAGTGTCAGCTCCGAGACTTCTCTCGACCCGGAGCACACGTCAAGAAACTTTTCTACATTTTGTGATACAATCGGTCAGGGATGAGATTATTGTCTTTGTAACATGATTTGTTTATGGTAATCCTTGCAGAATCGTTGATAGTTGATACAATCATTGTCAGTTCCCACACAACCTTTGTTAATTTCCGCACAGTCGTTGTCAGTTTCAGTGCAGACATTGTCCATTTCAATGTCTCCATGGAAACCCATTGTTGTTGTAATGGGCGCTAATTGCTCTCCCTGAGAAGGAGGATTCCTGCAGCCCTGGCTATTAGCATTTGGTATTGAGTCTGTATCATGCTGTTGGCACTTCTATAAGAGGTGTTGGCTGGACCCAGACACTTCGGCGGGCAGTGTTCATTACTCATGAATATTCTCTCCCCCACCCGCCTTAAACTAATCACCTGGGTTGTGAGTCCATTGTGCTAACATTCTGGTGGCCCCAGGCATGTCTGTATCTGCTCTGCTGTTTCTCTCCATATTGTGATCCAGCGGCCATCTTGTGTGTCAAGTTGGCCAACTGATGGCTCAGTGACCATCTTGTGTGTCTGTGTGCCTAGTATCACCCTGCCCTGTGCCATCTCCCACTTCTCCGCCACGCCCACTCTCTCTCCCCCGCTCAATCTCTCCATCAACCCCATTCATTCTCTCTCTCTCTACCCCCACCCTTTGCCCCCTCGTCCATTTTCTCTCTCTGTCCCCCATCCATTCTGTCTCTTTTCTTCCCAGCCCCCACCACACCGTCCTTTCTCGAGCCTCGAACCATCTTTGACCTCTGTATCAAACCCTTCAAAGGACAGAGAGAGAGAGAGCGGGAGATAATGGATGGTGATGACTCTACCTGGGAGTCGGGAGGGGTGAGAAATGGCTGATCTTCAAAATTGAGAATACCTAAAATGATATCTTCAGAAACATCGTTAAAGCCAGAAAAACGCATTCAAGTTTTTTTTAAAAGAACTGCTGAAATCTATCTGATTCTTTCACTGAAATAAACACAGTCAGGCCACCGCTCAGGACAGGCTGGAAGGGATGAGTGGGCGAAAGTGAGCACTGCAGATGCAGGAGATTAGAGTCAAGATTAGAGTGGTGCTGGAAAAGCACAGCCGGTCAGGCAGCATTCGAGACTTTTGTCTGAAACGTCAATGTTCCTGCTCCTTGGATGCTGCCTGACCTGCTGTCATTTCCAACACCACTCTGATCTTGAATGTAAGGGGTGAATGGCCTAGTCCTAGTCTTGTGAAGTTGGTTCCAACTATCTAGAAATAGCATCACAGAGCACAGAAACATACCCTTCGGTCTATGCCGACCGGATATCCTAAATTAATCTAGTGACCCATTTGCCAGTATTTGGCCCCTTATCCCTCTGAATCTGTCCTATTCATCTCCCCATCCAGATGCATTTTAAATATTATCATTGTACTAGCCTCCATCACTCCATCTGGCTGACACACACCAGCGTCTGTGCAAAAAGGTTGCCCCTCAGAAACCTTTCCCCCCTCACCCTAAACCCATGCCCTCCAGTTCTGGACTCGGGGAAAAGCTGGGTACAAGCCAGACAGAATGCAATGTCGAATCACAGGGAAAAACAAATTGTGGCTCTACCCCTTTTTTTCCTCTTGGCATTTGGACTCTTAACATCTGACAGAAACACCAGCATTGAAAAATGTGGTGCTGGAAAAACACAGCAGGCCAGGCAGCATCCGATGAGCAGGAGAATCGACGTTTCGCGCATAAGCCCTTCTTCAGGAATCTTATGCCAGAATTTTCAACTCTGGTCTCCAGCATCTGCAGTCCTCCCTTTCTCCAAGAAACACCACCATCCTCCAGTGAGCATACTGCGCATGTTTTCCGGTGTCATCAACGCAGTGCACATGCCCACCGGTGTCAGCAAAACTCTGGGCATGCTCATTGCTTTCCGCAAAAAAAAGGCGCGCGACCTTCCTTTGATGGCCCAATAGGGAACCTTGGAGGACCAGAACAAAACTGGTCCTCCTGCCAATCAGAGCCACCCCATTGCCTGAATGCGGAAGTTGGACCATGAGTTTCTGAAGCTGCTCCTCCTGTTCCTCTCTTTCTGAATCAACATTGAGCTTCACTCAGACCGCAAATTCCTTCCTCTGTCTCAGATCTGTGAGTACGGCACTCTCTTTTCTCGCCCCCTTTGCCATTTCTATTTCTTTCCGGAGTTCAATTTGTTGACTTGCTGCAACTGAAAGGAAAGGGAGTGATACAGACTCTGGAAACGTGGTCCAGGTCTGTGTCTCAATTGGCAAAATAGACAGGCAGGAGGCTGGAAGGACACAGCAAATCAGGCAGCATCAAGAGGTGTAGAAGTCGATATTTCGGGTGTAACCCTTCTTCAGGACTGGGGATGGGGGCTGGGGGCTAAAGTGGGGATAGGTGAAGATAGGGATAGGGAGAGGGTCCGGCCTGATTAATCATTGGGTGGAAGAAATCAGGTTGGTGACAGGAAGGAGTGGTAGTGAGAGGCACGGGGCTGAGAAGGGAGTCGGGGGATGGAAAGGGAGGTTATTTGAAATTGGAGAACTCGATGTTGGGTCCGGCAGGCTGTAGGCTGCCCGGGCCGAAGATGGGGTTTGTTCCCTAATTTGCAGTTTGGTTCGTTGTGGCAATAAAGGAAGGCTAAGATGTTCTTGTCAGAAAGGGAGTGGGAAGGGGAATTAAAATCGATGGTGACTTGGAGGTCTGGTCAGTCTCTCGGACCCGGCTGTGATGCTCACCAATCCGTTCCCCAAGTTTACGCTCAGTCTCCCCGAAGTAGAGAAGACCACAATTTACAAACACGTGGCAAATGCAGTATCTCAATGTGAACTTATAGTCTTTGCTATGGAAAAAAAAGCAGAAAGACGGTTTATTATTTAAATGGTGATACTTTGGGATGTGGAGAAAGTGAGAACTGCAGATGCTGGAGATCAGAGGCAAAGTGTGGTGCTAGAAAAAGGCAGTAGGTCAGGCAACATCTGAGGACCTTGAGAGTCGACATTTCGGTCCCGAGCACTTCATCAGGAATGATGTGTGGATGGACAAAGGGTCTGATTCTGTGCTGTATGACTCTAATCATCTTCGGGGAGAGCAGAAGGGTGATTGTCAAGGTTGGAGTTTAAGAGGAGCTTTCAAAGATGTTTGCCCTTCATGGGAGCAGAAGAAGTTACAATGAAATCTTGCATTTGTGAGACAGCAACTGAGTGAGTGAGTAAATCCGAGGTTTTGGTGCAAAGTGGGAATTCATTGCACTGTGAGGATGAAGCCCTACCTATTGAGTCATTTCTGCTGGTGAATGAAACCAGGCAGAAGATTAGGAGGAGTAAATTTAGGACAGGGATGAGGAGGAACTGCTTTTCCTGGAGTCGAGTGAATCTATGGAATTCTCTGC